>NC_046327.1:40071015-40371015 GCF_009819535.1 Lacerta agilis | reverse complement strand
GGACTCCTAACTCCTCTTGTCTCTTAGTTTTATTAGCATAATTCAGAAGATAAGCCATTTTTGGCTTACAACAGTGGAGGCTTTGTTAAAGCTGTCCAGAGCTATCTGATTGTTTTGACAATAAAAGATCCTTTTTAATTAACTACGCTCACCGTGTTATCAAGCCAGGGACTGGACTCCCAACACTTGGGAGTCCAGTCCAGTTGGGTTTGCCTACCCATGATTTACATGCTTTCTCAACCTTGGGTCCCCAGATGTTGTTGGACTACAATGCCCATCATCCCTGACCACTAGTCTTGCTAGCTAGATGGGAGTTGCAGTCCAACAACATCTAGGGACGTGAGTAAATGGCCAGCTTTGTTCACTGAGAAAAAAGCAATGAGCAAATGGTCTAAGGTTAAGGCTGCTGAGAAGCAGGTTCATTCTAAAACTTAGCAACGTTTGAACTTGTTTGTCCATGCTTGAAACATCAAGCAGCAGAGCTGTTCTGAATATGATATATGAGGCCATAGTTTAGGTGATGATGCATGTAGCATTCAAGCTAGCACAAAGAAACCTTCAGACAAGGCTATCCTAATACCCTTGCACCAGGAGCAGCTTTGTTTCTATGAAGTGCCTTATCCTGCTAATACACATTCCAAAGTGCCTGCATAAGATAGGGAGATGTGCTATGTCCTAACTCCCTCAAGGTAAACCCATATATAAGGAAAGGAATGCAAGGAGATCACATGCAGCAAGATGCTGCTTAGAGAGAGTTCTTTGTGTGCTTGCTTTTGTTGTTGAGTCATTTAGTTGTGTCTGACTCTTCGTGACCCCATGGACCAGAGCACGCCAGGCACTCCTGTCTTCCACTGCCTCCCGCAATTTGGTCAGACTCATGTTGGTAGCTTTGAGAACACTGCCCAACCATCTTGTCCTCTGTCGTCCCCTTCTTGTGCCCTCCATCTTTCCCAACATCAAGGTCTTTCCCAGGGAGTCTCATGAGGTGGCCAAAGTCTTGGAGCCTCAGCTTCAGAATCTGTCCTTCCAGTGAGCACTCAGGCCTGATTTCCTTAAGAATGGATAGGTTTATCCATTGCATATCTTCTCAAAAGCACCAATTCTTCAGCGACCAGCCTTCTTTATGGTTCAGCTCTCACTTCCATACATCACTACTGGGGGAAACCATAGCTTTAACTATACGGACCTTTGTCGGCAAGGTGATGTCTCTGCTTTTTAAGATGCTGTCTAGGTTTGTCATTGCTTTTCTCCCAAGAAGGAGGTGTCTTTTAATTTCATGACTGCTGTCACCATCTGCAATGATCATGGAACCCAATACAGTAAAATCTCTCACTACCTCCATTTCTTCCCTTTCTATTTGCTAGGAGAGTATGAGACCAGTGGCCATGATCTTAGTTTTTTTTTTATGTTGAGCTTCAAACCATATTTTGCACTCTCCTCTTTCACCCTCATTAAAAGGTTATTTAATTCCTCCTCACTTTCTGACATCAAGGTTGTGTCATATACTCGGCCCAGTGTATCTAAATGTGTCGTTCTACCCGGACACTGAGGTCCAGTGGCGAGGGCCTTCTGGAGGGCCTCACTGCAAAATGCCAAGTTACAGGGAACCAGGCAGAGGGCCTTCTCAGTAGCGGCACCCACCCTGTGGAATGCCCTCCCACCAGATGTCAAAGAGAACAACAACTACCAGACTTATAGAAGACATCTGAAGGCAGCCCTGTTTAATGTTTGATAAATTATTGTATTTTAATATTTTGTTGGAAGCCTCCCATTATTATTATCATCAGCATATCTGAGGTTGTTGATATTTCTTCCGGCAATCTTAATTCTGGCTTGGGATTCATCCAGTCCAGCCTTTCGCATGATCAATTCTGCATATAAGTTAAACAAGCAGGGAGACAATATACAGCCTTGTCGTACTCCTTTCCCAATTTTGAACCAATCTGTTATTCTAACTGTAGCTTCTTGTCCCACATAGAGATTTCTCAGGAGACAGATGAAGTGATCAGGCACTCCCTTTTCTTTAAGAACTTGCCATAGTTTGCTGTGGTCGACACAGTCGACTTTTTTTTTCTTTTGCAAAATGAGGCAGAAGTAGATGTTTTTCTGAAACTCTCTAGCTTTCTCCATAATCCAGCGCATGTTTGCAATTTGGTCTCTGGTTCCTCTGCCCCTTCGAAATCCAGCTTGCACTTCTGGGAGTTCTCAGTCCACATACTGCTTAAGCCTGCCTTGTAGAATTTTAAGCATAACCTTGCTAGCGTGTGAGATGAGCGCAATTGTGCAGTAGTTGGAGCATTCTTTGGCACTGCCCTTCTTTGGGATTGGGATGTAGAATGATCTTCTCCAATCGTCTGACCACTGCTGAGTTTTCCAAACTTGCTGGCATATTGAGTGTAGCACCTTAACAGCATCATCTTTTAAAATTTTAAATAGTTCAGCTGGAATATCATCACTTCCACTGGCCTTGTTGTTAGCAGTGCTTTCTAAGGCCCATTTGACTTCACTCTCTAGGATGTCTGGCTCAAGGTCAGCAACCACACTACCTGGGGTGTATGAGACTTCCATTTCTTTCTGGTATAATTCCTCTGTGTATTCTTGCCACCTCTGCTTGATGTCTTCTTTCCACTGTTGTCCTTTATTATGGTAATCTTTATACGAAATGTTCCTTTCATATCTCCAATTTTCATGAACAGATCTCTGGTTTTTCCCATTCTGTTGTTTCCCTCTATTTCTTTGCATTGCTCATTTAAAAAGGCCCTCATGTCTCTCCTTGCTATTCTTTGGAAATCTGCATTCAATTTCCTGTATCTTTCACTATCTCCCTCACATTTTGCTTGCCTTCTCTCCCCCGCTATTTGTAAGGCCTCATTGGACAGCCACTTTGCTTTCAGGCAGTTCCTTTTCATTGGGATGGTTTTTGTTGCTGCCTCCTGTATAATGTTACTCCATCCATAGTTCTTCAGGCACTCTGTCCACCAAATCTAAATCCTTAAACCTGTTCCTCACTTCCACTGTGTATTCATAAGGGATTTGATTTAGATTGTGTCTTACTGGCCCAGTGGTTTTTCCTACTTTCTTCAGTTTAAGCTTCAATTTTGCTATAAAAGCTGATGATCTGAGCCACAGTCAGCTCCAGGTCTGACTGTATAGAGCTTCTCCATCTTTGGCTGCAGGGAATATAATCAATCTGATTTCGATGCTGCCCATCTGGTGATGTCCATGTGTAGAGTCGTCTCTTGTGTTGGAAAAGAGTGTTTGTGATGACCAGCTTGTTCTCTTCACAGAACTCTATTAGCCTTTGCCCTGCTTCGTTTTGAACTCCAAGGCCAAACTTGCCAGTTGTTACTTTTGACTTCCTACTTTTGTATTCCAATCCCCTATAATGAGAAGAACATCCTTCTTTGGTCTCATTTCTAGAAGGTGTTGTAAATCTTCATAGAATGGTCAATTTCAGTTTCTTCAGTAGTTGGTGCATAAACTTGGATTCATATTGAGATCATTCTATCATTTTTGAGATTGCATCCCAGTACAGCTTTCGCCACTCTTTTGTTGACTATGAGAGCCACTCCATTTCTTTTGCGGGATTCTTGGCCACAGTAGTAGATATGATGGTCATCTGAACTGAATTCGCCCATTCCCATCCATTTTAGTTCATTGATGCCCAGGATGTCAATATTTATTCTTGCCATCTCATTTTTGACAACACCCAGCTTACCAAGGTTCATGGTTCTTACATTCCAGGTTCCTATGCAATATTTTTCTTTACAGCATTGGACTTTCCTTTCACTTCCAGGCATATCTGCGACTGAGCGACCTTTCGGCTTTGGCCCAGCTACTTCATCAGCTCTGAATCTACTTGTACTTGTCCTCTGCTCTTCCTCAGTAGCATGTTGGACACCTTCTGACCTGAGGGGCTCATCTCCCAGAGTCTTTATGTATATGCAATTAAGGAAATGGGTATGCTAGCCCAGGATAATGGTAGCCTAGGATAGGAGGAATTTTGCTGCAGTTTTATGTATATGTAGTGCCTTAAGAGATAACAGAAATGTATATTAAGAGATAACAGCCTTAAGAGATAACAGAAATGTATATTCAGGAGCCTTTTGGGGCTTGCTCAGACTTTGGAAATCAATTCTTCTAAGTCACAGCTTGCTGGCTAGCCAAGCAATAACTCTTTTGTTTTTCCACATTTACTGCATGGATTTTCCTTTCAGCCCAGTGAAACAAGTGTATATTATTATTATTATTATTATTATAGCACACCATTGATGGACATCCAGTTTTGGCTTTTATGCTCTCATACAGAGTGTGAGCTTTGCTGTTCACTCAAATGAAGAGGTAAAAGAACACAAGCAGTGCCTTTCTCTTGAAGCAGGCATGGAGGCATGGGTGGTGAAGGGTGAGGTTGCTAATCAAACTGAAGACATGGGCAAGTGAGGTTATACTGATCCTTTGATGTTATACATTTTGGGAGGCGCCTGACCTATGATTGCCATTCATGACTCCTGTCTAGCCCATTCAAGGTGATGGAACTGATAGTGAGCTTATTGTTGCCCTGAGTCCACAGGGTGGGAGCGGTTGAACCCTGCCTGCTGCCCTAAGGGCTTTTATGCATGTGTATTTGGGGCAGGAGTGTTCCTTCTGTAGAGGCAGTCACCCCTTCTCTGGTTCCCCAAGGCCAGAAGGCCTTCAACAAAGGGAGGTAATAAGCAATAATCTCAAGGGTAAAATATGGGGAAAGGGGCTCAGACCAATTAAGTAAGAGAAGCTTCGTGAGTTTCTGGATCAAATATTATTCTGTTTTAGGATACCTATTTGGGGGGCAGATACACATTACATGTGTGGAAAACTGACATCTCTTGTAGGCAAGAGGCATTTGGTGCAGGCCAAAATAGGTAAGAAAGGAGAGGAAGTAGAGTTTTAGGGCCATTGAAGCCTTTTCCCACATTTGAAGGTGTCTTAAAAGGTGTGAGTCCTGCCTTAATCACCACCTGCCAGTCAGTCTGTGAATGATGCCATTTCTGATTAGCTCTGTATCATGTGCTACACATCTTTTGACATGGCTGGATTCAGATCCAGCTTGCTGCTCAGAATCTCATGTCCTCTGGTGTTTTATTGGGCCTTAGAGAGCTTTTTCCAATGTTGAGGCCCATTTATATCATGCCATAGCTCTGAGAGCACTTGGGGTGTGGGGACTTTAGGGTGCAGGGGTGCCAACTTGAATAAAATAATGGGAGACCCAGGTAATCCCTGCCCTGCATAATTGATCACATGACATGGTGCAAACATGCCATTTTAATGGCAATGTCCATCAACTTGGGGGGCCGCCCCCTCAAATATTTTATTGGGGCGGCCCCAGGAGTTGGCTCTTGTGGGTCTACCCTGTGTTCAGCATACTCTCTACATCGCTCTGATTGCCCTAACTGCCTTATATGTCACTCCATGATAGAATATATTTCATTATAGCCATACTTGGAGATACTTGTGGATGACTGTAAAATGCTTACTGATGATGTTGCTAACTAATATTTTATTCTATGCTGTTCTGGAGGGGCCCCCAAACCTCAGAAACACATTTCAGGGTGCAGGGGGGCTGAAAACCCTCTTCTTTTGTGTTACCTCTATTCAACCAAAAGCCATTTTGCAAGCAGAATGGGAGCACTGGATTTGACTGTTAGTCACATTTAGCATCTTGCAAACTGTAAATAAGAGAATCTGAATGGGGCTGGGACAGGGGCAGAGGGACAGAACTATCCAACAGAGGAGGGGTAAGAGGGGATTGGGGTGGAGAGGAGAGGTGAAGATTATAAATATAGAATTTAATCATTGAGGGAGTCAGGGAAAGAGGATGCTGTAAAGGCTAATGAGGAGGCAAGAAGAAAAAGGAACTGGCGCCTGGCTGCGGACTGTGGAGGCTGCTGCAGGTTGGCTGTGGACCAAGCAAGAGGTAGAGATAGTTGATGGCAGTAGCATGTCTTTCCTGGCTGGAAGCCATGGCAGAAACTAGATGACATGGAATCATAGAAGATGTGAGTTCATCTTACTCAGAGGTTGACTAGCCAGCACAATTCAGAACCTAGGGCAGGCTTCCTCAACCTCGGCCCTCCAGATGTTTTTGGCCTACAACTCCCATGATCCCTAGCTAGCAGGACCAGTGGTCAAGGATGATGGGAACTGTAGTCTCAAAACATCTGGAGGGCCAAGTTTGAGGAAGCCTGGCCTAGGGATGGGCAGCAGAGAGAAAGGAACCTTGCACCACTGAATGTCCTGGATAAAACAAACAAGCAAAGGCCCTGCTCTGTGGTCCTGGCCTGTGTCTGCGGGGGGCAGGGGGCTGGAATGGGACCCACTTATGCAAAGCTGTCACATTTATTTCAGTAGGAAGTACCGGTAAGTGTAACTAACCTAACCTGGATCCATCCAAATGTTTTGTTTTTTTCAAGTTCAGAAGAGTACTCTATGCCATCTATATTAACTTGGTTCTGATGTAACATTTTCATATAATCTTTGCCTGAAAGCAATCAATTGAGACACGTTTACAGGATTCATCCATGTTGTGGGTTTCAGGAAGATTCTCTCTCTCTCTCTCTCTCTCTCTCTCTCTCTCTCTCTCTCTCTCTCTCTTTTAAAGGTGTTTGTTAATTTTGAAGATTATCCTGACTTGATCAAATGGTCCTCAGGTTTTAGGCCTGCCACTTTCACCAGTCAGCTGATGCAGGATGAGATATCCAATCAGAACAGCTTGTGCTGAAAATAATAATAATAATAATAATAATAATAATAATAATAATATAATAAATGGATCCCTGTATTTCAAGGCTTATTGCATTCCCAATAGAGTATGGAAGGCATAGGATGTAGGCAGTACTCTTCAAAGGGTTTCCTAAAAGAGAAGAGAGAAAGAAACAACATTTATTAGAAACAGGTTGGAGCAGTTGGCTTTTGCCTTAATAATTACGTTACCAGCTGGAGGACCAGATCCAGAAATGGTCAACCCTACAAGGGTAACTTTGGACAGAACCACTCACTGGTGTCACATAATTGTTAGGATTTCACCCCTCCCTACACTGCAGATATAGGATTGTTGGGTCACGTGTCTGTATGTAATGCATTTCAGCTGCTGATTGTTAGAGCTATATAAGCGGAAAGGGAAATATGCTGTTTGCTCCCTTCCTCCCACTGTTCTCTCACAGTGATGTTTTGTTTCAGAGTTCTCTCCGAGGAAGAGAGAGAAAGAGGAGCCATGTTTACTTTGTACTGTTATGTTTGATTTCATTGCAATTAATTAGGATTAGATGTTACACCTCAAGGCTAACGCTTCTATTTTGGACTCTGCTGGTTGTGTGCTCATGTCCCAGGAGGGTAGGGGTCACATCAGCGTGACAGGAGACCAGAGTGAAGAATCCCTGGCGATGCTGCATTGGGGGAAGGCACAAGGCCTCGCCGTTATCTCCCAACAATTACATCAGAACCAGTTAATATAGATGGCATAGGTGATTTTAAATTTTAGCCACAGTTTCAAAAAAAGATTCTTCCTTTGCAGATGCATTTTGAATTCAAAAATAATTCCAGCACTGGAAAGTGCTTTGGATTCGGCACCAAGTTCAGCAGAGGCTGAAAAGGAAGAATTGAGAGCACACTTAGAGTGAGCTCAAGAGATGAACAGGTGGGCATGACTTAGGACAAATGGCCTCTGAAGACAAATGGACATGCCTGTCAACTGGAGGCTCCCATCACTGCCTTAAGAGTTTTTTGTTTTCTAAAAAAGCACCAAAGTGTAGAACGAGCTTCACACTGTTCTTTTTCATTATTACATCCCTTATGCTTCTAATTTTATGCTGAATTTGCACCATTGGGTGATATCCATGCACCCATTTACAGATACTCTGCTGTTCCCCACAAAGAAAAACAACAACAGCCACCCCTAAACTCTTTAAGCAGAATCTCTGCCTGATATGTACTAGCTGAGCAGACCATCATGGTGATCAACTAGTTCTTCATTTTGTCTTGAGTTATTTCTTTCACTGTTCTGTTGTAAAGGACTCTTGAAATGTACTTAATACACAAAGGGACTGAAAGCAGTTCTCTTTTCTCTGTCTTGTAATCATAAAACAGAAAAAAAAATTGTGCTCGATATGATTATATGATATTGTCATTTATATTTTCATTCTTAGACATTGGCGAGCTGATGCTACTTACCAAGCTAACATCCCATTCTTGCTTGCAGAAACTTTCTTTGCACACTCAACATCATCTGTGATATTGTCATCCAGAAACTCTGCCAGGAAAGTTATTGAAATTGGCATTGAAGGACAAATCAGGATAGAATGGGGGTTTCTGTTGATGTATTCTCCACCCTGCTACCTACCATCTGCCTTCCTAAGCTAGCCGTGGTCTCAGCAGCAGTGCTGAAATTCTCCAAGCTCATGGTTCTGAGAGACTTCAACATTTGTGTCATCTCTATCTCACTGGAAGCTACAACCACAGCAGCCGCACAACCCCAGCAGAGGCAGCAGCAGCCAGTGGGATTGCAGGGGCAATGCCCTGTGGGAGATTCCACAGCCAAAGGCAGCTGCTTCAGCCCACCTCATTGTCTCAGTCATGAGTCTGCATCAAGTTACTCCTTTCTGAAATACTACATTAGTCATATTGCAAAGAACAAGAAACTGCAGTAATAATGGGGAGGGATTAAGTATTTGAGCTAAAGTTCCCTAAGTCTCCTCCAGGAAACCCCTTTTTGAATATCAAGGCTGAGTCCTGAAAGATACAAATAACAAAAAGGGGTGCCATTGAACATGCAAAGAGTGCCTGACACTCATAATTGAGCAGGCATAATTAAGCCACAGCTTGCAAATGTTGCTAGCATTCAGGCTTCATCTCTGCCACATTATGAAGAACCTTTATGGCTCCACAGGTCAGATCCTTATCAGGATCATGCCCATGAGCCAAATTTGATAGATGGGTGGGGACACCTATCATGTCAGTCATATGACATCATATGATATTTCATGACTGACATATGAGCATATCCGCCCACTGGTCAAAATCCCTTGTGTGGGGTTACCACTTGGGAACCACACCTCAACAGACCAAAGTTGGTGCACTGGGAAGCTCTGAACCTAGGGCTGACAAACTGCTAATTTCTCGGGTCCCCACTGTTGATGAGGAGCGGAGAACCAAGAGTGGAGTTTGCAAGTGACAGCATCGTGGGGCTTCTGCAGCCATGTTTCAGGGGAAATGGCCTGGCATGCCAAGCTGGAGACCCTGGTGGGCCACGAAGGGCCCCCAGGTTGCAGGTTCCCACCCCTGAAATAAACAGTTCTCCTTGAGTTGCAAAAGGCAAAAGCAAAGAGTCACCACTTACTCTCACAGTCAATACTGCATAGGTTCTTTGTGGGATGTTTCCCATTGTCACACCACAACAGACCACTCAAATAAAATATTCCGTAGTATGGATGGCCATCTGTGTACTCATAGTGTTGCGTGTCAAATTGACTTGCGAACAGGACCAAACACAACCCTGGGAGGAAAGCACAGATTAGAAAGGTAGAATGCATTTCATATTATATGACTCAACATTTCAGCTAATCTAAATGTTTACAGAATGTTACCATTATAGGGTTGCCATATTCCAAAGAGCCAAAAACCAGACACCCACCACCACCATCGGGGCACCTCTCCCACCATTGTGCATCTTCATCAGGTGGCTGGCGTGAGGAAGGGAGGGAGGGAGAGAGGGAAGGGGAGAGAGAGAGAGAGAGAGAGAGAGAGAGAGAGAGAGAGAGAGAGAGAGAGAGAGAGGTGGCTGGCATGGGAAAGAAATGTTCCTCAGACATTTGCCAAGTTCTGAAAATTCCCCCTGGACGCCATTTTCAGGAGAGGAATCCTGGATGTGTCCAGGAAATCCAGGACCTAACCATTTGTAGTTGTTTAGTCGTGTCCGACTCTTTGTGACCCCATGGACCAGAGCACGCCAGGCACTCCTGTCTTCCACTGCCTCCCGCAGTTTGGTCAGACTCATGTTGGTAGCTTCGAGAACACTGTCCAACCATCTCATCCTCTGTCATCCCCTTCTGCTTGTGCCCTCCATCTTTCCCAACATCAGGGTCTTTTCCAGGGAGTCTTCTCTTCTCATGAGGTGGCCAAAGTATTGAAGTCTCAGCTTCAGGATCTGTCCTTCCAGTGAGCACTCAGGCCTGTTTTCCTTAAGAATGGATAGGTTTGATCTTCTTACAGTCCATGGGACTCTCAAGAGTCTCCTCCAGCACTATCAAAAGCATCAATTCTTCAGCGATCAGCCTTCTTCACCTCTCACTTCCGTACATTACTACTGGGAAAACCATAGCTTTAACTATACAGACCTTTGTCGGCAAGGTGATGTCTCTACTTTTTAAGATGCTGTCTAGGTATGTTATTGCTTTTCTCCCAAGAAGCAGGCGTCTTCTAATTTTGTGACTGCTGTCACCATCTGCAGTGGACATTGAACCCAAGAAAGAAAAATCTCTCACTGCCTCCATTTCTTTCCCCGGTGATGGGACCAGTGGCCATGATCTTAGTTTTTTTGATGTTGAGCTTCAGACCATATTTTGCGCTCACCTCT
This sequence comes from Lacerta agilis, assembly GCF_009819535.1. Lineage (NCBI taxonomy): Eukaryota > Metazoa > Chordata > Lepidosauria > Squamata > Lacertidae > Lacerta > Lacerta agilis. Next base: position 40,360,412 of record NC_046327.1, on the reverse strand, counting down.
TTCACCCTCATTAAAAGGTTATTTAATTCCTCCTCACTTTCTGCCATCAAAATTGTGTCATCTGAGGCTGTTGATATTTCTTCCGGCATTCTTAATTCCGGCTTGGGATTCATCCAGTCCAGCCTTTCGCATGATGAATTCTGCATATAAGTTAAATAAGCAGGGAGACAATATACAGCCTTGTCGTACTCCTTTCTCAATTTTGAACCAATCAGTTATTCTATATCCAGTTCTAACTGTAGCTTCTTTTCCCACATAGAGATTTCTCGGGAGACAGATGAGGTGATCAGGCACTCCCATTTCTTTAAGAATTTGCCACAGTTTGCTGTGGTCGATGCGGGGATTCGGTGCTGGAGCTTCCAGTGTGTGAGTCTAGGCCACCCACACACGGGATACCAGTTGCTGGGGAAATGTGGCCAGCGTTCCACGTGCGTGTTAGCCAAGCGTCATAACCTGAAGTTGCATGAGTAAGTCGGAAATGATAGCGCCTCGGAAATAAATGGATGCCTCGAAAATAAGTGGATGCCTCGAAAATAAATGGATGCCTCGAAAATAAATGGATGCCTCAAGCTAACTTGAAGTTGCTGTTACCAATGTGAAAGCAATTAAACTAAGGGTAAAGTTAAAGTACTAAGGTGAAACCCCTTACGTTTTTCCAAATTAAATAAAAAACCTTTTCCCCAAATAAAGACAGACACCGATAATCTTTTTATGGCTTTGGCTGACCCGTATAGGCTCTTTACGCTTGTTGTTCCTAGCCTTATGCTAAGGTTCCCTAAGCTCTCAGTCCCTGCACCGCCAAATCTTCCGCGATACTAAACTAAATAAAACTATACCGATAAATCTTCTGCGATCTAACCCTATGCTAGGTCTAAAAGCCTAACTAAAACCTTACTGAAAGATCTTCCGCAAACTATACCCTGACTAAAGTAAAACCATCAAACTCGTCCAACCCGTCCAGCCCGCTCCCAAAAGCCCTTAAACTAAAACTAACTGAACTAAGATCCAACTGAACAAAACGTGACCCCAAACTGAAGAACCTAAGCGGGGAGCCTCAGCCTTTTATTGATAACCAGGTATGACATCATAACCAATATATTAACCAATAAAACCACTGTTGCTGCCCTCCAAAAAGGCGGGAAGCAGAATAAACGTCCATTGATAACTTCAAAAACCTCTGGAACTATGCTTTTTGGGCGGAGTGATCCCAGTGGCAAAATGCCTCCTAATTCTTACTTCCACTTTCACTTTTAAGTGGAAGGATACGAAAAGTAGTGCATAATAACCATTAATATAAACAAATAATCGCGGAACTTTAACGGATCCACGAAGTGTATTCCGACAGGTCGACCCAGTCAAAAGCTTTTGCATAGACAATGGAGCAGAAGTAGATGTTTTTCTGAAACTCTCTAGCTTTCACCATAATCCAGCGCATGTTAGCAATTTGGTCTCTGGTTCCTCTGCCCCTTTGAAATCCAGCTTGCACTTCTGGAAGTTCTCAGTCCACATACTGCTTAAGCCTGCCTTGTAGAATTTTAAGCATAACCTTGCTAGCATGTGAAATGAGTGCAATTGTGCTGTAGTTGGAGCATTCTTTGGCACTGCCCTTCTTTGGGGTTGGGATGTAGACTGATCTTCTCCAATTCTCTGGCCACTGCTGAGTTTTCCAAACTTGCTGGCATATTGACTGTAGCACCTTAACAGCATCATCTTTTAATTTTTTTAATAGTTCAGCTGGAATATCATCACTTCCACTGGCCTTGTTGTTAGCAGTGCTTTCTAAGGCCCATTTGACTTCACTCTCTAGGATGTCTGGCTCAAGGTAAGCAACCACACTACCTGGGGTGTATGAGATCTCCATATCTTTCTGGTATAATTCTTCTGTGTATTCTTGCCACCTCTTCTTGATGTCTTCTGCTTCTGTTAGGTCCTTTCCTCTTTTGTCCTTTATTATGGTAATCTTTGTACGAAATGTTCCTTTCATATCTCCAATTTTCTTGAACAGATCTCTGGTTTTTCCCATTCTGTTGTTTCCCTCTATTTCTTTGCATTGCTCATTTAAAAAGGCCCTCATGTCTCTCCTTGCTATTTTTTGGAAATCTGCATTCAGTTCTCTCCCCCGCTATTTGTAAGGCCTCATTGGACAGCCACTTTGCTTTCTTGCATTTCCTTTTCATTGGGGTGGTTTTCATTTCTGCCTCCTGTATAATGTTGTGAGCCTCCATCCATAGTTCTTCAGCCACTCTATCCACCAAAACTAAATCATTAAACCTGTTCCTCAATTCCACTGTGTATTCATAAGGAATTTGATTTAGATTGTGTCTTACTGGCCCAGTGGTTTATCCTACTTTCTTCAGTTTAAGCTGGAATTTTGCTTTAAGATGCTGATGATCTGAGCCACAGTCAGCTCCAGGTCTTGTTTTTGCTGACTGTATAGAGCTTCTCCATCTTTGGCTGCAGGGAATATAATCAATCTGATTTTGATGCTGCCCATCTGGTGATGTCCATGTGTAGAGTCGTCTCTTGTGTTGGAAAAGAGTGTTTGTGATGACCAGCTTGTTCTCTTGACAGAATTCTATTAGCCTTTGCCCTGCTTCATTTTGAACTCCAAGGCCAAACTTGCCAGTTGTTCTTTTTATCTCTTGACTCCCTACTTTAGCATTCCAATCCCCTATAAAAAGAACATCATTCTTTGGTGTCATTTCTAGAAGGTGTTTTGAGTCTTCATAGAATTGGTCAATTTCAGTTTCTTCAGTAGTTGGTGCATAAACTTGGATTACTGTGATGTTAAAAGGTCTGCCTTAGATTCGTATCGAGATCATTCTATCATTTTTGAGATTGCATCCCAGTACAGCTTTTGCCACTCTTTTGTTGACCATGAGGGCCACTCCATTTCTTTTATGGGATTCCTGACCACAGTAGTAGATATGATAGTCATCTGAACTGAATTTGCCCATTCCTGTCCATTTTAGTTTACTGATGCCCCAGATGTCAATGTTTATTCTTGCCATCTCATTTTTGACCACATCCAGCTCATGGTTCTTACATTCCAGGTTCCTATGCAATATTTTTCTTTACAGCATTGGACTTTCCTTTTGCTTCCAGGCATATCCGCAGCTGAGCGACCTTTCAGCTTTGGCCCAGCCGCTTCATCAGCTATGAATCTACTTGTACTTTTTCCTCCGTTATTCCTCAGTAGCATGTTGGACACCTTCCAACCTGAGGGGCTCATCTTCCAGCGTCGTAACTTTTATATGCCCGTTGTCTTTGTCCATGCAGTTTTCTTGGCAGGGATACTGGAGTGGCTTGCCGGTTCCTCCTCCAGGTGGATCACATTTGGTCAAAACACTCCACTATGACCTGTCCATTTTGACCTGTCCATAGCTTCCCTGAGTTATTCAAGCCCCTTCGCCATGACAAGGCAGTGATCCATGAAGGGGACCTAACCATTAACTATTCTCAAATTTGGCATTAACCATTTAAAGATTCAGTCTTTCACCTAGCGCAGGACACATAAAGGTTTGTTTTTCATATATTTTTTAGCATAAAACACATATAGATTCAAAATAGATATGCTAATGATGCTATTTGTTTATTATTTTTATAAATGGTTGGTTTTAACATGAGAACTAGAAAACTTAATTATTTACACCAGCGGAGCTTCCTCACAAATTGATCACAATTTTAAAGGAAGAAATAATCTACTCTTAACACTTCCCAATTCCTTTTTAATGTAACCTGTTACCATACTTGCTTTATGTAATTCCTCATGATAATTTTCTCTATTTTTTAAAGAATGATTAAAGAATGATTTCTTTTAAAGAAGAAATCAGGGCAGATTTGAGGGAGTAGTCCCACCAGCAAATGCCTGAGCAAGGACTTTCTCTAGCACAGCTGGGCTTCCCATGCCCCCCAATTTTTTTGTGGGGCAACAACAACAGCAACCCAGCAGGGAGTGCACACAACTCCATCAGGCAAGTAGAAAGAACTGATGGAGCAATCTGCTTAGTGCTGCACTGATTTCCTCACATCAGATCCAACTGTTTCCAGGTGTTTCTCAATAGAGACCTTTACAAAGCTCAATAAATGCACAATCTGAAACACATATTTGAGGAAGTTCACCTTTAATAAACAAACCACAATGGGAGTAGAAACTGAAAACTCTCTTTTTTTATCTTAGCCACATAGCACAAGAACTGTTTTGCTTTGTTACACTCCCATTTCAAAAAGTAAAAAATCACAACTTCTGAAAATAAAAGGACATTTTTTGAAAATGTTCTCAATGCCCAATTTTGTTTCTTTGTGCTACCATGGCCCATTTTGAAAAAGTGGCACATCTGCAAATATTAAACAATGTCAGAGAAATCATAAACATTTTAAAGGACACTCTAAACATCAAGAAAATAATGAATTACAACAAACTCAATCCATAAAAGCCTTTGACAAAACCAAAGCAGGTGGCAGTTAAATTGGACCTAAATTAATTCAAATAATTTAAGGGAGTCAAGCACCTAAATACCAGAACTCACAGTGTCCTACTCCAATGTTGTGATAACCATCCAGTCCTCGTCGTATTAATTCATCATGCAGCTCACATTTTAGATACTTTTTGGACTTGGATTCTAAAATGAGTAGGCAGAGGAAGGCAAGGTTCAGGGCCTTCATTACCACAGATCTCTAAAAAGTATTATGTCCAGAGATTTGAGAGTTTTTATAGCTGATGGATGTAGACTTGGCGGGGTGTGTGTGCTACCCACTCTTTCTACAGGTGGCATCAGTGAGGGCTTAGACCAGGGGTCAGCAAACTTTTTCAGCAGGGGGGCGATCCACTGTCCCTCAGACTTTGTCAGGGGCCAGACTATATTTTGGGGGAAAATATGAACTAATTTTTATGCCCCACAAATAACCCAGAGATGCATTTTAAATAAAAGGACACATTTTACTCATGTAAAAACACGCTGATTCCCAGACCACCCGTGGGACTGATTTCAGGATTGGTTGCAGCTGTGAGGGTATTTGGCGGCGAGCCTCTTCGGCTCGGGTGGCGGTTAGGCATTGGGTTTAGTGTGGTGTTGGAGGGCAAGGTTCGGGCCATCGCCTAACCCTCCTAAAATTTGGGTATTCCGTAAAGGAATCCGGAGGTCGTGGATCCTGTCCAATGCCCTGTTGGTGGCTAGGGGCCATGGCACGACCTTCGGTGACTCCAGGGGGTGGAGCTTCCAGTTGTATCTTGCATCAACGGGCTCCGCCTTCTGGGCGGTAAACCCTAGAGTGACTCCACGCTCTGCGGGGGGAGTCAACTATAGTCTGTTCAACCCAATGCCTAAGCCAATACCACTCACATGCTGTAACCAATAAAGTTGTGGCCTTTTAATCTCCATTTAACCTAAAATCTATGTGTCGTTGTGTTTTATTCCTGACATGCGGGAGGAGGGTCCTCGAATCACAAAGCCTCTCCTCCTCAGCGAGGGGAGGGGTTGGGAACGGGAGCCGGCTCCCGCATCTGCGCGGGGGCGTTTAGCCCCCAGCCTTACCTGCCCCGCCGCCGCGCCCCGCCCCTAGCAGTCAGCCAATAGGGCTGGCTCGGGGGCGGAGTTTATGCCTGTACCTTAGCAGCCGCGGCGGCCACCATCCCCATTCCGCTTCGTTCCTGCGCCGGATCACCCGCCCACCCTCCCTTAGGTTGCTTTTGGTTAGGACATTGCTATGGACTTCGGTTGGTCGCCTTGTATTCTCAAGGGGCCTGGTAGGAGTTTTTGTCCAATGTGGCAACTTAGCACGGCCTCATTGGTTTTTCGCCTACCTCGTAGCAAACTGTCACAACTTTGTTAGATTGGCGGTTAGGCATTGGGTTTAGTGTGGTGTTGGAGGGCAAGGTTCGGGCCATCGCCTAACCCTCCTAAAATTTGGGTATTCCGTAAAGGAATCCGGAGGTCATGGATCCTGTCCAATGCCCTGTTGGTGGCTAGGGGCCATGGCATGACCTTCGGTGACTCCAGGGGGTGGAGCTTCCAGTTGTATCTTGCATCAACGGGCTCCGCCTTCTGGGCGGTAAACCCTAGAGTGACTCCACGCTCTGCGGGGGGAGTCAACTATAGTCTGTTCAACCCAATGCCTAAGCCAATACCACTCACATGCTGTAACCAATAAAGTTGTGGCCTTTTAATCTCCATTTAACCTAAAATCTATGTGTTGTTGTGTTTTATTCCTGACATGCGGGAGGAGGGTCCTCGAATCACAAATGTTTATGTTACGTATAGACAACCACCCATCTCCTACTACCCTTCTGAGAAAAAACCCATCCCACCCTCCCACTTCAGTGTATCTGAAGAAGTGTGCATGCACACGAAAGCTTATACCAGAACAAACTTAGTTGGTGTATAAGGTGCTACTGCAATTATTATTATTATTTTATAACACTAGTGCTTTACTTACCTATCCTGCAGAAATTGTTATGGCACCTTTGGTGTCAGGGGAGAGCTTCTTATGAAAAGAATGGATTTTCATACAGCAGATTGCTCCTCTCTATTAACTCCTGTGGAAGGCTTTGGACTAAATTGGCCGATATGGGTATTAACAGAAGGCTACTACTTCTGTTAGTTAAACTATATGAAAATAATACCCTTCAGATAAGACTTGCACAAGATGGCAGACTTTCTAAAAGAATTCCAGTTCAAAAAGGGATCAGACAAGGATGTTTACTGGCTCCATTTTTATTTAACATCTATGTCAATTCTCTGATTACATGCTTTCAAGCAATTGATACTCACGCCCCTGTGTTTTCTAGTGGCAGAAAAGTCCCAATTCTAATGTATGCTGATGATGCTGTACTTCTTTCTCAAACTAAAGTTGGCTTGAAACGAGCCTTAGAGAAATTCGATGACCAATGTAACATCAAACTGTTAACAATTAACTTCTCGAAAACTAAAATTGTTCACTTTGGCCGCTCCTTCAGGAAACATAATTGGAATATGAAGGGAAATGCCATAGATCAAATTAAGACCTTCCAATATTTAGGCATCACCTTCTCTTACAATGCCAAATTTTCAGCACATTTGACCACTTCAGCCACTTCAGCAGAGAGAAGTGCAAATGCCATTCTTAGATTATTTAGAAGGAAAGGAGCTGGTTTCCTTCCAATGGCCTTAAAAAATTTTCAGGCAAAACCTTTGGCCCAACTTTTGTATGGCTCACAAATTGGACTCTCTGCCAATCTTAAGATTCTCAAAACAGTCCAATCAAAATTCTTTAGATCTTTATTTGGTACCCCTAAGTGTACACCTAATGTAATACTAAGACAAGAGGCAGGACTTCCCAGAGTTGAATTAAAAGTCTGGGTACAAGCAATATCCCTCTGGTTGAAAACTCATTATAACCCAAAGGGAATGTTATCTCATTTCCTGGATCCTTATCCACCTTGGCTTACGCAAATTGTTAACAAGATCAAACAAATTGGCCTAAATCCTGAAGACCTTTTTAATGGAACTCTGAATAAGGCAAAAACAATTATTATCGAATTGCAAAAAGAAGATGCCTTTCTCCCTGAGAATTAGAGGTGCCTAAAATCTTGGCCTAATTTTGCAGCTGCCCCTTATTTATCCAATATCACTTATGAATCATACAGATGGGCTTTCTTTAGAGCCCGATTTGAGGCGATGCCTACAGCTGTATTGCATGGCAAATTCTTGCGGGTACCAATTCATTTGTCCATGCATGTCCAATAAGGTGGAATCTGTTACTCACATTCTTCTGTTTTGTGAACTTTATAGTGAAGAGCAATCTCATCTTATACTACCCCTTTTATCAAAATTTATACCCTTGCAATATTATTTAGAATTTTCTCCCGAATTTTTACGTAAAAACCTTTTAGAAGACTCTTCGAGCTCAGTATCTTATGATGTGGCCATATTTTGCACCCTAGCTATTAGAAAACGTAAATCTCTTTATTGAATAATATACTATAAATTCTTTTAGTGCTACTTTCTCTCTGGCCTTTTGGATTTTGTCCTCCTGTGATGATGTTGCTTGTCTTTTGATTGGAGTTGTGTTGTTTTGTATTGCTGGCGCTTGCTGTAATAAAACTGAACTGAACTGATTAACTCCTGTTAAGTAGTCCATTAAGCATAAATATGCTAAACAATACACTCCATAAATATACTGACCAATGGCAAGCCAGCAGCATAACAATCTAACGTGGGGCAGTAGTATGGCACCTCTGGCTCACAGACCTCATCAAGGCAGCCAGTCTCCTCACCTGGCCTGCAAGGCACCTTCAGTCATGCCACACCCAGCAGCCTGACACCTGGTGTTGTAATGGGTGTCATGAGCAATTGGGCAGGTAAAGACTCAGCTGGGCCAAAGGGAGTTTGCAGGCACAGGCTGATCATCAGGGCTTGTGAAGTGCCTTCTGGAAACATTTGTCTTTCAACAAGCCTTTCTAGTTTAGATATATGGCAGTCTGAATCTGTATTGTATTTTAAAAGATTTTTAAAAATTGTTGTTTTCCTCCCTAGGCTCCTTTGCGAGAGAAGGCACGATATAAAATTATAAATAAAGAAATTATTATTATTATTTATTCCCCACCTATTGGGGTTGCCCCGGCCACTCTGGGCAGCTTCCAACATAATATGAAAACAGAACTAAATATAAAACATTAAAAAGTTCCTGATACAGAGCTGCCTTCAGATGTTTATCTGCCGTATAGTTGTTTATCTCCTTGACATCTGAAGGACAACCACCACCACCACAGAGAAGGCTCTCTGCCTGCTTCCTTGTAGCTTCACCTCTCACAAAAAGCGAGCCCCTTATTGTGGGGCTGGACCCCTGTGTTGTGGGGGTGGAGACACTCCTTCAGGTATACATGCCGGTAGCTGAGGCTGTTTGGGTCGGCAAACTAAGGCCCAATTGCCTTATGGATCCGGCGCGTGGACGGTCCAGGAATCGCCGCGTGGATTGGTGTGGGGATTCTGATTGTTTGGGCTGCGCCATTCCCCTCCCCTCACACACATTGCGGTGGTGCCTTCTCCCTCCCTCCTCCTGGCTTCTTCCTGCCCTGCCTAGAGTGCTGGGCTTTGTTGAGCTGTGGTTTAAGCAGCCCCTCTCCAGAGCCAACCCTTTCACCCTGCTCATCGTCCCGCTGCCCCCGCCACCACCAGCCCCTGCCACTCGCAAGGCACAGGTAAGTAGCCACCTCGTAGCAATTCGTCACAACGCCTACCTCGTAGCAATTCGTCACAACTTTGGTTTGGCGGTTAGGCATTGGATTAGGTCAGGAAGGTTAGGAGGTGGGGGGGAGGTCGGGCCATCACCTCCCCCAAATGCTGAAGGGTACTTCGATAAAGGAGTCCGGGGGGGCGTGTCCGTGTCCAGGCCCGCCCCATATCGGTGATCACAGGGTGAGTCCTTAGCTGATGTGCAGCAGCAGGGGCTCACCCAGCGGTGGTTATCCCTTCCTGGACTGCCAGCATGTCGTACTGGAGTCGGATATAGTCAGTTAGATCCAATGCCTAAAGCCAATACCGCTCCACATCCGGAACCAATAAAGTTGTGGCCTTTTTCTTGCCCATTTAACCTTATTTGCGGTGTCTTGTGTTTTATTTATCACGGGAGGGGTCGGGATATCGACATGCAATATGCTTTGAATGTGTTTTAAGGATGTAGTGCTTATGCACCCTGTGTCTAGTCTGCACCCTAGGTATTGGCTACTCTGTAGAATGCACTTTGCACTTTTGAAAAGCAGTTTGACTGGATATCAAATACCCAGTTTCTCATTTCTGGCAGCATGGTTTCAATTAAAGGAGGAATCAAGGCCACTGTGTTCATCCAAATAGTTTTCTTTATCCAACGCAATAATCTCATTTCTTTCTTCTTTCTAAAGATAAAAGGCATACTATTTTCCTTCATCATATCCCACAGAGTTTCCTGTGGGATGAAGAATGGTTTGTTCTCATTTTTAAAATGAGATATCAGCTTTGATCCTCATCTGGGAATTAGGGTCAGCAAAAATGATGTGTTTGATCTGAATCATTAAGAGTTTCTATTCTGGATGAAGACCAGAGAAGGTCAGGTTGACAGAAACAATGTTCAAGATAACAGGGATGCCAAATTCACAGGTCTGCACTTGCCTGAGTAGTACTTTGAGTACTTTTGTGCCTACAAGTCAAATGTATTTAGGGAAACAAAATAAATATGGGGGGTATTATTCCATTGTTTCTGTTTTTATTTTGCTAATGTATTCTGTGTTTTTATATTGTTATTTCATCCTGTGAACTGCCTTGAGACCTGCGGGTGTAGGACCACAATAATAATATTGTGGGTGCACGGGCTTCCACATAATCCAAAATCCATCATAGATTCCTGCAATGAGATTCTCTTGCTTTAGATACCTGTGTAGGTAACCTTTTGCCTTCTAGATGTTGCTAAACTACAATCATTCCTAGCCATTGGCTATGCTTTCTGGGAATGATGGGAATTACAGTTCAGCAACATTGGGAGGGGGCAAAGGTTGCCCACACCTGCTTTGGATGAACTTCTGCTTCAAAGCAGGAAGATACATTTGTTTTGTAATGAATGATGTAATGAATGAATGAATGAATGAATGAATGAAAGATACATTTGTTTTGTAATGAATGGGGTGCATTCATATAGTTTAATTCATTCATTCATTAAATGATCCATAGATCTCAGGGATGAAAATTAAATTACAAGATAAAACCACAAAATACATAATAGAAACAACAAGGAAAAAACCCACAAACACCTGTTCACAAACACATTTAAAAGATGTTAAGTGTAAGTGTGCAATTGTTAGGCTAATCCAGGCATAGGACTACAACTCCCATCATCCCTGACCACTGGTCCTGTTAGCTAGGGATGATGGGAGTTGTAGTTCGAAAACATATTGAGGGCCGATGATGATGATTTTTATTTTTTTTATACCTCACCCACCTATCTGGCTAGGGCAGGCTTACAACACATATCAAAACATAGTAAGACATCAAACATTAAAAACTTCCCAATACATGGCTGCCTTCAAGTGTCTTCTAAAAGTTGTGTAGTTCATTCTCATATATATATAATATTCACACACACACCCAAAAATCATTGCATTAAACAAAACAAAGCATAAACTAAAACATTTAAAACAAACAAACAATTTTATATTCTGGGATTACTAGAATTCCCCCAATTTCCCTCCACTTGGTTCCTTTATATTCATTTATGTATGTCAATACAATCTTTATCTCTAATTACCTCCCAAGTTTACACATTACATTGCAAGTGTTTTTAAAAATCCTGTTAATGTATTAAATTGCATACATTGCTTTTGTAAATATGCAATAAACATTTCCCATATTTGTTGATTTTTAGGTTTTCCAGTTAATTTAGCCATTTCCACATACTCCATTAACTTAATTTGCCAATCTTCCTTAGTGGGGACATCTTCTTCTTTCCAGTGTTGGGCTGTGCGGTCGTTGTTGCATACATGAACAAATTCTTATATTCCTTAGTAATACCTAATAAAAAAAAGCTTTGGTTTTTTAACAAAGGTTATTTTTAACATTTTCTTCAATTTGTTATATATCACTAGCTGACCCGACCACACCTTGCTGTGGCTGATTTGGTGAAATGGAAAAGTAAGATACAGTATGAAAGCATATGCTTACCTACACCTGATCTCATTGAAGTTCACTCTGCATTTTCTCCGTTTGCCCCTCCTGTTTTTGTCTTCATTTCTACAACTTATTATTACTACTGTTTTAGTCTATTAGGTTCTTTGTCCTGATTTTGTCCATGGCCTTCTTCGATGTTGTTGACGTGTAGTGGAGGGCTGTATGTTTGTTTTTATAGGAACACGTTTGTAGCTGTGCAAGGTGTGGTATCTGTAGAATGTAAGTAGAATGTAAGTACGTACAGACACTCTGATATGGCGATGGATCGTTGTGTAAAAATGGAGAAGAAAGGAAAGATGGTGATTTTCCGCAAACCGCGAAAATGGCGATTTCGCCCGTCGTGGCTCTATACCTGCTGGCGGAGGCAGCAGCAGCGTTTGCGGCCGGTCTGCCTGTCGATTGGATGGTGACAGGGAGAGGAGGAGGAGGAGGGGTTGGAAATGGGTGTGGTGTGCTGTTTAACGTCCACTGGAGGGCGCTATATTTTTTGCACAAAATCACATTTTTACCTGGGAAAGGTGTAGTAATTGTATAATGTAAGTACATATGATCATATGGCCATGAAACGTTGTGTCCAAATTTGAACGGAATTGATCAAGGGGTTACGGAGAAAGGCGATCGTTAACAAACATCCAACTTGAACGATTTTATATATATAGATTTCACAAAGTATTTTAATGACCTTACATTGCCACCACATATGATAAAATGTACCTTCTACTTCTTTCCAACACTTATTTCTTATTGTTTTATACATTTTTGCCAATTTAACCAGTGTTAAATACCACCTATACATCATTTTTATGTAATTCTCTTTAAGTAAGGTACAGGCTGTGACTTTTATATAATTCTTCCATGGTCTTTCCCAATCTGTCATCTGTATACAGTGGTGCCCCGCTAGACAAATGCCTCGCTAGACGAAAAACTCGCTAGATGAACGGCATTCACTAGTGGAAGGCTGCCCCACAAGACGAAAAAGTCAATGGGGCTGCCTCGCAAGACGGGGAAAAAAGATTTTTCGGCACGAAAACCTCCACGCTGCATTGCCGCTTCGCTAGACGAAAAATTCGCTCTACGAAGACACTCGTGGAACGAATTATTTTCGTCTAGCAGGGCACCACTGTATTGTGTCTTTTGTCCACTTTATCATAACACATGACCTCTTCATCCTTGGTTTCCCATTCTAACAATATATTATACATTTTTGATGGTAATTCAGTATCGCTTTCTATTATTCCTATTATTTCTCTCTGGAAATTTGAAATTTCATAGGTGAATCCTTTCTTTTTATCATTTTTAAATACTTCATTTAATTGGAAATATTGTAGTCAATCTATAACCTTTCCTTTTACTTCTTGAAATTCCTTCAATTTTAATTGGTTATCCATTTCCGTTAACAGCTCTCTATATGTTGCCCACTTCATATTTACTTTTTTCACAGCTGGCTGGCGCGCACTCTCCCTTCCTGCTGCTGGGCCCTGGGTGGAGCCGTGGAGGGGATGGGCGGGCCAGCGAGGGGCATCACGCCAGCCACAAACATGACGCCACCTCACTGGCTCACCTCTCCCCTCCGCGGCGCATTCGTCCTGACACATGTGTCATGACGTCTGAACTCAGATCTTGCTTGATCCAGGCCCAAATTTAAAAGCCAAATTTCTGGAGAGTGTTCAGGACTGCTAACTGCCAGCCAGACTGGAACTGGTCACAAACAGTTCGGGGGTGCAATTTTAGTGTCAGCCATTTATAGATTGATGTTAAGCTAATGTAAGCCTCGACTCTCATTAACACTGTTTCTAATCTGACCCATGCATTTGAAACGCATCTGGGGACTTGTAGGAGGACTCTGAGGAGTTTAGATTGAACTCTCTCAAGGGGAGTGAAGGAAGAGGATAGCTGGCCCAAGAAAGGATCCATAGAGGAGCTGAGCCAACGTTTTGGCCTTGTATAGTTTTAGGGCCACGGGGACATAAAAAACCCCTTTGGTTCTAAAGAATTTGAGAAGGCAGTTTGCAGATCTTTCCCCAGCACTCCCAGTAGAATTTATATGGATTTTGTTGGATCCTGAAGCCTGGACTGCCATTCCCAGGTACTTATAGTTCAAAACTTGTACTTTATGGCCTTGGAGTTCCCAATTTCTGATCTTTGGTTTTTCCCTGAAGGCAAGAACCTTTGTCTTCTGATGATTTATTGTAAGGCATTCTGTTTCACAGTAGGTTGCTAGTTTTCTTAAAGCTCTTCTTAGCCCTATTCTGGAGATAATTACCACGTCGCCGGTGTATAACAGAACAGATTTGCTATCTTTGGAGGATGGAATTCTAGGTTACTAAGAGTGTTCACCAGGTTATTTAGATAGAAATTAAATAGTAAAGGGCCTGAAATATATGTTGTAATGGGGTCTGTTGGATGCCCTAGACAGCTACACCTGACTCTAAGGGCTGTATTTGAGTGGATTGCCTGTAATAAATGCAATAGCCTTCTGTCGATAGTGGTGGCACTGTGTCAAAGGCTGCTTTAAGGCGTAAAGTGAGGCCTGCCCCCACTGAGTTGTATTTTTCTATTAGGTGTTGTAATGTTAGGCAATGATCTGTCGTGAACCTGCCGGATCTAAAGCCTGCTTGTTCTATTGCTAGGATGTCTTCATTTTCTAGCCACTCTGTGAGCTTTTCAAGTAAGTGCTTTGTATAAAGCTTACTAATCACACTTAATAAACTGAGTAGCCTGTAATTTGATGGATCCTCTCTATTACCCTTTTTAAAGAATGGCACCACTATAGCTGTTCCCCAGTCCCTTGGGATGCTGCTGGTAAAAAGGGTGGCTAGGAAAGGAGCCCACCAATCCACCCAAGTTTTTAACATTTTGGGGAGAATACCACCAGGGCCGGGGGCTTTGGCCATTTTCAATTGGTTTATGTGTGATTTCACTTCTATTACCGAGACTGTCAGCCAGCAGCTCTATTTCAAGGTCCTTAGTGGGATACATGGATTGAAAATAGGAGACCCAGTGGTCAGGCAGAATAGATGAGGACAAAGGGGATGCCAGAAGTAACCAGTCTCCAAAATAATGTCTGGTTTTTTGCTTTTGCTGCATTGATTTCTTGCTATAGACATTCTTTTGGTGGGTTATAAAGGCTTCGTATTCTTTTTTTAGGGCACAAACAGAGGAATAGGCTTGCTGCCTAGCAGAGTTATTGGATGTCAGGGTGGCTTTATAAGCATTTTGCAAGGCTTTCTTGACCTGAAAACAGGTGTGATCAAACCAAGGTTTATTTACTGTTCTCGGTTTAGTTAGCCTCTTCTCTGAGATGTTTAAAACACTGGAGTAGGCAATTTGTAGTACTGGGTCCTCTAGGTTGGAATTGTTCCTGGGCATAGTTTTTCAGAGGCTAAAATCTCCTTCAATTTGGTGTCTAGTGCGGTAGTCCATTTAACCCGACATCCAGGATGCTCTAAAGCGGTGATCTCTGTGGGGTAAACTGTTTTAAGGAAAATTGTCTTGTTTTCAAAGGACAGCTGCAGATGTAAAGGGAAATGATCTCCTTCAACATATGGGAGCACTAATAATCACTCTGTTTTTGCTAGTAGTTCGCTATCAACCAAGATATAGTCAATTGTACTGATTTTTGACACTGACATATATGTATATTCCCCAGGAATGGTGCAACCATTTAAGATGTATAAACTTAGCTGCCGTGAAAATTTAAAGAGGCAAGCCCTGGCATAATTTGAGTGTTGGTCCTTAGACAGCCCTGGGTGCTGGCAAGCTTCTAGGCCAGACTCCTCTGGAAACCCAATTTTGTGACTGTATTTTATTGCTAAACTGGAGTGGTCTGGCCTGTAGGATTATGCTGGTATTAGCGCTATTGCGTGTAACCGCCATTAGCGCTGTTGTGCGCAGCTGCCATTAGCCGCAAACGAGCCTGCTGCGCATGATGGAAGTCTACATGGCATGATATGTTAAGTACAATAATGCACAGAGACAAAACAATGGATACACCTAGAGAGGGACACAATTGAAAATATCTGCACCACAGCATACCCACTTCTCCCAAACAAACTAAGGAAAATTCCCACAACACTTAACAGGTTCACACAAACCATGCTCAAAGTATGGAAAACAGAAACAGGCAAACTATCCCCAACCCCATCCCCACTAACTCCCCTGGCCTACCACCCATTATTCTACCATGCAGCACAAAACCTCCAAATAAAAACCTGGCAAACCAAAGGCCTATATTGCCTAATAGACTTTTATAATAAATAAAAAAAAACACCTTTGTCAACACAAGAAATTCAGGACAAACTAGAAGACACCCAAATGCCCTGGTTAGCACAACACATGCTATTAAACAATCAGCAGCAACCTTCAAAAACCTCCTCCTAATGGCAAAGGGACACGGTAGCGGGATGTTATCTGCAATATACAAAATACTACTCCAAAATCCCACGAACTCCCTAGACGCAATAAAAAAAGACATAGGATATGAGATCAACCCCACCCAATGGACCAGAATGTGGTCTAAATCTATATCAACAAAAAGAAAAGAACTCACTCAAATCTATATCAACAAAAAGAAAAGAACTCACTCTGAAACTCACCCAATGCCAAGAAGTTAGCGCTAATACAGCGGCCCCCCAAAAGAACCCCAAATCAACCATTTTGGGGGCATGGTAGTCCAGCGGGCACAAAAAGTGGGCTCCTCCCTCCCTGGTAAGGCTCTGTTTTGAGCCCCCGAGAGCGAGAGAGTCAGAGCCCTAGCGCATCGGACCAAACGCTTTCCCTGACTGCATGAAGCTGCAAGATTGAAAGGATCCAGCGGTCAATTCTTCCAAGAAATTGATCAATTTAAGGATTGTACCGTGAGTAAATTATATTGGCTTTAAAAACAGAAACAATTGGCTACGGGTGGAGATTTAAATACGGAAGTCGATCTTCCCCATTAAGTGAAGTGAGAAGCAGTTACCTTTCCCGAAGCCAGAGAGATCTGCAGGAAACTTTAAAATATTTGTTGTGGATTTGGAAAAATTCCCCTGCAAACTGGAGTCGGGAGCCCGGAGGCATCAGGGAGCTATCATTGATGCTTTTAAAGAAAGGAATTTGTTTATTTTTTTGAGGATGTGAACTGTCAGAATAAAGGAAGCTGGTTATTTTTTATTGAAGTTTTGGATTATCTATAGTAAAGAGAATATATCTACGTTTAAAAAAAGGAATTGAAATATTAACTGCGTAACCAGTTTGGTTATGATTGTTGCTTTTGAAAGTTAAGTGAGAGAAACAGCACCATTTCCTGCCCTGCAATCCTGGCTGTGCCATTGAAACTTGAGATGAGAAAGATGCCTACAGACATAACAACTGCTGATTTTGAAAAAGAATTTTTGCAACTGTTATGGGAAACTAGAAAAGAGGTACAACAGAACACAATGCAAATAGAACGAATAAAACAGAACTGTTTGGACATTGTAACAAGAATGGATACAACAGAGTGTGAAAAGAACAATACGGAACATCCACTGGACCTGGAGATGAAGGAATTTAAAGAACTATGGACTGTTCCCTCAGTGAGAGGGAGGGAACATGACATGTGTTCAGGACGGAAGGACTTTAAAATAGAACCAAGGATTAATGTTGCTCTCGCAGTGAGAGAGGGAGAGCAAGATTTATATAAGGTGCTATTTATATAAGACACTGGAGTCTCTCCAGCACATTATGTTCGCTTGCCCCTTGTTCAACGTGCCACAGGCAAATTTGTTGGGATCAATCATACAGAAACTAGAGGGCACCCCACCAGAATTCCACCTCGCCCAAATCTTGCAGGATAAGGATACTCATACGACCCTGAAAGTGGCAAGGTTCCTGGTCACTGTCCTTACCCAAAAGCGACGCAAAGGCTACAAGCTTAGTATGCCATTCTATTTTATTGTATTTTATTGTTACTGTGGTGTTTTAGTGGCTGTTGTTCCCACTTGCACAAGTTGTTATCTATGTGTTTTTTTACTTGTATGGGCCTATGGCCATAAATAAAATTCTATTCTATATAAGGTGCAAACTCCAGGGGAAGGGAAAGTGGTTAAAGGTTTGGAAACTGAAAATTTTGGCGGCAGGCATTTTGATGCAGTTGGAAAGGTATTCCCCCCTGCAAGAGGCTGAGCGTGTGCTGGGCTTACCAATCCTCAGCACCCCCAATTCCTGGTAAAACCGATACTCCTGCCTGGCTCGCCAATTGAAATAAGAATAAAAATTGGGTCCCTTCAAGGGGTTCAACTTCTTAAGGAAGAATGGACCTTTGGAGAGAGCATACCTTTTAAGGCTCAAACCAGTCAGGAAATGAACTGAGACCAGACCAGGATATATCAGGCAAAGCCTGATCTTTATTAAAGCTGTTGCAACTGGGTGCTCCCCCCCCAAACACACACACACAGAAGGGGGTAGGGACCCAGGACAAAGGTGTGCAAACCCTTATATAGACATTCTTAATGGCCTGCCCTGGAGCCCAAGACCACCACCCAGATACATCATACCTACATCACAGAAAAGGCGGTCTACAGCAGAAAACCTGTCTTCCAGGTTACCTGAGAATGATAACTGATTACATTATTTGGGCAGTCTGGCGATTCCTTTGCAATGGTAAATACTCGGTCCTTGAGTCCAGATCATAGGCTTAATGTGCCCTTAATACAGGATTTGTGAAACAGACAATGGGGAGATTTCCTTCGACCTTACAGAGAAATATTTGAGGTCATTTTGGGAGAGAGAAAATGGTTTCAGGAGTTTTCTGTGGGTTTCAGACATATGGTTTACATATTTGTATGTGTTTGCTTGGTACATTTATGAACATATATAACACCTTTAAATTCTCCATTCCCTAAGAAGGGGCTACATCTGCTGCAAATTCCATCCAGTTCTACAAACACAAAAGCATTGGTTGGTTTCTCCTACTTTTTTTGGGGGGACCTGCAAATTTCATCCTTGTCTGACAAAAATTAAAGATGAGATTGGTGTTTGTTGGTTTCCCATTATGTTTCATGGGGGCGGGGCGGGGGATCCAAAGCTTCAGAAAATGAGAAAATGAGAAGAGGTGAAGTGAAGCACATTGTCAGACCAAACCTGAGACAATGCGACCCTCTACAGAAGTCAAGGCAGGTTCCGAAGCAAATACTTTCTTCTTTGTGTAACTCCACCAAAAAGGCACTTGATATAATAACGATTTACCCGACCTTCATCACAGTATTTCCCATAGAGTGGCCTAATGGAATGGTGGGGGTGGGAGTGGACAAAACACATTGATTATTTTATTAAAAGAAAATATTTCTGTAAAACTAAATTGGCAACAAGAAGACTGGCCACAAAGTGCTACAGCTGTGCACCCAAACAAGTCAAGGACTGAACTAAATGGGCCATTGCTTGAGTCGGGTTGACAAAGCCTGGGATCACCATGGTGATCCAGATCAATCTGGGGCTTTCAGGGTGGCAGGACATCAGGCAGAAAGAAGGAGACATCACAATAAGAGGGACGTACCCAACCAGTTGTGTCTTTCTGGGAAAAGGTAGTGGTGGAGTGGATGCCTTTGGATGCAGGGGGACAGGCTTTCCCACCTGAACTCTCCTTCCCAACCAATCTCTTCTTCCAACCTCATGCCTCTTCCTCCCCCCCCCCAGCTGTGGACTGGATGGCACCCTACACTTACCAGCCAGTTGCTGCTCCTTTGTGAGATGCTGGTTGCTGTTCCTTTGGGGAAGGCCAAGCAGGGAAGGCCCTCACAAATGATCAGCACCCTGAACCATACAGGTCTGAGTTCAGCTAGTTCTTATTCCTATCTCATGTGATTTTCTTCTCTACTTTTCACAACAAAGTGGCCTAAAGCAAAATCAAATGATGCTTAAATGCTATTTAATATGCAATGTGCTGGTCTGAATGCACCCCCTTTTCACCACCTAATAGAGCTTCTACTGAAGGTTCTGATTAATATTTTTCAGCCATTTTTATTTGTTTGTTTGTTTCTGGGGGGGGGGAAGAGCTGATGCTACTCACCAAGCACTCATGTCCTTCGTACTGTTGACAATTGTCTTAACACATAGAGCATCATCTGTGATATTATCATCTAGGAAGTCTGTTTGGAGGTTAATGAAAATGAGTTAATGAAGAATCAATCCAAGACCAGCTACAAAGCCCAACTAAAACCCCAAATATACCTGTAGTGTTATGAGTTTGTGGGTGTCAGACTCTCCTAAATTCCTGGACCCAACAAGGGTTGAAATGTAAGTCAGACATTAAGAAAACAAAGGAAAGGTAATAAAGGTGATTATGAATTTGAAAACATTAACTTGGAATGTTAATGGCCTGAATGAAAAAACCAAAAGAAATAAGGTAGAACATATATTATACAAACAGAAGTTGGACGTAATATGTTTGCAGGAAACTCATGTCGCGCAACATTATGCCAGAATTCTATCCAACAGAAAGTTAGGAGTAGAGTTTGTCTCATCCGACAAAAGTAAGAAAAGAGGGGTTGTAATCTATGCAAAACAACAGTTAGAACCTAAAATGATCTATAAAGATGCTGCAGGTAGAATAGTAATCATTAGGATAACGGTCCAAGGTGAGAACTTAATAATAGTAGGCATCTATGCTCCTAATGAAAAAAAGAATGAATTCTACCAACAATTGGAATATGTGGGAGAAAAGATTATTTTAATGGGGGACCTAAATGGGGTGGCTGCCCCAGAATGGGACAGAACCCCAAAGGTATCTAAAAATAAAAAAATAAAATTACCGAATGCATTCTTTTCTCTAATAAATGTCCTAGGTTTAGAAGACGCATGGAGGTTACAAAACCCACTTAAGAAAGAATTTACATATTTTTCATACCCAAATCAAACAGCGGGGAGAATTGATGCAACCTGGGTAACCAAGGACCTTACCTCTAAACTATATAAAATGGAGATACAACCAAAAACAATATCTGACCACAGTGCAGTGGTATGGTTGAAAGGGGAGAGAGAGAAAAAATAACCAGATGGAGGCTTCAGGAGAATTTATTAAAAGACGAATTTTTTTTAGAGAGGGCTAAAGGAACTTTAAAAGAATACTTTGAGCTGAACTTGAAAGCTCAACACGGTATGGGACGTGGGAAAGGGGTTTCTTTATTCAACAAAGTAAACAAAAGGAGAAGAAAATTCAAGATTTAGTGGAAGAAATAAAGAAAAAAGAAATAGAGCTATATCAGAAACCGGATAATGAAGAAATAAAGAGAAATATTAAAGTATTGCAGTCACTCTATGTTGATCAAAGAGGAGGTAGAATGGAAACTAAAACTCATGAGACAGAGAAATTTTGAACAAGCCAATAAGCCAGGAAAACTCCTGGCGTGGCAATTAAAGAAAAAAGAAAGTGAGAGGACAGTTAACAGAATAAAATTAAGCGACAAAATTATAGTAAATCCCAAAGAAATTCAAAATAAATTTGTGGATTTTTATAAAGATTTATATAAAGAAGGAGAAGAAACAACAGAGGACATTAAAAAATATTTAGACCAAGCTAATATATTAAAAATATCAGATGAGCAGAGAGAATTATTAAATGGTCCAATTACCATGTGTGAAGTTCATAGAGCAATCAAGGAGGCAAAAAGTGGGAAATTGCCAGGTCCGGATGGCCTGGCAGCTCTATATTACAAAAGCTTAGAGGAGATAGTGGCGACACCCCTTAAGAACATTATGAATAACATCTTAAATGGAGGGAATATTCCGGACACATGGAGGGAGAGCTATATCACCTTAATCCCGAAGCCAGGAACTGACCATCATATAATAGCCAATTTTAGACCGATCTCACTTCTTAATAACGACTATAAACTATATGCAGAGAGAACAAAAAAGGTCCTCCAAAAAATTATCCACACAGACCAGGCAGGCTTTCTCCCGGAAAGGCAAATTCGACATAATATGAGAACTATAATAAACCTATTGGAATATCTAGATACTAGAATCGATAAACCTGATGCCTTGATGGCAGTGGAGGCGGAGAAAGCATTTGACAACTTGTCGTGGAGGTTCATGAAACAAACGATCCATCAAATGGCATTTGGAGACAAATATTGCAATGGAATAGAGGCAATATATAAGAAACAAAAAGCAAAAATTATTATAAATGGGGACATCTCTCAGGAATGCGAGATCAACAAAGGGACGAGGCAAGGATGTCCGTTATCGCCATTGATTTTCATCTTGACAATGGAAATTCTAAATAACCAAATAAGGAAAGAAAAAGACATTAAAGGAATTATTCTGGGGGAGAACTGCTATAAACTAAAGGCCTTCGCAGATAATAACCATGGAAGAGCCAATAGAAAGTTTGGTAAAAGCCCTAGAGACCATGCAAGAATTTGGTAGAGTTTCTGGTTTTAAACTAAATTATAACAAAACTAAATTACTAGTTAAAAATATACCATTAAAGGAGAGGGGAAAGACTGAAAAAATAACGCGACTGAAAATCCATGCAAAAATAAAATATTTGGGCATATGGCTAACGGCAAAAAATATTAATCTCTTTGAAGATAACTAATACCTGTTGGGAAGGGATTAAAAGAGATCTTATACTTTGGAATAAGTTAAAACTTTCCTTTTTGGGGCGGATATCAACAATCAAATTAAATGTTTTGTCCAAGCTACTCTTTCTATATCAGAATATACCAATAATAGGGAAGACCAAATGTATAGAGGAGTGGCAGAAGGAGATATCAAAATTTATATGGGCTGGTAAGAGACCAAGAATAAAGCACAAGGTGCTTATAGATACTATAGAATGGGGAGGATTTGTTCTCCCTGATCTAAAATTATATTATGAGGCTGCATGCTTTGCATGGCTAAAAGAGTGGTTCTTACTGCGCGATAAAGAATTGCTTAATTTAGAAGGGTTCGATCTCCGGTTCGGGTGGCATGCATACCTGCAATATGGAAAGTATGCAGTACATAAGAACTTTACAAGTCATATAGTGAGGAATGCACTATTTAAAATCTGGGAGAAATATAAAAGATTACTGGAGCCGAAAACCCCAAAATGGATATCTCCATTAGAGGCGAAAGCAATTAAAAAAAGAAATATGAAAATTAATTGGCTTACTTAATAATAGAAGATGAAGGGGAAGTTAAACTTTAAAAATACAAGGAAATAAAAGATCAACTAGGAGGGTGGTTGGACTACCATCAACTATATGGAATGTTTCAACAAGATAAAAAGATAGGCTTTTCTAAAGAACCCACAAGATTAGAAGTGGATCTGATAAACAATAAATATAAGATAATTGCAAAAATCTACCAACTACTTCTAGAATGGGAAGTTAAGGAAGAAATGGTTAAATCAACGATGGTGAGGTGGGCACAAGATATAGGACACCCAATAATGATGAGCGAGTGGGAACATCTGTGGAAAATTAGTATGAAATTTACCTCTTCTTCCAGCATAAAAGAAAATATGATGAAAATTCAGCACAGATGGTATCTCACTCCCACAAGATTATCAAAAATCTATAAAGGATCCACAGGTATATGCTGGAGATGTGGAGGGAACAATGGGAACTTATTCCATATGCGGTGGTTATGTCAAAAAATAAAGATATTTTGGGGCTTGATTTATGACGAACTCAAAAAATTGTTAGGAATTACATTCCTCAAAAACCCAGAATCCTTCCTATTAAGTATTATTGATAAAGAAATCCCAATTAAATTAAGAGAGATTTTTTTATACGCCACGGCAGCAGCTCGAATTTTAATAGCAAAAAGAAGGAAGGAGCCAGAACCACCATCAATATTAGAATGGCAGAATAAGCTACAAGAGCTTGCTGAAATGGCCCAATTAACCAACAACTTGAGGGGGGGAGATCAAAACAAAAATTTCAAGAAAATTGGTCCAGATATATAATATATGTTCAGAAATACAGTAAGGGTCGGATAGTCATGCCAGCATTCCAGTAGCCCAGGAAACAGAAGCAAGGAGATAGGAGAAAATAGGGTAATGGTTGAAAAGGTAGTGGGAAAAAATTTAATTGAGGATATGTGGACAAGTTGAAATTCACTCATATGTAAGAGCGATTGGAAGTTGAGAAATATAGGAAAATTTGTAGATACTGATTTTTAATTTTGGAATGTGTGTGGGGGGGTTAATTTAATTTTCATTTTTATTTTTTTGTATATTTTTCTTTGTTATGTTTTGGTATGTTTCATGCAGAAGATAAGCTATTCACAACCGATAATGTATAAATTTGGATTAATCTGCAGTAGTATAGATGTATATAGAATTATATAGAAACGAATATTGGTTAGGGAAAATAACAAAAGACGCGTATACAGTAGAAAGTATTTACGTTTGGTTTTATTTTTATTTGTATATGTAATAGTTAATGTATAACTCTGTAAAATATTGCACATATGATAACAAAATAAAGTTGCATTTAAAAAAAAGGAAAGGTAATGGGCCATTAAGGGAACCAAGGAGAGGAGGCTCTGTACCAGATGTTAATTGGGTGGGGCCCCTCCTCCAGTTCATAGTTAATTAGAAGACAAAGCCAGAGTTTAGAGTTGAATTGGCTGTGATGTGACTGGGGGAGGTGGGAGGTTGCAGGCTGGAAAAGGTGGAGTCAGAGCACAATGTGTTTCGATCCAAGGCTGCACCTATGGTGCAAAATCATCTTGTGATGGTAATGCTGTGAGTCCCTCCAGGTTGTATATGGTTTTGTTTTTTAAAAAAGGTAAAGGACCCCTTTACTTGTATGGTATACAATGTTATGTACAGTAAACATGTATTGTGTAAAATATATAGGTATTAGGATATGTTAGGATATTCATGGGGTAAATATTTAATGCATAATTAAACATATATGTCTTATATATAGGATAATGTATATATAATTTTTCATGGGGTAAATCAGTTAATGTACTATATACATAATAGTATTTAGACCATCAAAGGCAACTGTGGGGTGCAGCGCTCATCTCGTTTCAGGCTGAGGGAGCTGGCGTTTGTTCACACACAGCTTTCTGGGTCATGTGGCCAGGACTAAACTGCTTCTGGAGCAACAGAACACCATGATGGAAGCCAGAGCACATAGAAACACCCGCTGCAGCAGTACTATTTATCTACTTGCACTAGTGTGCTTTCAAACTGCTAGGTTGGCAGAAGCTGGGACAGAGCAATGTGTCATGTGGATTCAAACTGCTGACCTTCCGATCAGCAAGCCCAAGAGGCTCAGTGGTTTAGATCAGTGTTTTTCAACCACTGTTCCGCGGCACACTAGTGTGCCGCGAGACGTTGCCTGGTGTGCCGTGGGAAAAATTGAAAAATTACTTTATATATAGTCAATATAGGCACATAGTTAATTTTTTTTACATTTTCTAATGGTGGTGTGCCTCGTGATTTTTTTCATGAAACAAGTGTGCCTTTGCCCAAAAAAGGTTGAAAAACACTGGTTTAGATCATAGCACCACCAGCGTCCCTTAGATGCATTTCTTGATGAAGAGCACCGAGATGGTGTGTGTTTTCCCATAAGATGCACACACTGGATCTGACCATTAAAGCACAGACGGGAGAAGAGGTTCTCATTCCAGTTTTCCTTTTAGACTATATGCCAAGCAAAGATGAAAGTGGCCTGCTGCTCTTAGAAACTCACTAGTTAGACCAGCAAGCAGTAGCCCGGGGGAGGATTCTGAAAGGGAGGGGGAAGTACCAGAGCTGACAGGCAGCAAGGAAGGCGAAGGGGCGGAGGAAGAATTAGAGAGCAGTAGAAATCTGCTCTGGTCCATGGGGTCATGAAGAGTTGGAAACGACTGAACGACTGAACAACAACAACAACAACAACAACAACAATGGACTTCCGGCCAGGACGAGGAGCCGAAAGGAGATGGGATTCAGCCCTCCGGGGAGAGTCCGGTTTCTTGCGAGAAAAAGGGGTGTTTGCAGGGTGCCGCAACCCCCTAAAAGCCCCAAAGGGATTGTTTTGGGGACTGGGTACCCAGCAGTGCTGAAGAGGTCTCTCCGCCACCGGGAAATCTCCCGTTCTGGGAGGAAGAAGGTTGGCGAGATTGAGGCGCCGGCACGGGTCACCATTTTCTGCTCGCGAGGAACGCAGCCTCAGGTCTCCACGGCTCTACGACCGACTCTCAATAAAAAGAAAAACCCGAATTTGGACTGAAGGTGGGCGAACAAATTAATTAATTTGAAATTCGGAGGACAGCGGGGTCTAAAAAGGAGGTCAGCCCCGACTGTGGCTATCTGTATAGGAGTGCAAAGCCGAGAACTTTATTTATTAAACCTGCCTATGAGTGCAAAATCTTTTATAATTGCTGGACTTGGCGAAAGCCACTGATTGAATTTGAGTTGTAAAGAACTGGAAATTTTATTATTTTAGTTTGTTTTGTTTGTCTTTGATGGACTATGGAAACCCGCTGGGGAAGGAACTCTCCATCTGCTTTTACTTTCAGTTTTTAAAGTATCTGCGCAACATTAAAAAAACACTGACGAAAACAGTTTAAAACTGCATAATATTAAAAACCTGAAGTTTCCGGGACAACAGCATTATTTTACCGACCAGACTGTGCAATTAATTTTGTTTCTGGCTGTTTCCCTGATCTGCGTGAGCGTAAGAAAGGACTTACCCCCCTCCATGGACAGCGTGATCGCCATTTTCTCCCCGTCTGTTTCTTCCCCCTGGCAGGGGCGACATAGATTAAGCAGAAAGGCTGAAGATTTTTTTGGTTTTTTGGTTTTTTCTTCCCTTCTTTGGTTTGATTCTCTCTAAAACTCGGATTAGCCATGCAAGTGGCAGAAGCTGTCTGAGCACTTTTTCTGCTCCCTTAATTCATGATTAATTTGGAGACTTTTTAATTTTGTGGTGTGGGTGATCTGTTGCGGAAATTGGATTAGCCAAGCAAGTGGCAGAGACTAAGTTTAATGAAGTAAAGGAACTGTGGTAATTTGCTTGAATCTGAAAAGAGACTGTTCATATGTTTATGATTTTGAATGTGATTTAATAATATTATAAGATTTAAATTAATTGAAATTGAAAGATAAGAAATATTATATTTTGGAAGATTTGAATAATTATTGTAGGAAAGGAATAAGAAAAGGTGAAAATATGGAAAAGAAAAAAGCAACAGGAGAGAGAAGAGGATCTAAACAAGAAGACTCCAAAGAAATAATAAAGATGCTCTCAGAGCTTAAGAAGGATATAAAAGAAATAAAGGAGAGTGAAAAAACTATGGAGGGCAAATTGGATCAGATGGAACAGAAGTGGGACCAGACAGCCAAAGAACTGAAAACTCAAGTGCAAGAAATTGACAAAAGAACTAAAAAGAACGAGGAAGGAGTAAAACTTGTACAAAAAGAAGTTAGAGAACTGAGGAAAGAAGAAAAACTGAGCAGCGAAGTGTCACAAATTAATAAAGCACAAGAGGAGATGCAGGATTTGATTGCTATGCAAGAGATGAAACAGAGAGAGACCAATCTAAGACTGAGAACGATCCCAGAGACACAAGGAGAAAACATCGGAGCAAAAATTATTACGGAACTGGCACAGTGGCTGGGAATCGAGAAAGAAGAATTGGCGGTGAATGTGGTGGATGTCTTTAGAATTAGGAACAAAAATAAAAATGGCAAAAAGGGAAGAGATTCCCCGGAGATTGTCTGATAATATTCAAGGACAAAATAACAAGAGATATGATTTTGATGAAAAACAGAGAGAAGAACTCTATATTGAAGTAGAAGAACAGTAAAAGACTAAGAGAAACAAAAGAGACCCAAGATGGCG
This sequence comes from Lacerta agilis, assembly GCF_009819535.1. Lineage (NCBI taxonomy): Eukaryota > Metazoa > Chordata > Lepidosauria > Squamata > Lacertidae > Lacerta > Lacerta agilis. Next base: position 40,332,946 of record NC_046327.1, on the reverse strand, counting down.
TTACGTGTGTTGTCCTGGAACATGAACGGAATTAACCAGAAAGCGAAACGAAGCAGGATTGAACATATTTTGCAAAAGAAGAATTTGGACATAATCTGTTTGCAAGAAACACACGTTGCCAGGAAACAGAAGGATTTTGGTTGAAAAGAAATTGGGTAATGAATTCATATATTCAGACAAAACAGAGAAGAGAGGAGTTATTTTATACATGAAACAACATCTAGAGGCAAAACAGCTCTTTAAGGACGAAGAAGGAAGAATAATTGCAGTACAGGTCACGACACAAGGCGAGAAATTTGTAATTGTCGGAATCTACGCACCAAATGGTAATAAATCAGAATTTTATAAAGAATTGGAAGAAAAACTTTATGAATATTTGGATCAGAAAATCATAGTTTTGGGAGATATGAATGGAGTGATCTCATTGTAAGTGGACAGAAGGAGGAAGAAGATGGAATCAAAAGAAGGAAAACTGCCTAAGACCTTCTTCTCATTGGTCAAAAATTGTAATTTAATAGACATTTGGAGATTGAGACACCCATTAGAAAAACAATTTACTCATTTTTCAGAACCAAACCAATCAATGGCAAGAATTGATTACATCATGATTTCCAGCGAGATGGCTGCAAGAATTGAAAAAATCGAAATACAACCGAGAACATTTTCAGACCACAATCCAATATTTTGCAAAATTAAAAGAATGGAAGAAAAATCATTCTGATGGAGACTCAACAAAAATTTATTAGATGATCAAGAATTGGAAGAAAAAGCAAGGAAAAAATTAATGGACTATTTTGAGATGAATAGAAACAAAAAAACAAAAGAAAGTATAGTTTGGGACGCCTCCAAAGCGGTGATGCGAGGTTTCTTCAAACAACAAAATAGTATTAAAAGGAAGATTAGAGAAAAGAAAAAAGAAGAAATATTAAAGCAAATTATGGAAAATGAGAAGAGACTCGCAATAAAACCAAATGATTCAAAAGCAAACCAAAATATTAAGATATTGCAAAGCCAGTTTTCATTGATTGTTAATCAAGAAGTGGAATGGAAAATTAAGTGGATGAAACAAAGGAATTTTGAACATGCGAACAAACCAGGAAAATGGTTGGCGTGGCAGATTAAGAAGAGAAAAGAGCAAAATACAATAAATAAAGTACAAATTGAGGATAAGGAAGTTGAAAATCCATCAGAAATAAGGAAAGGTTTCGCAAAATACTACAGACAATTGTATAAAAAAGCTGGAAATCAAGACATTAATAAAATTATGGAATATATCAGTGTTTTTCAACCACTGTTCCGCGGCACACTAGTGTGCCACGAGATGTTGCCTGGTGTGCCGTGGGAAAAATTGAAAAATTACTTTATATATAGTCAATATAGGCACAGAGTTAATTTTTTTAACATTTTCTAATGGTGGTGTGCCTCGTGATTTTTTTCATGAAACAAGTGTGCCTTTGCCCAGAAAAGGTTGAAAAACACTGGAATATATAAACAAAAAAGATGTGCGGAAGATAACGACAGAAATGAAAAAACGACTAAACGAAAAAATTGAAAAAGAAGAGATTGCCAAAGCAATCAGAAATTTGAAAAGTGGGAAGGCTCCAGGACCGGATGGATTCACGGCAAGATATTATAAGAAATTCAGAGACACCTTACTTGAACCCTTCAAAGAAGTAATGAATAATATTTTAGAGAAAGCGGAAATACCAGACACATGGAAGGATGCGTATATCTCATTGATACCCAAACCAGAATCAGATTTGCTTCAAATTAAGAACTATAGGCCGATTTCGTTATTGAACAATGACTATAAGATTTTTGCCAGTATATTGGCAAACAGAATGAAGAATATTCTTAAAGAAATAATTCATGAAGATCAGGCGGGCTTCCTACCAGGCAGACAGTTGAAAGACAATGTAAGAAATATAATAAATATTATTGAATACCTGTCTGTCAGGAATGAGAAGCAAGCCGCAATGATTTTTGTCGATGCGGAAAAGGCCTTTGATAATATTTCGTGGGAATTTATGATAAAGAATTTTGAAGCAATGGATATGGGTAAAAGATTTATAAGAAGTATCAAGGCAATATATTCACAACAAAGAGCGAAAATAATTGTAAACAATATGCTAACTGAAAATAAAGAAATAACGAAGGGAATAAGACAAGGGTGTCCATTGTCACCACTATTATTCATCTCGGTCCTGGAAGTACTTTTGAAGACAATAAGGCAATCAGAAAGAATAAAAGGTGTAACAGTCGGGAAGACACAACATAAAGTGAAAGCCTATGCCGATGACTTGGTGCTGACAGTTGAAGAACCAATAGAAAGCGCAAACGCAGTATTGGAGAAGATGGAAGAGTTTGGACAAGTCGCAGGATTTAAACTTAACAGGAAAAAAACCAAGATTTTGGTCAAGAATATGGATAATGAAGAATCACGGAATCTGCAACAACAAGTACAAATTGATGTGGCAAGAAAAATTAAGTATTTAGGAATATGGAAAACACCAAAAAATATAAATTTGTATCAAGATAACTATGAGGTAGTATGGAACAAAATTAAGAGAGACCTGGAAGTGTGGGAGAGAATGAAACTCTCATTAATGGGAAGAATATCAGCAGTAAAAATGAGCGTGCTACCGAAAATGTTATTTCTGTTTCAAACAATACCGATAATCAAGGGGACAGCTGTCTTCAAAGAATGGCAAAAAAGAATATCAAGATTTGTCTGGGAAGGGAAAAAACCTAGAATAAGATTTAAGTTACTAACTGATACCAAAGAAAGAGGAGGATTTTCCCTGCCGGACTTGAAACTATATTATGAAGCAGCTAGTCTCTGTTGGTTAAAGGAATGGCTTGTGTTGAAGAAGACAGATTTGTTGCACTATTATCTATGATAATAGATTCGGTTGGCATGCATATTTATGGCAAGAAAAGATAAAGGTACACAGAAGTTTTGGGAACCACATCTTCCGGAGGTCTCTCTATGAAGTTTGGGACAGATACAAAAAATTTATTGGAAAGGAAAACACCGACCGAAATAATTAGTTTGAAAAAGGCAAACATGAGCCGAAATTGGACAACATACGAGACACTGCTCAAGAATGACGGCACTGAATGGAAATTAAAACCATATGAAGAAGTGAAGGAACATGTAAATAATTGGTTGCAGTATCATCAAATTAATGAAATGTTTAAAAGCGACATGAAGAAGACAGGTTTTAGCGAGACTAAATCAAAATTTGAAATTGAAATATTAAATAGTAACTTTAAAGTGCTTGCTAAGATGTACAAAATGCTGTTGGAATGGAATCTGAAGGATGAAGTACTTAAGGGACCGCCTCTCCTGGTATGTCCCATGTAGGACCTTAAGGTCCTCAAATAATAATCTTTTGGAGGTCCCAAGCAACAAAGATGCTAGGTTGGCCTCAACTAGGGCCTCAATATTGGCCCCAACTTGGTGGAACAGCCTATCACAAGAGACCAGGGCCCTGCGGGATTTGGCATCTTTCCGCAGGGCCTGCAAGACGGAGCTGTTCCACCTGGCCTTTGGGTTGGTTTCTGTTTAATATTTATGCTTCATCTTTTATTGGTGGGTTATTTTGAAATTGAGACCTGCAGTTTTAATTGAATTTTTAAATTTGTATTTTAATCTGTTATTTTAAATTGATCGTGTTTATGTTTTTTTTTTTTTTATTTGCTGTGATTTTAATTGATGTTAGCCGCCCTGAGCCCGGTTTTTTGGCTGGGAAAGGCAGGGTATAAATAAAATTATTATTATTGTTATTATTATTATTATTATTATTATTATTATTATTATTATTATTATTATTATTATTATTAAAGTCTGTGATTATTCATTGGGCAAAAGACTTTGGACACAACATCATGCTAGAGGACTGGGAAAAACTTTGGAAGGAAGGAATGAAATTTACGGCTTGTACATCTATAAAAGAAAATATGTTAAAAATGATGTATAGATGGCATATTACCCCAGTTAAACTAGCAAAGATATATAAGTCCGACAATAAGTGTTGGAAATGTAAGGAAAGTGTCGGTACTTTTTATCATATGTGGTGGGAGTGCAAGAAGGTGAGGGCATATTGGGACATGATATATCATGAGCTGAGTAAAATGTTGAAATATAACTTTATTAAGAAACCTGAAGCCTTCCTACTAGGCATTATAGGTACAGACATTGAAAAACAGGACATTAAACTGTTTCAATACGCAGTGACTGCAGCTAGGATTTTGCTAGCACAAAGGTGGAAACAAGAAGAAATACCGACAAAAGAAGACTGGACATATGCAAAACTGGACAAAATGACGGGAAGAATCCGGGAATAGTGGGACCAGAATTTCATCAAAGACTGGTTAAAGTTTACGAACTATTTGAAAAATAATTTGCAGTTGAATACGCTAATAGGACTTCAAGAAGCTTTGTAGTTAATGTGTAGAAGTAATATTGTAAGTATGGTAGTTAGAGTATGTATGAGATTTATGATAATGTAAGCAATGGTAGATTAAAGAAGTATAATATTAAGATATAATTCTGAAAGCCATGTGGAAGGTCTGAGGGAAGTCACGGCTATGTTAGCCAAAATTGGAAAATGTATGTGAATGTATATTTTATTTTTTGTAGTAGTATAGTATAAAATAATAAAAATTATTTTTTAAAAACAACAACAACAGAAATCTGATGCCTTCACACAGTGAGAACTCAGGAATGCAGCCTGGCAGGTCTGATAGGAACACAGAGCGGACAGAAAAAGATGCAGCAGAAGAAGGGGGAGGACCAGAAAGCCCCCAAAGGAGGAGTTTGAGTGTCTAGCAGAAAAGCATCAAACAGGGGAAAGGACGGGGAGGGGTGAAGAGTGTCATGTTTCCACCGGAAGGGGGTAGATCTGGCAACTGACTCAGAGAGTGACAAATGATTTAATAAAGCTAAGACTAAACAAATCTAAGTAATAAAACTGTCGGAGGTCACGTCTTGTGTGGGAATGACTACCAAACCTGACACCCACCTAGCAGCAGAGTCCCAAAACTTTCTCACAATATAAAAATCATTTCCAATTAGAGTTAAGATCCCTCATTGTTTTATGTAATATTGAAGATTTTTTAAAAAGAGAGAATTACCAAATCAATAAATTGGGCTTGTTCAGTATTATGTCTTGGGACAATCTTGAAAGAATGATGACCTTTCCTATGAGTTTGCCTGTGCATTTAGATCTTTTTTATGGAAGCTCGTTTGTGTGCTTCACCACAGGAGAGTTGTGTTGGTGGCCATACTGAGAGTCTATATCTTCCTGCCTAGGGGAGCCCGCTTTTCCTCCTTCATCACTTCATGAAGGCCTTTCTTTTCCAGCAAGTATCTGGCCTGTATAATTTATTTCTGTAATCTCCTAAACTGGTTAATCATTAACAATTTTTATCTGCTGTACCTGCATCTCTTTTTAAATGTGATTTTTAGTTAATGTTTTATTGACCGGTGGTTTTTAACATTGTAAGCCAAGCCATCTTAGGTATATGTATTAGAAGGCAGAATAGAAACATTTTTAATAAATTAATAAACAAGCAAGCAAGCAAGCAAGCAAATTGGGAGAAACAATCTCTAATGTAACCAGTCTTTAGCTTGTAAATAATCCAAACATTCTTTAACCAGAAATTTTGTCTGTGTGAGACTTGGTTTCTGAACAAGGGTTAATTTCCCCCAAGGACAGTTCCCTAAAGCAACATCTTTTAAATATATGAAATATAATGAAGGCAAGTGCAGTGAGGGAATGCAGAGTGCCTTTTCCTCGCTGCTGAGATAGTGCAACCAGAAAGAAAGAAAGTGTTGCAGGAACTTATGTATGGATAGACATGTGAGCTCAGCTACTCAGCAACTGCCTGCGTGATAAACCCTGGCATCCTGATACCCGAGTGCTAGACAGGTAGCCATTCCAGAAATAACAAACCCAGATGAAGACAAAAGGGTGTGATTAACTTGACTGGGAAACAGGGAAATGTAAATATCTCTTTTGTGTGGTGGAGGGCAAGGGGAGGAATGTGGCAGGGTCTAGGATGCTCAGATTACTGCTGCCAGACCTCCCCTTTCATGATGTACAGTGGACGCTCGGGTTGCAAACTCGATCCATGCGGGAGGCGTGTTCACAACCAACAGCATCCCCAACCCACAGCGCCACATCTGTGCATGCATGGGTCACGTTTCAGTGCTTCTGCGCATGCGCGAAGCACGATTTAGTGTTTCTGCACATGCGCGAGCGCCGAAACCCGGAAGTAACCTGTTCTGGTACTTCTGGGTTTGGCGCGGAGCGCAACCCAAAAACGCGTAACCTGCAGCGCTCGCAACATGAAGTATGGCTGTATTAGTGATGTAGTTTGGGGGTGTAACATGTAGTTTGGGGGTGTAGCAGCTAATAAAAGTTTGCGTTCTCTTTTGTACGAGACTTCCATCTTGTTTCACCTGGTGGCAGGTGGGAGTCCTGTCGTGACAGTCTTCAATAAAGATCAAGCCTACTGGCTGCTGTTTTGCTCTGGTATTCCTGGCTGGTGTCCTTGTTTTCTGTCCAAGGGAGCCCTCAGATTTCTCCATTAACAAAAGAAGGAAGGAAGGAAGGAAGGAAGGAAGGAAGGAAGGAAGGAAGCTCTTTTCTTGGATCTCAGAAGTCACTTACTGTCACAGAGTGTGTGGCATTTGTTCTGGGAGGAATGCCTCCCATTATCACACCACTCAAGGCCACTTAGCTGGAATATTCCATAGCGTGGGACACCATCTATATTCTCATAGTAGAATGTGTCGAGTTTGCTTGATTGATCAGCTGCACAGAGATCTAGTAGGAAAGCATAACATGACAATCAGGAACGTACAGGGATGTATTTTGTTTCCTAAAACCATTCCATTTCCGAAATATTAAAATAGAAAAATGTGGTTATTTGGCTTAGTCAAATTTCAGCCTCAGCCTTGATTTCAACACTTTGAAAATGCTGTCTTATAAACCACACTAACAAACAACTTCTAACATGTTTGTGATGTCTCTAAAACATTTCCAATTTCTCAAATGACTCCTTTGAACCTTGCTAATTTTATGGAATCTTAGTTTCCAAATTTGCCACATTCTTTGAAAACTTTCACCACTGTCAATGAAATAGCATGATTTTTAAAAAAGAGAAACATTCTGAACAATGTCAGAAATTTAATACATGGGAATACAATCCATTCAGGAAAAGAAAAGAAAATGAAGAAAAAACAACAATCAAATTGGACCAAAATAATTTATTACAATGAAAAGGTTTGATCACCCAAACAGGCAGAACTCACACTGTTCTGCGAATATGCCTTTAAATGGATCCAGTCCCAAAGGCTTCAGTGCATAGTAGAAGTCACAAATGCTGTATACTTTGGCCTCATATGCTATTGCTATGAGTAGGCAGAATAAGGTAAAGGTGACAACCTTCATTGCTGCAGGTATGTGGAAAGGTGTGTGCCCAGAGTCCAAGGGCTTTTATAGTCTGTGGCTCTGCAAGTAACATTTGTGTGTCATTGCAGAGGACTTAATGGTTGATGCCAGAGCTGATGGCTGGCACTTCTGTGGGCAGCTCTAGATCTTACAACCACTGCAGGAAACACTGGCTTTTGGACACCCACGTGTACAGACACACATTCACCAGTGTTCTTTTGTGGATATTACTGTCTAAACCTATTTGCCAGTATATTTTATATTTTTGTGTGGGCATTTTTTAAGAAAAAAGAAAAAAATGGTAAAAGAAGGAATGGAGCTAAGCTGAGCTGAGCACATGCCTTCCTCTATTTTTTTATAGAAATGTTTTTTTATTAATTTCACACAACAAACAAAACAATAACAATAAAACAATAACACAAATAGCTCTATCAAGCTTTCGACTTCCCTCCTCCCCCACAACAGGTACTTTATTTCAATCCAATCGCACAATTTTAAAACTTTACTGTAGTCCACATTACAATGTGGATTTACTGCAGCCCTGCTAGTGTCTTCAAATTCTTACAATTATCTTTTAAATAAACAGTAAATTTATTCCAGTCTCTCTGGAACTTCGAATCATCCTGGTCTCGGATTCTGCAAGTCAGTTTGGCCATTTCTGCATATTCCATCATCTTCGTCTGCCACTCCGCAATCGTAGGTATCTCTGGTAATTTCCACATTGGGGCCAACAAAGTCCTCGCTGCCACTGCCATACATGAACAGTCTTTGATCTACCTTTGTAATTGGGGGGTGTAAACACAGAGCAGCCAAACACAACACTGCTAGAGTGGACATGAAGGTAACTCAGTCCTCCAGGCTTAACTTCCTGTTTACCTGGACTGAGTTACAGGAACCAGAAGTAGGTGTGGTCTTACCTGGGAACAAGATCCCAAAGATCACTCTCCTTTTTGCCTCGACTTTTGAACAAGCAGGATGCTCTCTCTCAGCTTGCAGCTGAGAGGAGCAGAGGTGAAGCCTGTTCCCCTATGGAATCAGCTTCACCACATGTAAATATATTTATCTAAGCTTATCTGCCTCTTTGAGCCTGTACTGTAACTCATTGATGACTTTAAGTAAACTCTTTTATATCTTATATCTTATAATCAGTACTGTGTTGTGTCTTACTTTTAAGAGGGAAGAAGGGGAATATACCAGGAATATATATTTCTTATAGCAAGCCTATGCAACCGTTTTCTGCTGTGCTTTAAAAGGGAATGTAACTCTGCTAAGTTTGGAGTTTGCTCACACAAGCTGGGAAGATATATATATAATAATATAGTCAGCAAAAGAGTGGCGAAAGCTGTACTGGGATGCAATTTCAAAAATGATAGAATGATCTCGATACGAATCCAAGGCAGACCTTTTAACATCACAGTAATCCAAGTTTATGCACCAACTACCAGTGCTGAAGAAACTGAAATTGATCAATTCTATGAAGACTTACAACACCTTATAGAAATGACACCAAAGAAGGATGTTCTTCTCATTATAGGGGATTGGAATGCTAAAGTAGGGAGTCAAAAGGAACAACTGGCAAGTTTGGCCTTGGAGCTCAAAATGAAGCAGGGCAAAGGCTAATAGAGTTCTGTCAAGAGAACAAGCTAGTCATCACAAACACTCTTTTCCAACAACACAAGAGACGACTCTACACGTGGACATCACCAGATGGGCAACATCGAAATCAGATTGATTATATTCTCTGCAGCCAAAGATGGAGAAGCTCTATACACTCAGCAAAAACAATACCTGGAGCTGACTGTGGCTCAGATCATCAGCTTCTTATACCAAAATTCCAGCTTAAACTGAAGAAAGTAGGAAAAACCACTGGGCCAGTAAGATACAATCTAAATCAAATTCCTTATGAATACACAGTTGAAGTGAAGAACAGGTTTAAGGATTTAGATTTGGTGGATAGAGTGCCTGAAGAACTGTGGATGGAGGCTCGTAACATTATACAGGAGACAGCAACAAAAACCATCCCAATGAAAAAGAAATGCAAGCAAGCAAAGTGGCTGTCCAAGGAGGCCTTACAAATAGCGGGAGAGAGAAGGCAAGCAAAATGTGAGGGAGATCGTGAAAGATACAGGAAATTGAATGCAGATTTCCAAAGAATAGCAAGGAGAGACAAGAGGGCCTTTCTAAACGTGCAATGCAAAGAAATAGAGGAAAATAACAGAATGGGAAAAACCAGAGATTTGTTCAAGAAAATTGGAGATATGAAAGGAACATTTCGTACAAAGATTACCACAATTAAGGACAAAAGTGGAAAGGACCTAACAGAAGCAGAAGACATCAAGAAGAGGTGGCAAGAATACACAGAGGAATTATACCGGAAAGATATAGAGGTCTCATACATCCCAGGTAATGTGGTTGCTGACCTTGAGCCAGACATCCTGGAGAGTGAAGTCAAATGGGCCTTAGAAAGCCTTGCTAACAACAAGGCCAGTGGAAGTGATGATATTCCAGCTGAACTACTTAAAATTTTAAAAGATGATGCTGTTAAGGTGCTACACTCAATATGCCAGCAAGTTTGGAAAACTCAGCAGTGGCCAGAGGATTGGAGAAGATCAGTCTACATCCCAATCCCAAAGAAGGGCAGTGCCAAAGAATGCTCCAACTACCGCACAATTGCACTCATTTCACACGCTAGCAAGGTTATGCTTAAAATTCTACAAGGCAGGCTTAAGCAGTATGTGGACCGAGAACTCCCAGAAGTGCAAGCTGGATTTCGAAGGGGCAGAGGAACCAGAGACCAAATTGCAAACATGCGCTGGATTATGGAGAAAGCTAGAGAGTTCCAGAAAAACATCTACTTCTGCTTCATTGACTACGCAAAAGCATTTGACTGTGTCGACCACAGCAAACTATGGCAAGTTCTTAAAGAAATGGGAGTGCCGGATCACCTCATTTGTCTCCTGAGAAATCTCTATGGGGGACAAGAAGCTACAGTTAGAACTGGATATGGAACAACTGATTGGTTCAAAATTGGGAAAGGAGTACGACAAGGCTGTATATTGTCTCCCTGCTTATTTAACTTATATGCAGGATTCATCATGCGAAAGGCTGGACTGGATGAATCCCAAACCGGAATTAAGATTGCCGGAAAAAATATCAACAACCTCAGATATGCTGATGATACTACCTTGATGGCAGAAAGTGAGGAGGAATTAAAGAACCTTTTAATGAGGGTGAAAGAGGAAAGCGCAAGATATGGTCTGAAGCTCAACATCAAAAAAACTAAGATCATGGCCACTGGTCCCATCACCTCCTGGCAAATAGAAGGGGAAGAAATGGAGGCAGTGAGAGATTTCACTTTCTTGGGTTCCATGATCACTGCAGATGGTGACAGCAGTCACGAAATTAGAAGACGCCTGCTTCTTGGGAGAAAAGCAATGAAAAACCTAGACAGCATCTTAAAAAGCAAAGACATCACCTTGCCGACAAAGGTCCGTATAGTTAAAGCTATGGTTTTCCCAGTAGTAATGTACGGAAGTGAGAGCTGGACCATCAAGAAGGCTGATCGCCGAAGAATTGATGCTTTTGAATTATGGTGCTGGAGGAGACTCTTGAGAGTCCCATGGACTGCAAGAAGATCAAACCTATCCATTCTCAAAGAAATCAGCCCTGAATGCTCACTAGAAGGACAGATCCTGAAGTTGAGGCTCCAGTACTTTGGCCACCTCATGACAAGAGAAGACTCCCTGGAAAAGACCCTGATGTTGGGAAAGATGGAGGGCACAAGGAGAAGGGGACGACAGAGGATGAGATGGTTGGACAGTGTTCTCGAAGCTACTAACATGAGTTTGGCCAAACTGCGGGAGGCAGTGAAGGATAGGCGTGCCTGGCGTGCTCTGGTCCATGGGGTCACGAAGAGTCGGACACGACTGAACGACTGAACAACAACAACATCCACACTCCTAAACATTCCCACAAAGGGTTATTGGGCCCAGTATTGCATATTTTTGTGTATTTTTGAAGGATTGCATTGGATTGTGTTTTTGAGTTGAGTTAGATTTTTTGAAAGCATTTCCTGGTGAGAGCACGTTCCTTTGTCTTTGTTCTACTGTGCTGAAAAGGGATTAACTACCCCTCCCCTCCCCTCAGAGTTTACAGTACTCAGAGGCAGTGAAGATTTATTTGAGGTTTTTGTATTTTTGAGCATTTTTGAGGTTTTTGGTTTTGGAATTTTTGACAAATCTTTGATTTTTGAATTTTTTTTTCAAACGTAGCAAAAAAGCTTCAGGTTTTTTGGGAAATGTATATCTAAACATCTTCTTTAATTCATTGTAGATCAATTCCCAAAATGTTTTCACTTTATCACAAGTCCACCACATATGATAAAAATCACCGTCTGACTCCTTACATTTCCAGCAAGCTTTATCTTTCATTCTATACATTTTAGCTAATTTCACAGGTGTCAAGTACCATCAGTACCTCATCTTCATTACATTCTCCTTTAACGTCATACAAGCTGTAAATTTTAAATTCTCATTCCACAATTTTGTCCATGAATCAAACCCAATATTATGCCCAAAATCTATTGCCCATTTTATCACAACCTCTTTCACTTCCGCATCTTTCGTGAACCAATCTATAAACAGACAATACATTTTAGATAATGCTTTCCATGCTCTGCGTTCAGTTTGATTTCTTATTATCAAAACCTGCATTTCTCTTATCAGCATTAAATAAATCATTTAACTTGGTGGTATTGCAACTATCCTGCAAACCAATCTTGAATCTGTTCATGTGGTTTAAGTTTAAAACCCTGTTCGGTTTCTGTCAAAATCTCCCTTCCATATTCAATTTTTTTCCATATTCAATTCCATATTCATATCCTGCCTCCCTTCCATATTCAATTTTTTGACCGACAATACATCAATTGGAGAAACCCACTAGGGCGTTTTCCTTTCCAATAAACCTTTGTTTCTTTCCCATACTTCATAAATTGACCTTCTTAATTACATGATTCAGGAAACCTCTATGTACTTTCACTTTGTCATACCATAAGTACGAATGCCACCCAAATCTATTGTCATAACCTTCCAGATCTAAAAGATCTGTATCTTTCATCACTATCCATTCCTTTAAAAAGCAGAGACAGGATACTTCATAATAGAGTTTCAGATCTGGCATGGTGAATCCACCTCTTTCTTTCTTATCTATTAGCAATTTAAATTTTATCCTCGGCTTTTTCCCCTGCCAGATGAATTTCAATAAAGTTTTTTTGCTAATCACTAAATTGTCCTGTCCCTCTAATCACAGGAATTGTGTGAAATAAAAACAACATTCTGGGTAAAACATTCATCTTTACAGCTGCAATTCTTCCTGAAAACGACAATTTTAATCTATTCCAAATTTCCAAATCCTTCTTGATTTCCTTCCATGTAATTTCATAGTTATCTTTGAACAAATTGATATTTTTCGATGTCAGCCAAACTCCCAAATATTTCACTTTCTTTGCCACCATAATTCCTGTTCTCTCTTGCAAGTCATCTGTCTCCTCTTTAGTCATGTTCTTTACTATCAACTTTGTCTTCATTTTATTAAGCTTGAATCCTGCAACTTGTCCAAAATCATCCATCATCCCCAGTGCTTCTTGCAAACTAGATTGTGGTTGTTCCACAGTTAAGACCACATCATCCACAAAGTCATTTAATTTACATTCTTTTACGCCAATCTTTATTCCTTTAACTTCTGGCTGTTCTCTCAGGTTCTTGTTCAGGACCTCCAGGACCGTAATAAATAACAATGGTGATAGTGGGCATCCTTGTCTAGTACCTTTAGATATATCAAATTTATCTGTCAAATTATTATTAATTGTCAGTTTTACATTCTGTTTTGAATATATTGCACTTATGCCTTTCAAAAATGTCTCACCTATTCCCATCACTTTCAGATTTTCTATCATAAAATGCCATTAAATATTGTCAAAGGCTTTCTCTGCATCTATAAACATCAATCCTGCCTGTTTGTCATTTCTAGTCTCCAAATACTCAATTATATCCACAATATTTCTAACTTTATCCTTCAATTGTTGACCCAGCAGAAAGCCCGCTTGGTCATTTAAAACAATTTTCAATCTGTTAGCTAATATATCTGCAAAGAGTTTATAATATAAAGATGGGTTGTTATATATAACAATATAAATTTGTTACATTCAAAAGATCTGTGTCCTTCTTGGGAATTAATGTGATACACGCTTCCTTCCATGTATTCAGAATTTCCCCTTCCTTAGAATATTATTCATCACATCACACAGCACTGGAGTCAAATGTCCGCCAAGTAATGTATATTTAGCCAATATGCCATCCGGTCCTGGGGCCTTCTCTATTTTCATCCTTTTTATTGCCATTTCAATTTCATGTGTTGTTATTAATCCATTCAGCATGTCCCTTTTTCTGTTGGAATCTGTTGTAATTTATGTCTTTGGATATACCGGTACCTTTCAATTCTACTTACCAGTATATCTTCTTTCTTCTTCCTGTACAAATCTTTATAGAATTTTTGGAAAGTCTTTCTTATTTCTTTTGGGTCTTCAAATTCTTTCTCAGCCACTGGCATGGTAACTTCAGGGCAAATTTAGAACAATAAAGCTGTTGGCAAGGCAACTGAATAACAAAGAGGCCAGACTGAACAACAACAACAACGACAAATGCATTTACTATTGTATGTCCAACTTCTTCCTTGTGGTCAATCCAGGTCACTAGTTCCAATATAAATTTGGCCATTATACTCTCATTGGCCTCTTCGGGGATCCCTCTAAATTTCAAATTCAGTTGTTTTTGTCTCAATTCCAGTAAAGCCATATTGTCCAATATTTCTTCTTGGGTCTTACTGAGTTCTGAAACTTCTCCTTTCATGCTCTCCGTCACCTTCCTTGTCTCTTTAAATTCTTTCTGAGTTATTTTCAGAGTCCTCCATCGTCTTGGACCTCACCGACAAGTCTCTCACTTTACCTGTTAATTCTCCCACTACTCCTTAGAACTTTTTGTCTAATGTGTCTTGAACCTCCAGCAACTTTTTCTGCATGTACTGCTTATTCTGCTTAAATTCTTTCCTAATTTCTGCTATTAGAGTTTCATAGTCCTTTATCTCTTTGCTTTCTTTTCCCTCTTCCTGTCTAGATGGATGCCTTTCTCCTGGGGTGCCCACTCCTTTCTTCGACAGCATATTCTCCACCTGTAGAAAAAATAAAATAAAAGGAAAGATAGAAGAAAAAAAGGAGAGGGATGGGTGGAAAGTGAAAAGAAAAGGATGGAGGAGAAATAAAAAAACAATAAAAAACAATATAGGGGTCGTGGTAACCAATAAACTTTTCTTAGACTCATAGAATCATAGAGTTGGAAGAGACCCCAAGGGCCATCCAGTCCAACCCCCTGCCAAGCAGGAAACACCATCAAAGCATTCCTGACAGATGGCTGTCAAGCATCCGCTTAAAGACCTCCAAAGAAGGAGACTCCACCACACTCCTTGGCAGCAAATTCCACTGTCGAACAGCTCTCAGTCAGGAAGTTCTTCCTAATGTTTAGGTGGAATCTTCTTTCTTGTAGTTTGAATCCATTGCCCCGTGTCCGCTTCTCTGGAGCAGCAGAAAACAACCTTTCACCCTCCTCTATATGACATCCTTTTATATATTTGAACATGGCTATCATATCACCCCTTAACCTTCTCTTCTCCAGGCTAAACATACCCAGCTCCCTAAGCTGTTCCTCATAAGGCATTGTTTCCAGGCCTTTGACCATTTTGGTTGCCCTCCTCTGGACACGTTCCAGCTTGTCAGTATCCTTCTTGAACTGTGGTGCCCAGAACTGGACACAGTATTCCAGGTGAGGTCTGACCAGAGCGGAATACAGTGGTACTGTTACTTCCCTTGAAGTACCAGTATTACTACTTCTGCTGCAGTTCCAAAGTGAGCCACCAGGGGTCTCAGTTTCTGTTAAAACTTTAGCAATTGCAGTTCAAGCACTCTCCACTGGATGGCGTCCAGCACAGTATCTCGAAATAACATATGCAGTACCACAGTCTCAAAACAATGTAGCAATAACACAGTCTCTCTTGCAGCAGTTACTTTCGTTTTCTTTGTTTTCCCACTCACAACCCTGTGCCCGTTCCAGTCAAATTCTTTCACCTCCTTCCTTCATAAACAAAAGAAGGGAAGTGGTGCTGTCCCTGAGTTCTATAAAGCAAAACTGGGTCAGAGGCAAATACGCAGCAGAAAGAAAAAATGTTTACTTCCCAACTGGAGCAGATATAAATTTTTAAAAAATCAAATGTCGGCTTCAGCCACTTGCTGGCTCAGATCCAAGAACAGCTCAACACTGTCTGTGATACTGCAAAAGATATATGACACTCCATCTAGGGGGGGGGGGAATAACGGAGGATGTGGGTTGGGAAAAACACAAGCCCCATACATTTTCCTGGATGTGTTCTGGAAATAAACAACAGAAGCCCCGGGGGGGGGGGGAGGGAGGGAGGGGGGATTTAAACTTTCCCCCGCAGCAAACACAGGGGATTTAGGCAGCTCTAGAAGTCATAAGATAATAATAAAAAAGGAAATTTAAGAACCGTAGTCCGCAGATACTTTTTAACTCAAAATGGTGGGGTGCATCAAATTAGAGTCTCTGCCACAGAAATGCAGTTCTTCGACCAAGATGAAAAGGAAGCCCCTCTTCCACACCCCCAAAAACCCAATATTAAATCTATATAAAATTGCTGCCTGGCCCAGGGGCGTACCCAGGATCAAAACTAGGGGGGGGCAAGCCATGGTCCTTCAGGTTGTGACATTTCAGCATGGAAAAGGCGAATGAAACCAAAATTCTAAGAAAAATATATATAATTATAGCTTTGCTTCATTACGGTAGTTATTACAATTATTTGCTTGAAATTTTTATTAAATTTTTATTACATTTCTTATACTAATATTATTTTTCTTGGGTTTGAAGAAAACTTGTTCAAAACTTTTGTTTCAATCCAGTCCTGATTTTCCTTGAAGAATTTCCGATGGACGCTCATCAAACACAACCCCAGTCAGTCTGTCCTCTCCCATTGTACGATTTAAAACAATTTGGCAATCCAGCTGCTGGCGAAGTAATAGCCCAGCTATTAAAGCCTTCGCTGAACCTCTAAAAAAAAAAACCCACAACGCTCGAGATTCCCCGGAGGGCTATCTCGTGCTTCTGGACAATGGCCGCGGTAAACCGGAAGTCCGGCACATGCCTTCCTCTAAAGAATCCTGACATCCTAGTTAGAAATGCTGGGAATTGTAGCTCTGTGAGGGGTAAACCACTGAAAAAGACTGCAAAAACTGCTTCCGGCCCTTAAGGGACACAGTAAGCCTGCTAGGTCCTCATGTGGTTCCCGCGGTCGGAGAGGAGTAAAAACAGACACCAACCAGAGTAACCTGAAGCAAAGCAGCTAAGAAGCCTGACCTTTATTTGGTATAAAGCAAACTGCTATAGCAGTGTCCTAACTAATCAAACAGGGAGAGAGGCAAGACCCCTAAACAAAAGAAGACATTGACTTTTAAAAGTTCCCCCCATATCCCAGAATACAGTTCAGACATTATCATCAATACATCATGCTACATCTGTGATGGGATTGGTTTGGGGTGAACTGTTATGTTTATTGTATCCAGTTACGGTACGAGAGGGGGTGTTGTAGTATCAGGTTAACACAGGGTTAAACCTGGAAAGAATATGACGTCCCACAACTGGATATGTACATCTGTTGAACTGATGCTATTGTCTGTATCACACTTTCGGTTTCGCTTTCTGTGAGCACCATGCAAGAAGAGTGTGCTCCAGGCTGATCTGTATATAGTTTGTAATAAAGTAGTTTGTAGAACAAAGACTACAGACTCCGGAAGCCTTATTATCAGGGACTAAGCTGTGTTGCTCTGCTAAGAACTATGAAACATATGCACAGGAGGAAGCGCACGGACCCAAATCGTGAGTTAACAGCAGAATGTCGGCCCGCTACCGCTACAAAAGTCAAGACATCACTAATTTGTCACACAAGGGGAGGTCCAAGGGTTGTAACCTGAGTTTCAGGTATCCGCCCCTCCCTCCTGACCATCACCAGACACCCATTGATGATAGAAAACAAAGCTATTTACCCTCGAGCTAAGTAAATCACAGTCTCTTTGTGTGTCCTGGTCTGAATCCATTCCTGGTTTGCCACCTTTGTGATTGTGATGGGTGGCAGTTTGACACCTGGACTTGACAATCTCTCTAGGGTAAGGATCACTGAGTATGTGACTGCATGCCTTCATGGCTTCTAGAGTCATATTTCCCAATCCTTTTTCTGAGTGGAACAAAAGTGGATGGAGAAGATAGGTTGGACAGTTGATTTTTTGTGAATTTATATTACTTTACCTTAGTCTGCAACCATCTGCAAAATGCCTTGACCTAGACAGGAAGTAATTAATAAAAGTTGCTACAGTGAAGCCTTGCTGACTTGATAAGATTTTCTCCCTTGACAGAACAGGGTGCAATGTAAGGCCGCAGTACCAGCGATATGTACCTAGGTGGTGCTAGTTACAGGTAGGTCTGCCGTAGTCGAAACAAAATTATAAAATTCCTTCCAGTAGCACCTTAGATAACAACTAAGTTTGTTATTGGTATGAGCTTTCATGTGCATGCACAATTCTTCAGATACAAAGTGCTGTTTGCTAATGTTGATTGGTCAAAGCTTGACAGATCAGTTTGATAGCAATGTTTTGCACAAACGGTCTACTCACATTATTGAATCAATGGCACTTCTCCTGTGATCATAGAATCATAGAATCATAGAGTTGGAAGAGACCACAAGGGCCATCCAGTCCAACCCAATGCCAAGCAGGAAACACCATCAAAGCATTCCTGACAGATGGCTGTCAAGCCTCTGCTTAAAGACCTCCAAAGAAGGAGACTCCACCACACTCCTTGGCAGCAAATTCCACTGTCGAACAGCTCTTACTGTCAGGAAGTTCTTCCTAATGTTTAGGTGGAATCTTCTTTCTTGTAGTTTGAATCCATTGCCCCGTGTCCGCTTCTCTGGAGCAGCAGAAAACAACCTTTCACCCTCCTCTATATGACATCCTTTTATATATATGAACATGGCTATCAGATCACCACTTAACCTTCTCTTCTCCAGGCTAAACATACTCAGCTCCCTAAGCCATTCCTCATAAGGCATCGTTTCCAGGCCTTTGACCATTTTGGTTGCCCTCCTCTGGACACGTTCCAGCTTGTCAGTATCCTTCTTGAACTGTGGTGCCCAGAAATGGACACAGTATTCCAGGTGAGGTCTGACCAGAGCAGAATATAGTGGTACTATTACTTCCCTTGATCTAGATGCTATACTCCTATTGATGCAGCCCAGAATTGCATTGGCTTTTTTAGCTGCTGCATCACACTGTTGACTCATGTCAAGTTTATGGTCTACCAAGACTCCTAGATCCTTTTCACATGTACTGCTCTCAAGCCAGGTGTCACCCATCCTGTATTTGTGTCTTTCATTTTTTTTTTTTGCCCAAGTGTAGTACTTTACATTTCTCCCTGTTAAAATTCATCTTGTTTGCTTTGGCCCAGTTCTCTAGTCTGTTAAGATCATTTTGAAGTGTGATCCTGTCCTCTGGGGTATTAGCCACCCCTCCTAATTTGGTGTCATCTGCAAACTTGATCAGGATACCCTCAAGCCCATCATCCAAGTCATTGATGAAGATGTTGAATAAGACTGGGCCCAAGACAGAACCCTGTGGCACCCCACTAGGCACTTCTCTCCAGGATGAAGAGGAGCCATTAATGAGTACCCTTTGGGTTCGGTCAGTTTGTTGTTGTTGTTCAGTCGTTCAGTCGTGTCCGACTCTTCGTGACCCCATGGACCAGAGCACGCCAGGCACGCCTATCCTTCACTGCCTCTCGCAGTTTGGCCAAACTCATGTTAGTAACGCTGTCCAACCATCTCATCCTCTGTCGTCCCCTTCTCCTTATGCCCTCCATCTTTCCCAACATCAGGGTCTTTTCTAGGGAGTCTTCTCTTCTCATGAGGTGGCCAAAGTACTGGAGCCTCAACTTCAGGATCTGTCCTTCTAGTGAGCACTCAGGGCTGATTTCTTTGAGAATGGATAGGTTTGATCTTCTTGCAGTCCATGGGACTCTCAGGAGTCTCCTCCAGCACCATAATTCAAAAGCATCAATTCTTCGGCGATCAGCCTTCTTTTCGGTCAGTTAGCCAGTTACAAATCCACTGAATGGTAGCATTGTCTAGCCTGCATTTTACCAGCTTCTTTACGAGAATATCATGGGACACCTTGTCAAAAGGCCTTGCTGAAATCAAGATAAGCTACATCCACAGTGTTCCCTTCATCTACCAGGCTTGTAATTCTGTCAAAAAATGAGATCAGATTGGTCTGACATGACTTATTTTTCAGAAACCCATGCTGACTTTTAGTGATCATGGGTTTCTGAAAAATAAGTCATGTCAATTGGTGGTACTGGCTCCCCTTATATACAGGGGCCGTGTAATAACCAAGTTATTAATATCAGTCTTACCTTAGGATAATAGCAGGTAAGTGTTCATAACAGTTAAGTGAGGCAACTCGTGGTTTTCTTGTGTGTAAAACCTGGATGGGATTACAGAGTGCTAATAGTTTTTCTGTCTGTTTCCTCCCAAAAGATCTGACATTGCTAGAGGCACTAACTGTTTTTGCTGTTTGGAACAAGTCTGGGCACATCCTAGTGTTTTGCATAATCATGTATCTTAGGCTTGAGCCCACATCCTTGCTGATAGGGGGTGTGAATAAAATGTGTGTTTTTTCCTTATCACTGCTCTGCTGGTTGTTATTTTGTCTTGCTTATGTGACCCTTTTAACAGAAACAATGTTAAGGAGTACAGGCATGGCTACAAACACGTTAGAATCTATGGGTTTGATTCCCTGCAATAAAACAGGACCTTGGACCATAGTGCAACTGTTCTTCCGATGGCATAACTGAACATTACCATACAAAAATTCCAAAACGTCAACCCTTCCCTCCGTTTAGAACACCACAGTTTTAAACTGTGGCGGGGGGGGGGAATTATGTGCTTTAAACATATGGTTGTGTATGCAGCCAGTCTAAGACTCAAAAAATTAGTGGCAATTGGAACACAAGCTAAGGAGATGCCACACACATACAGAATCAGAATTCAAAACGATCTTAACAGATCAGAGACCTGGGCCCAAACTAACAAAACAAATTTTCATAAGGACAAATGTTAGGTTCTGCACTTAGGTAGGAAGAACCAGATCCACAAATAAAATGGGGAACACCTGGCCTACTAGCAGTACATGTGAAAAGGATCTTGGGGTCATGGTGGACCACAAGATGGTTTACAAGCTATAAGGAACACCATTTCAGATAAAACCACAGCAGACTCTGCTACCAAACTCTGTCATTTTGTCCTTACCCACAACAACTTCAAATTTGGTGAAGATCTGTTCCTTCAGATCAGCATCACAGCAATGGGCACCCGCATGGCCCCACAGTATGCCAACATCTTCATGGCAGATTTATAACGTTTCCTAAACTCCTACCCACTCAAACCTCTCTTGTACCTGTGATACATTGATGATATTTTTATTATCTGGACATATGGTCAACAGACCCTGGACACCTTCCACCAGACATTCAATGACTTTCACCCAACCATCAACCTAACAATGAACCAATCTATGCAAGAAATAAATTTTCTGGACACTACTATAAAACTACAGGATGGACACATAGACACCACCTTATACCGTAAACCAACTGACCGACAAACATATCTACATGCTTCTAGCTGCCATCCCAAACATACCAAACAATCCATTGTATATAGCCAGGCCCTACATTACAGCCGCATCTGTTCCAACTCTACAGACAGAGACTCTCACCTAAGAGATCTACAGCAAACCTTTTTAGAACTAAAATATCCAACTGATGAAGTTAAACAACAGATCAACAGAGCCAGACTGATACCCAGAGAGAACTTGCTGCAAAACAGACCCCAAAAAAGAAAATAACAGAACACCACTAGTAATCACATACAACTCCCTAGACAATGACAGTTCTCTTTCTCAAGCTCTGGGAGGAAGACCCTTCATCGCCTACAGACAGCCACCCAATCTTAAACAACCCACAATAATACAACAACAGGACTCAACATGGACACTGGTACCAGAACCTGCAATAAACCCAGATGCCAACTTTGCTGCCACATAAACCTGAACAACACCATTACTGGCCCCAACAACATCAAACATACCAGCTCAGGACTATTTAATTGCTCATCTTCCAACATTGTGTATGCAATCAAATGCCAACAGTGCCCTTCAGCTCTCTATATTGGAGAAACAGGCCAAACCCTACGCCAAAGGATAAATGGACATAAATCTGATATCAGGAATCATAAAACAGAGAAACCAGTAGGAGAACACTTCAATCTCCCAGGACATTCTATAAAAGATCTCAAAGTAGCTGTCTTAATACAAAGAAATTTCAGAAATAGACTGGAAAGAGAAGTGGCTGAATTGCAACTAATCACCAAACTTAAAACCATGGAGAAACCTGGTCTGAACAAAGACATTGGATTCTTATCTCATTATACATGACAAAGCTATCTTTATTTTTTTTTAAAACAAATTTTATTAGCATTTTCGTAATATAACACAAACCCAACCCCACACCTACAAATACAAAAACAAATACAAATACACATAATGTCAGGATTCTTCTTCTTATTTGTATATCTTACAAAAAAAAAAATTCTACTTCTGAATCTTGACGTTTGACTTCCCCCGCCTTTTCACCTTCGGTTTTAAATCAATATACTATTTCCTTAACAACTTTTCTCTATAAAAAAAATTTAACTTTACTTAAAAATAACACAATTATCTTGATCTTTTTATTATAACCTAAATCTTAACCATATATTCTTAAACCTAAACTTATTTCTTCTATCCTTTATCATGCTGCTTTTGACTTAAAATTCAATATCTCCTTACTTATTTAAAATAAACTATAATTAACAGACTTCACACTCCGATTTCGGATACCATGACAGACCATTTGGATTATACATTTAATACTTCAACCCACTCCCCCTCTGTCCATTGTCTTTTTCTGTCTTTCACCAGAACCGGATCTCCAATTATCTTCTTCTGAGTGTCCACAGATCCAGGCATTCACAACAAACCTAGCATCGAGCTTCAGGGTGTTCATCACTTCCTTTCTGGGCTCCTCCGTACCTTTGTACCATACTTCTTCTTCTTGTAAAAATCTTAATTCCATGTCCCTTGCCCCCGAGCTGCCACCTCGAAGTCTGGATATTATAAATTTTCCCGTTCCAGGGCTGCCACCCCCAGAAATCGGTTCCTTTTCCCGGAGTTGCCCAGCCATTTCGAACCATCCTTCAAGCACCCCTCCCAGCTCTTTGCCAAGGTTTGATTCCATTGTATAGAACTTTTGAAAAGCCTCCTCTGTGGAAAGTGAGTCCTTTTTATTTATAATTCCACTCAAAACTTGCAGTTTCCGATTAAGCAGTTCCAGCTTCAAGACAGTGAGCATTTCCTCATCCTTTAAACCAGAGTTCGATACCAGTGCAAACACAAATTCCAGCATTTTAAAAGGGAGGGTGAGTGTCAGATTTCAGTTCCTGTCTCTTCCTTCCTTTGTTTCAATTTTTTCCCACGACAGTCCAAGTCGTCGCCATTTCTCCGAAGCCGGAGTATAAAGACCAAAACTTCAAATGGAGATATTTTTTCCCCAGTTAACCCCCGAAGGGAAATCTCAGCAGTCTCAGTTTTCAAATTCCAGATACTTTCTATCGATTGTTGTAGCAGCAGTCACTTAAACGGTTAATTTCTTTCCCCCAGATCGTTCCAAGAATACAAAGAGTCAATCAAATACTCACAGCCACTGGGTTCTTATCAGCTCGTTAAAGACAGGTAGAACTTAGACGCTCATCACAGGCTTTGTCGCCGCATTTACATCCCGGTTGGGGCATGTCCCCTATAGCCCGGCTCCGTCGTCCCTTCACCCCCACTCCCCCTTTACAGGGGGAGCGGGGGAAGGGTTCGGAGCCACAACAGGCACAGCCGGGGAGCCCAGGGTGCGGGACGCTCTTCCCGCACCCCAACCGGAGCCCCGCTTTGCGGTAGCAGGGCTCCTAACCCCCGGGATGGACTGGGTGCTTCGCAGCCGAAGCAGCCCACGACCACCCGCAATGGCGTCGCCGCCGGAAGTGACAAAGCTATCTTTAGCCATCCCACCCCTTGCCTTTCCCTGTAGACCAGGAGTGGCCAACAGGTCGATTGCGATCTACCTGTCGATCGCGAGGAAGTTCCTGGTAGATTGCGGGTAGATCTTGGGTTCCTTAGTGAACAGCAGCCTGAAAGGGGAATAAAGCTCTCCCCCTGTAAAAAGCTCTCCAACTCTTATCTTTCTCCCACTCCCAAAATCTCAATAACAATGGGCAATTACTGGGAGAGCTCCTTCCTGTTGCCGAAACGGACACTGTGTGTGTGTGTGTGTGAGTGTGTGTGTGTGTGTTGCGCAGGATGGCCCCGCCTCCCTCTTGCCGGCAAGGCAAAGAGTTCTTACCCGTGTAAGCGGCTCCTGTCCCTTTGGAGCCACAAAGCCAGCTGCCTCCCCTTTCCCTGCATGCCTGCCAGGTGGCTGGCTGGCACCTCCCAAGCGTCCAGGAGAGCGATCCCTGCAGAGGCTTAGGATGGAAGTGTGAAGCTTCTTTCCCAAGCCTCCCTCCCTCCCCCACCCCACTCCCCAGCCTTCCCTCTGTGAAAGTACGGTAGCATTTATTACTACTCATGAGGAGGAGGAGGCGGCGGCAGCAGCAGCAGCAGCAGCAGCAAGATGAACATTTGGGGAAGATGTGAATTACTGGTAGGTAGGTTTGACTTTAAATGGAAATTGAATCAGATTTCTCCCTCATTCCTACCTCATATGAAAGCCCCCAGAGCTCTCTGTAATGAACAAAAAAGAAGAAAGTCCCACTTCTTTTGCCTTTATTAAAATAATTGTGTAGGTCCAAACCATACTGTCCTTAGAGCTAAGGGACTCGATGTGGGAAGCTCACATATTTATTGTCTGCCCCCCCCCCTTACTAGGGGATAAAGTCTCTCCTCATTTGTTAATGACAGTGATGGTGGTTCTTAATGGCACTGTTGACTGCTGTTCACTTTACATTGTTGAAATATTATTCTGATATACTGGTAGTTTATTAAATAGTTTAGTTAGTACAACATTTGATTCAGAATATTTTTTCCCTTGTTTTCCTCCTCTGAAAACTACCGGTAGTTGCATCTTACGGCCAGGTGCACCTTATGGAGCGAAAAATATGGTATGTGGCCGAAATTGATTCTGTTATTCTGGAGTTAGAAAAAAGATTTGGCGACTTCAAAAAAAATGAATTAATTGTAGAGTACATGTCATTTCCATTCATTTCTGATTTGGACATTTTAAAAATTGTAGTCATTATCAGTACAAATTACTCATTGTGCAAAACATCTCTTGAAAATGAGATATTAACTCTGAAAAATGACATTTTTCTGACGGCCTGTGCAGAAGAATCATCATTTTGGAAATTTGTGCCTAGACAGAAATTTCAAAATTTGAGAAGATGCAGCGAAATTTTACACTCATGTTTTGGTTCTACTTATTTGTGTGAATCTGCATTTTCATATTTAAAAATGATGAAGAGTAAGCAACATTCAAACATGACAGATGAGCACCTTAAGGATTCCCTGAAGCTGGCCCTGACACAGTACTCGCCTGATATCAAACAGTTGGTGACGCAGGTGTCACACTAACAATGGATGAAGGCATGTATTTTTTAAGAAATCTTGATAGGTAGGTAAAAGGAGTGGGTAAAGGAGTTTGTGCAGCGTACAGATTTGTGAGTGCTTTTATGCAACTCTCTCCAAAGAAATCTCTAAAAGTTTCTGTTGTCCCCCCGTAAGAAAAGTATTGGGGCAGCCCCCCAAAAAAGGTCACCCTCAACAACTTTGAGCCAAACTCCTAAAAACGGGGCATTCCTCATCCCAATAAAGATCAACAACTTTGAGCTGAACCCAAAAAAAACAGGGGTAGATCACTGCCAGATTTTAATTTTGAAAGTAGATCACAGTCTCTTGGGAGTTGGCCACCCCTGCTGTAGACCAATTGCAGACGCTAACAGTCGTCAACAGGCTTTCCACACCTATCAGCTGATCACCTGTTCCCACCATCCTTCTGAGTAATACCCCTCCCCACTCCCTCACTATATTTAAGGGTCTGGTGACTTCCGTTTCAGTGTATCTGAAGAAGTGTGCATGCACACGAAAGCTCATACCAAAAATTCCTTCCAGTAGCATCTTAGAGACCAGTTGGTCTCTAAGATACTACTGGAAGGAATTTTTTATTTTATTTTGTTTTGACTATGGCAGACCAACACGGCTACCTACCTGTAAGAGTAAACAGTGTGACAGAGTAGCAAAAAAAGGGCATGTTCAACAGAAGTCTAGTGTTCAGATCAAGGGAAGTAATAGTACCACTCTATTCTGCCTTGGTCAGACCACACTTGGAATACAGTGTCCACATGTGCAGAGGAGAGCAACCAAGGTGAATGATCAAGGGTCTGGAAAGCAAGCCTTATGAGCAACAGTTGAAGGAGCTGAGAATGTTTAGCCTGGAAAAGAGGAGATTGAGAGGAGATATGATAGCCATCTTCAAATATATTAAGGGCTGTCACAAGGAAGATGAAACAAGCTTTTTTTCTCCTGCGCTGGAAGGTAGGACTTGAATCAATGGCTTCAAGTTACAAGAAAAGTGATTCCAACTAAACAAACTGGAAAACTTTCTGACAGTAAGAGCTGTGGACTCTCCTTCCTTGGAGGTTTTTAAGCAGATGTTGGATGGCCATATGTCATGGATGCTCTAGCTGAGATTCCTGCGTTGCAGGGGGTTGGACTTCCAATTCCATGAGGGAATCTAGAGGGCATCAGGCTAGGGAAGGCTATGCTAAGATGACTGTACACTATTAATTCCATGGCCAGCATTTGTGGGCAGTGGTCAAACTGGATTGGTGAAATATCCTTTTTGTATTATGTGCTCCTAAGTTATGAGATGGGGCACGGGTGGCGCTGTGGGTTAAACCACAGAGCCTAGGGCTTGCCGATCAAGTCAGTGGTTCAAATCCCTGTGACGGGGTGAGCTCCCGTTGCTTGGTCCCAGCTCCTGCCAACCTAGCAGTTCAAAAGCATGCCAGATAAATAGGTACCGCTCCGGCGGGAAGATAAACAGCATTACCATACGCTGCTCTGGTTCACCAGAAGCAGCTTAGTCATGCTGGCCACATGACCCGGAAGCTGTACGCTGGCTCCCTCAGCCAGTAAAGCGAGATGAGCACCGCAACCCCAGAATCGTCCATGACTGGACCTAACGGTCCCTTTACAGGGGTCCCTTTACATTTAAGTTATGAGGCTGATATAGATTCTCAACAATTGTTCCTACTCAGTTTTTACAGTTGCACTTGCACATGAGGACGGGAATGCAAAGAATTATTAAGTAGAATTAAGACTACTTGGATGAGCCTCTACCCACTCCTCACCTGGATACACACCTGATCATAATGGAGGAGAGATAAGTTGCATCTAATTTTTTTATTCACAATTCAAGCAGAGAAATCAAAAGAGCAGCAAATCTTGAATCCTAACTAGGCTGCAGGTCTTCCTTCCCTATGTCATCCCAGTCCTGCTCAGTGGTGGAGCCAGAGAGCCTTGGTAGTTATTACTAACTCATCTCCTTATCTCAACATGGCATAACCAGGACTATTTTATCAGGATTGAATCTGGCAGGCTTCCTTATCTATCGTGGGCTCTGGAGTGGCCATGTGTTGTTAGAAAACCTTTGTATTACATTGGTTCAGAAGAGCTATGAAGTTCTGAAATGTTGTAAAGCAAGGGCTTCCCTCTTCAAGTGCTAGTAGGTGAAGAGTGCCATCAGAAGGAATTGGACATTATCACAGCATATGAAGGTTTGATTATGAAGGGCAGCAGGAACAGAGATCTCAGAAACCACAACTGCCAAGGAAGAATTGTCTTCTTATACTACACCTGCTTGTAAAGGTTGTCCAGATCCTAAGAATGTAGAAAGAAGAAAAATCAACATTCCTTGGATTTCCCTTCAAACAGGTACATATCAAATAATCCAAATAAATATATCTTGGGCTGCAAGGCAAATGGCACACGTCTTGGCTTGAGGCGAACTGGAGCCACCCCTTGGTCCAACTCAAAGTTAATGGGAGGCCCTTTATAGCACTCCAGACTGCCATCAAATAATGATGTGAACGCTTCTCGAATGTTTTTGGGGCTATCGTTATTGCGTTCAGCCAAGATATGCCCAGCCCTAAAGAAGGAAACCAGTCTGTTCCCAAGAGGCTAGTGCGCTTTCCCTTGGCGATCACCAGCTTAAGTACAGCCCTTTTGCCTCTAAAGTTTACATTGACGGAACACATTCCAAGGATGTGTATCCGGCCGGCTGAGTATGATTGTAATGTGGTGGGAAAAGGTTCCAATGGAGGAAACTTACCCCCTGAGAAAAACGACCTCGCTGTTTCGTCTGAGACGATCATGAATCCTGACCCAGAATCTACCTCCATCTGGCAAGGGTGGCCTTCAATGCTGACCTGGATTGATGCCTTTCCCTGAGCAGGAAACTGAACAGTCTTGCCCTCTATCTCGGTGAGGTAGTTGCAGTCGTCCACAACGTGCGCTGATGAACCTGCCTGTCGCCGGGACGATCGCGGGGATCCTGATGTTCCCCCGGTAGCCGACCTGCATACCCGAGCAATGTGGCCCATTTTGTTACAAATGTGGCACGTGACATTCCGGAACCGGCAATTCTGACGTTCATGCACACCACCACAACCTGGGCATTCTAGCTTTCTTTCTTTTGTTCCCGATGAACCAACCCCCAGGGATCCAACTGTACGGGATGGACTCTGGGACGGGCTGGACTCCTGGCTGCACACAGCGTGAGCTATTTCTGCTGCCGGCCTGGTGCTTCATTGTGGGGTTTTTTGCTTTTCCCCCTCTGTGGTTTCAGTGGCTAAGGCCTCGCGCACAGCCGTTGCTAGATCCACCTCTTCCCTTGCGGCGATCCGACGACGGGCCTTACTGCTGCTCAGGCCACCAATGAACTGGTCAAGCAACGCCTCCTTGAGAGCCATGAATTGACAGTGCCTTGCCAGGACCTTCAGCTCAGCAAGGAATATCTCCATATCCACCCGATTCACCCTCCTTTTGCCTCCTATTATGGAACTCTATGTGGCGTGTTGTCTTGGTTGCTGCCGGGCCCAGGTGCCTCGTAAGTTGGTCCGTTATCTGCTCCAGCGTCACTGTTTCTAGCGTGAGAGGAGCCACCAACCCTCGGGCCAACTCAAAGATTTCGGCCCCGCAGCAACTCAGGAAGACAGCCTTCTTTCTGTCGTTGTTGGTGATTCCTTGCGCTGCAAGAGCGAAACCAAAATGTTGGAGATAGGAATCCCAAGCCTCTGAAGCTCCCGGTTTAAATGGCTCAGTTATTTTACTTCCTGCCATGGTGTAATCAGGAGCGCCTACGACTTCTTCCTCCTCTTCTTCTGACTCCGGATGCCGACCTCTGTCATCCATTCACGGCAAGCCGGATCCCATCCTCATAGCCAGAATGTAGTGTTGCTAATAACTGGAGGCAAGAATCAGGTACAACATCTCTTTATTTCAGGAACAGGGAAGAACTGACAGGAATGGAGAAAACTGGGGTTTATATATTAACAGGCCTCTAGTAGGGAGAAGATTGCCGGAAAAAATATCAACAACCTCAGATATGCTGATGATACTACCTTGATGGCAGAAAGTGAGGAAGAATTGAAGAACCTTTTAATGAGGGTGAAAGAAGAGAGCGCAAAATATGGTCTGAAGCTCAACATCAAAAAAACTAAGATCATGGCCACTGGTCCCATCACCTCCTGGCAAATAGAAGGGGAAGAAATGGAGGCAGTGAGAGATTTCACTTTCTTGGGTTCCATGATCACTGCAGATGGTGACAGCAGTCACGAAATCAGAAGACGCCTGCTTCTTGGGAGAAAAGCAATGACAAACCTAGACAGCATCTTAAAAAGCAAAGACATCACCTTGCCGACAAAGGTCCGTATAGTTAAAGCTATGGTTTTCCCAGTAGTAATGTACGGAAGTGAGAGCTGGACCATAAAGAAGGCTGATCGCCGTAGAATTGATGCTTTTGAATTATGGTGCTGGAGGAGACTCTTGAGAGTCCCATGGACTGCAAGAAGATCAAACCTATCCATTCTCAAAGAAATCAGCCCTGAGTACTCACTAGAAGGACAGATCCTGAAGTTGAGGCTCCAGTACTTTGGCCACCTCATGAGAAGAGAAGACTCCCTAGAAAAGACCCTGATGTTGGGAAAGATGGAGGGCACAAGGAGAAGGGGACGACAGAGGATGAGATGGTTGGACAGTGTTCCTCAAGCTACTAACATGAGTTTGGCCAAACTGCGAGAGGCAGTGAAGGATAGGCGTGCCTGGCGTACTCTGGTCCATGGGGTCACGAAGAGTCGGACACGACTGAACGACAACAAAGTAGGGAGAAGATACATTTTGGCGGGAACCAATGGCACGTCTTCCCTCCCGTGGAAACCAATCCAACAGAGGATCCAAATTCGGCTCCCTGGATCAGCAAATGATTGCCGTTCCCGCTGTAACTTGTACATTCAAATAAGGTCTGTAATACAACACAATACACTATATTAAACATCTTGACTGTGTTATTGTTTAATACACAACAATCTGCATCATATTTGAATCCAGCCTTGGACCCTCATGCATCTTAAGTACTGTTAGCATTTACCATTTGGACCAGAAATGGGCCAGGTGCTGTACAGTTGAGCTGCTTTAAACCCTTGAAGTCAATTAAAGTTAAACAGTGTAACTTATCATCTGCAGTCGTTGGAGAAGCCAGGGAGGGATAGAGAGGTCAGGGGCTGCCCATGAGAAAGGAGGTGTGCAAGATGAAGATCAGAGTAATAGGTGGAGTAAAGCAAGGAGGGAGCAAGCTTTTTTTTAATCCTTTGGTGGGAGAATATACACAAGGTCTGTATCTCACATCCCCCCCCCTTCCCCAGTCTACAGGCCTGCTCCAGACTTTGTAAGACAAAGAAAATCTACAAGTCTGTGTTGAATGGATTGACTTATCTCCTACTTAGAGCCCATCCCAAGGGCTCAGAAATAGGCTTCAGAAGCATTTATATCAGGATGAACCTCAGGATCTCCTCCAGCTGTACAATTCTATGGCTCTTTGCACGACTGTGATTTATTCCACAAAGCTCTACACCCTACCAGAGCTGTTCCTGTGATAAGACAGAGGGAGGCAACTTCTGAGTCCTTACACAGGATCTACTCGTGGTGCTCCTTAGAGTTTGTGTGGGGAAAGTCGTAGTCAAAACTGGGATCACCGCGTTGCTCTGGATTTTGTGCAGGCGCCGTACTTCTTTTGTGGGTTGTGCCACCTGCGGGGTCCCATCGATTTTCTCTGCCTTATGGACGAAGTAAGATTAGCATGGAGAGCTGCATAACTTTGCTGCATGGTTTGTGGGTTTTGATGTCCTGAATTGATGTCTTCAGCTAAACACCCCAGTGTGGACAACCCGTTTGTTGAACACTGTGACAACAACGCAGCTATTTAAATGTGTGTCAGTCACTAATCACACTTGATGCAATGTGTGGGTGTGTTTATTACTCCTTACCCAGATTCAGAAAGTTGTAGTGGCCCAGAATAATGAATGTATTTTTTGAGATAAACTTCCAACTAGTTTTATTTTTATTTTTATTTGTGTGTCCGTGAACTACCGTGTTTCAGCTTTCTGGATTTTGATTTGCTTGAAATTGAAACATTAAAGAGACTTAAATTTCAGCATCACATTTAACATTTTCCAAAGTGATTTCTGTGCTAAAACTTTTATGACTTGTTTTCACAATTTTTAAAAAATAAATTAACAATTTCAAATTTTGTGCTTTTCATTCTTCCTATAATACATCTGTGTTTGAAATATGATTGGCCGGGGGGGGGGGCGCTAGAAGCTGATCTCGCCTAGGGTGCAAAAAACTCTAGCACCGGCCCTGGGAGTGGCACACGAAAGATGATATGGTGTAAACAGTGATGATTGATTGGGCTAAAGACATAGGACACAATATAATGTTGGAGGATTGGGAAAGGTTGTGAGAACAAGGTGTCAGGTTCACTGCATGCTATGGGTTGAAAGAAAATATGATGAAAATGATGTATAGATGGTATTTGACACCTGTGAAATTAGCAAAAATATATCATACACATGATAACAAATGTTGGAAATGTAAAGAGAAAGAAGGAACGTTCTATCATATGTGGTGGACTTGTCCAAGGGCAAAAGACTTCTGGGAAATGATTTATAATGAGTTGGAAAAAGTATTTTAAAATACTTTTATTAAAAAAACAGAATCATAGAATCATAGAGTTGGAAGAGACCCAGCTCCCTAAGCCGTTCCTCATAAGGCATCGTTTCCAGGCCTTTGACCATGTTGGTTGCCCTCCTCTGGACACGTTCCAGCTTGTCAGTATCCTTCTTGAACTGTGGTGCCCAGAACTGGACACAGTATTCCAGGTGAGGTCTGACCAGAGCGGAATACAGTGGTACTATTACTTCCCTTGATCTAGATGCTATACTCCTATTGATGCAGCCCAGAATTGCATTGGCTTTTTTAGCTGCTGCATCACACTGTTGACTCATGTCAAGTTTATGGTCTACCAAGACTCCTAGACAGAGCCGTCTCATCCATTGGGGCTGGTGGCGCGGCGCACCAGGGCGCAATGGCCTGGAGGGCGCCTCCGCCCTCCAGCCCCGCTGGCAGCGCCTGCCGGCAGCGCCCTCCGACTGCCCAGCGGAGCAAGGGACCTGGCCGGCCACGCCACGCCCTCCAGCTGCCCGGCGCAGCGCGAGCTGCCTGGCTGTGCTGCGCCATCTGGCTGCCCCGCGGAGCGCGGGAGCGCGAGCCGGCCACCCTCGCCTCCCTTCCCGGAAGCACTGGAAGGGCAGAGCACAGGAGCGTGGCAGAGTGCGAGCTGCCCGGCTGCACTGCGCCATCCGGCTGCCCCGCGGAGCGCGGGAGCGCGAGCCGGCCACCCTCGCCTCCCTTCCCGGAAGCGCCACGCCCCTCATCCCCCGCTCGTCCACCCCCCTCCCAAGGGGTGGCAAGCGCGGGAGGGAGGCGGCGGAGAGGCGGCATGGTGGGGGCGCCGGAGGGTTAGCCGCGCCAGGGCGGCCGATCTTCTTAAGACGGCCCTGCTCCTAGATCCTTTTCACATGTACTGCTCTCAAGCCAGGTGTCACCCATCCTGTATTTGTGTCTTTCATTTTTTTTTTTGCCCAAGTGTAGTACTTTACATTTCTCCCTGTTAAAATTCCTCTCATTTGCTTTGGCCCAGTTCTCTAATCTGTTAAGGTCATTTTGAAGTGTGATCCTGTCCTCTGGGGTATTAGCCACCCCTCCCAATTTGGTGTCATCTGCAAACTTGATCAGGATGCCCTCAAGCCCATCATCCAAGTCATTGATAAAGATGTTGAATAAGACTGGGCCCAAGACAGAACCCTGTGGCAGAACCCCACTAGTCACTTCTCTCCAGGATGAAGAGGAGCCATTGATGAGCACCCTTTGTGTTCGGTCAGTCAGCCAGTTACAAATCCACTGAATGGTAGCATTGTCTAGCCCACATTTTACTAGCTTCTTTACCAGAATATCATGGGGCACCTTGTCAAAGGCCTTGCTGAAATCAAGATAGGCTACATCCACAGCGTTTTTAAACTCTGTTTTGTCCCCAAAAAGGCGAAATGACCAACTACATGACTATTAAAGATTTCCCCCCTAACATTTCCTCTCTAGATTGCAGTTTTAATGCTATTGGATGTAGGTTTACTTCTGATGGCCGCGGTACGATATTCTGTTATTGTGGTTTCTGTGTATCCCCATGTTCTATGCTATGTTTATGTTTATATGTCTATATGGGCTTATAGCCACAATAAACTTTCTGTCTGTCATTAACTGTATGCATTTCTCTGGGGATACTGGATCCCATATGGGGAGAGAGGACCTACTGACAACTGGAAGGGTTGTGTTATTATTAGAGGAAGGAGCGGAGTATAGCTGGGAGAAATGATTCTATGATTCCAAACCATATAGCATATAAACACCCCACGAAATCTCTTATCCCAGACAGTGGAAACTGAGCTGGAAAAAGAACATGGCATAACAAAAGACATCACCAAGCCTACCTAGTGGTATGCACAAATGATTCCAGTTATCAAGAAAAACATGGAAATACGTATTTGTGTCAACAAAGCTTTTAAGCATCCACACAGTTTTGTTACATTTATTTACAGACACCCTTGGATATGTCACAGTAGCCAAGCACTGGAAGAATATGAAGGGAGGGACAGTCGACCACTGGCATCACAAAGTTTCATTTGTTGCCTTCCTTAGTTGAAGGGTTGACCTAAAGTATGAGTTCAAGGACAAGGCAAATGAAAGAACCAATAATGTGGTGAGGAAAAGAAGGTTCTAGACTGGAGCAATGAGGGATGCTGGCCGGAAGCCAGAGCAGCTGGTGGAAGCGATTCTAACTAGGCAATGAGAGAAAAAGGAGGGCTTTGCCGAAACAATGAGTGGCAGAGGCTAAAGAAAGGGGGAGAAAGAGGGAGCAGAACACATTCTGGAAAGTCTAACATGGCACATCATCAGATGTCCCCTAAAGCTAGGGAGTTTAGTTTAGCGGATTCCATCTAGGAGAGGAAGAGGAAAGAAGGATGCATGGCTGTGACTGCATACAGCCCCTGCCTCGGTGCTTGCCTAGCCCTGCCCTGTTTGTTGTCATTTGAAGACATGCAGAACTATCCCAGAGTCTTGGGTCATCAGAGCCATTGTTTGTGCCCATTGGACTGGTTCTCTCCCCAGCAGAGTTGGCTGCCTCCATGAGGCAACAACAAAACCTTGGCTGAACAATCCTTGTTCCGGGATTCTTCCTCTTAACCCAAGAGTGCCCAAAGCTGCTATCCTCAAGGCTTAACGCCCCTCTCTTCAGACACCCAAGCACTACATGCCAGGCCTTCTCCTTTCTGCAGAACCATTCTAACTGCCTTAAGCTCTCTCCCTTCTTCCATCTCAAGAGAATTTATTTCCATCCTTCAATCGGAGAATTAGCAATCCATAGTTAATGTCTCAAAGAGAAATTCAGCAGACAAAGCAAGAATTTGTAGCGCCCTCCAGATGTGGTTGGACTCTGACTCCCATCAGCCCCAGTGAGCCTGCATTCAGGTTGCAGTCCACCAACATCCGGAGGGCTGCAGGTTTCCCATCCCTGCCTTAAAGGTCTCCATGGTTTGCAGGTTCCCCATCCTCGGGCTCAAGCCTCTCTAGAAGCTCTGTCTTCTGATCCTCCCATTACCCACTCTCCATCTATTAACTGTACTTAAAAGATAAGGATTGTTACACCTGCGACAAAACCCTGATGGCTGCTGGGTTTAGCATTTCACCAAAACAACAAGTATTGTACAATAGAGGTAAGAAGTTGTACACATTACTTCATAATCTGTCAGGGGGGAAACTGCTGCACTTTGTACCCGTGAAAGAGGCTGGCATAAGACATTGCATTTCCAAGACACTGTACATGAACCCAAGATTGAAAATTCCAAATTCATCTCCCCTGTGACCACCCCAGTTTATAAAATGCCACAATTTGCTGCTGTTGCATGAGACTCCAGATCATCTCCCTGAGCAAACTGCCTCACTCTGTCTAATCATAGGGCCAGCCTCTCACACTCCAGGATGTGTCAATATGGACAGAAGTCCTCATGCTATGTAACACAGCGATCTTTGAGGAGGTTTTCCTTTGATTTCATTTCTTCAGCAGCTGGGAATGAAACCTGAGCTGGAAACCCAGGACAAGGGGAAGTGTGGTTTCTTACCCTTTGCCTCCACTGAAAACCAGCTCTCTCAACTGCTTTGACTCCCTCCAAGGAAATACAAATCTTTACTGAGCAAAATAAAAATGGCAACTGTGTTTCACATAGGTATGGATGAATCTGTCAGTTTTGCTTTCTCCCTATTTCTGATTTTTTCCAATCTGAAGTTCAGTTCTCCATGTTTCTGTATAGGTTTGTTGGTGTGTTTTTTAAAGTCCATGTGGAAATACCTCAGCATTTTAATGCAAAGTTCTCTTAATATATACTTGTATGCAATTTTGCCTAATGTACACATTTTTGCAAAATAATGTATTTTATAGATTATGTGCATGAATATATGCATTTTATAAACACTTTAGTGTAAATTTTGAAGGGTGGATGTGTTTCAGTGTGTGTATTGTTTTAGAAAGTAAAACTTTGGTAGGTTCACCTTTAAATGTGAATGGAATTGGATTTTCCTCTCATCCATCGCTATGCATCAACTCATAAGAAAGCCTTCTGTATTTTGGGATGCTAACTATGAAATGCTCTCCCCATGGACTTCCCCATGCAGATCCAGATGCTGCTGACATTGATGGCTAAAAACATATGCCTTGACCAAAGCTTTTGGCTAACTGGAGATGGGAGTTGGGTGCCCTGCCCTCACTGATGTGATGACTGTTGTCGATTTGCTGTATTTTGGTGTTTTTCTGTTTGACTTTAATGTCATTTTGGTTTGACAATATTTTGTCTATGCTGTTTTATTGTAACATGCATCAGTCTGTATCTTCTGCATCATAGTCAATGTAGCTTCTGTGGTCAAATCAACCCCAGGGTAATGGCACCTGAAAGGAACTTGAGCAGCAGCTATGGTATATGGTGATACACTCTTGGTAGCGAGATTATTCTGTGCAAAACAGTCAGGGCATATGGTCCCCTTCATCTTTGCACAGAAGGGAGGGTTTCTGCAACTGTGCCTTCTCTTGCCATAACACTATGCCAGCGGGACAAGCTCCACCTGCCAACATACAGCATGCCTGTTAAAGAGCCTAGGACCTGTGTCATAAACGGATCCTGAAGCTATGCAAGAAACTTGAGGGAGATTCATACTTGGCCATGCATTTTATTTTGCTGTCCTAATATAGACCCTAGCATCTTATTCCACTTTAGGCCTTTTATCTCTTTAACAGTTGCACAAGGCAGGGATGTTGGGCAAGTGCTGGCTTTTCAAGCCCTAGCAGCAGTGTGAGTGACATGACAATTAACACTTGCTACAATCTCCCTCTACAAGGTCCAAGGTCCAGTATGACTAATGCTCAATGGGTTGGCCAGTGTTGGGATTGCGTGTGATGGGAACTTGCCATTTCCAGGGGTTGAGGTGACACTAGCATTTAGCCTATTCCACCAAGAGTCTATTGGGCAGCTCCTCCTCTGCCTTGCCAGGTATAAAGGACTGTGTTGTGCTTGCATAGCTGCTACTGTCAAGATGGAGACACACAGCTTGGCTCTTCTCTTCCTTGGCATCATAGCGGCCAAGAATGATGCCATCATCATGGAGAGATGCAAACTGGCAACCATCCTGAGGGACGAGGGCATGGAGGGCTTTGCAGGCACCAGAATAGAAGAGTGTGAGTGTCCCTTGTGTTGTTCTGTGTGTGCATGTGTGCATGCAGGCATGTAGATTTGTGGGCGGGGGGGGGGGCAGAAATTTTGTTGGGTTCATGTTATAATGAGAACTCAAACTCACTTCACTTGTACTTTCCCCAAACATGTGAACCAAATGCAGCCAGCCTGAGAAATTCACACTTCTCCAAATTTTGCATTGCAGTTCTACAACTGACAAATAGCTTATGTTGGGGAAAGTGAGGCTAAAAATGTGTATATACATAAACATAAATAAATTACCGGTAGCCAAGGTTGATTATAAAATGTGCTTATTAGAAGAAATGTGCTCTAAAATGCTGATGATTCTTCAGATTTTTAAAAAGTGAATGAAGATGTAGAAATGTGGCAAACTGAACTGTAGATTGGAAAAAATGATAAATCAGTAGATTCACCCATCCCTGAATGCATCCGTAGCCCCTGCAGTCCAATATAGCCTGGCTGGATCAGGCCAATGGCCCATCCAGTCAGCATCCTCTTCTCACAGTGGCCAACCCTGTGTGAAACCTGCAAGGAGGACCCAAACACAAGAACAACACTCTCCCCTTCTGTGGTTTCCAGCAACTGGGATTCAGAAGCATCGCTGCCTTGGACTGCGATTTGAAGCCACAAGGCCCAGCCACCCTTGGGAGCTTTTTCCGCCTTCACACATTTGTCTATTCCTCTTTTTAAGCCATGTCACGCTTCCTGGGGGAGCGAGAACCAAATTATAGCTATGTACAGCATATAGCTAAAGTGTGAAGTACTTTTTTAAAAAAATCTGTCCTGAATCTTCCAACATTCAGCTTCACTGGATGACAACAAACTCTAGTGTTATCCACTTTCTCTGTGTCATGCAGATTTTAACTACATTTGACATGGTTCCCCCCTCTCCATGTTAGGCTGAGAGATTGTGGCTAGCTTAAAGTCACCCACAGGGGCGGAGCGAGGGGGGGGCGTAGGGGGCGGGCCACCACAGGTACTGCCCTGGGGGGGGGTGTGACACTCTGGGCCTCACCCCCGCGATCGGCAACTCTGAGTCCCAGCCAATCCCAAAACCTCGCTTGGCGCGTGGTGGCAGCTGGTTTGTGCTTGCTTGCTTGCTTGCTTGCTTGCTTGCTTGCTTGCTTGCTCTCTCTCTCTCGGCAGCTCGCGTGTTCCTTTATTTTTTAATTTTCCATTTTTGTGGGCGCCCTGGGCGGAGCTGCAAAGGGGAGGCGAGGGGCAGGCCAGTGAGGAGGGGCGCCGCGTCACACCAGCCACAAGCGTGTCGCCTCCCTTCCGCGGCTCCACCCAGCAGCAGAAAGGGAGTGCGGAGAGGCTGAGTGCACGCGGGCCGAGCGAGCAAGCCGAGCCTGCGGCGCCAGCGACAGCTGCCTTTCAGGAGAGACTTTTTTCCTCCAGAGGAGAGGGCTCCGCACTGCTGGGGAGTGGACATGACTCTACGCCTCCTCCTCCTTCCCCCCTGCCCCCTCCCCACTCTCGCTCGCTCACTCTCCTTTCTTTCTTTCTTTCTCTCTTTCTTTCTTTCTTTCTTCCTCCATCTCTTTTGCCTCCTTCCCTTCCTTTCAAACACGCCACACAAAAGAAAAAGCCAGGAGAAGGGGTAGGAAGGAAAATATGCAAGGCTGGGAGAATTTGCACTGTCTCTCTCTCGAGCTCCGTGTGTCTTTTTCTCCCCCCCCCCTACTCTCTCCACCCCCTTCTCTCTTTACTGCTGCTGGGTGGGAGTGGGGGCGAAGGAAACGAAGACAAACCAGACCCGTGACTGTTTCTTCCCCCCCCCCTTTTGCTGCTCTTGCTCAGCTAGTGCTGGTGACGATTTCCCTCCCTGCTCGCTGCCGCCTCCTTTTCTTTTGCCTCCTCTCCTGCCACTTTGCTGCTTTGCTTTTGCTCGCAGAAAGGGGGAGGGAAGGGAAAAAAAGCTGGCTGAGGCTCCCCTCAGCTCGAGCTCCTTAAGAGCTGCTGTCGCTGCCTTGGCTGCCTCCGAAGCTCTCTGATTAATTTGTTTGTCAGCGGCAGGAGCAGCATCCGGAAACCCAAGAAGAGACCCGCAAAGCACCCTGGGGTGTGTAGTTCTTTCCACTAGCAGCAGCAGCAGACGACGACTTTAAAGGGGGAGAAGTAGCGCCCGCACAGGGGACTGCACATGCGGCATTCCAGGCATGCGCAGTCCGTCCTGACGTGCGTTGTGATGTCACAACGCACGTCAGGATGCGTGCGCACTGTGGAGTGATGCCCCGCCCCCAGGGGTGCCTCCGTTTGCCCTTGGTCATGCAGTGATGATTGTGGATGTGTGATTATTTCAACTCTTATCTCCCAACTCAAGAACTATATGCCAGTTTCATATCATGAGTAAGAATTTCATTTATTTCTATACATGTTTACTTTCCTTTAGGCTACCTAATCCCCTCAACTGATTTTCAAAACACCAGCCTTTTAAATCACCCATCAATCTGTAAGAGCCTGCTACCTTAAATGCTATGTCTAGGACCTGCTCAAGTTCTGTACAATGAGGAATTCAAAGTTGAGATGTTTTACCTGCCTCGGGTGAACTTTAATCTGTTTGCTCCTGCCTCTAGGGATTTGTTTGGTGTCTCACACAAGTGGCTTCAACACATCAGCCCTTATCATGGGGCCAACAGCCAGCAATTACGGGATCTTCTTACTCAGTGGAAGGTGGTGGTGCAGAGATGCCAAGACACTGGATACACGCAACCATTGTAACTTGAGTTGTGGTGGTAAGAAGTTATATCCCTACAACCTCAATCCCCTTTTTGGGCTTGTGGCTTCTGGATATGGCTAGCGCCGGAGATTGGTGAGGTAGTAGAGCTGCCCCAGATTTGTCAAGGGGCCCACCAGTAAAGTGCCACTATCCCATATTGACTCTCACTTGGTGATGGGCCCAACGCCAAGGAAGAAGAGCTCCAGAGATCCTTGCAATGGTGCAGGAAACCCTGGAGCACGCACACACACCCCACACCAACCTTGGAGCTGCCCATACATAGCAGCTCACATACAATGTACATGCCTCTGAAAGACTGAATAAGTTCTTGGCTTCCTAGCCCTGTAATTAAGAGAGTCAGTATGGTGTAGTGGTTAAGAGTGGTAGACTCGTAATCTGGGGAACCGAGTTTGTGTCTCTGCTCCTCCACATGCAGCTGCTGGGTGACCTTGGGCTAGTCACACTTCTCTGAAGTCTCTCAGCCCCACTCACCTCACAGAGTGTTTGTTGTGGGGGAGGAAGGGAAAGGAGAATGTTAGCCACTTTGAGACTCCTTCGGGTAGTGATAAAGCAGGATACCAAATCCAAACTCTTCTTCTTCTTCTTCTTCTTCTTCTTCTTCTTCTTCTTATCAGTGTGTAATAAGGATAAAGTGAGACAGCTTTTGCCAACCTATAGTCTTCCGGAAGTTTTGGATAACAGCTCCATCAGCCTGGCTAGATGGGAGATGTCCTCCAAAACATCTTGAGGACAATGGGTTGGCAAAGACTGGAGCAGGGGATATCAAGATTCACTTTTGTTCCCCAATCAGCAGAAAGTAATCAGACAGAAAGTACTATCTTCATACTCCTCTCAACCCCACTCAATATGGCCAAAGATCAGGGATGATGGGGGTGATTTATGGCTCAAACTGCTTGCTGCAACCTAAACATGAGGGTCCTTCTTTGCCTCTCAGTTAACTCACACCATGTATTTAATGATAATTAGACTTTTCAGCTCATTCTCCGACTCTTCCAACTCCAACTCTCATCTTTCCCCCAGCTCTCCAGGATGACAACATTACAGATGACATTGATTGTGCAAAGAGGGTCGTGCAAGGAAAGAAGGGCTTCAAAGCATGGTAAACAGATTGCCTTTATCTAAGTCAGCTGCAGGGTAGACCTATGCTAGATACCCATCTTTTTCCATAGGTGCCTGGAGATCTTGTCTAGGCTTAGCAGCCAATCCTTATTTATGGTTGTCACCAACCCTGTTCTTTCCCCCATGTCCTCAGACATATACAAGGAAGATGTATATGCCTTCCTCTGAGCTTGCAACTTTGGCAAAAGGTGGGACATTGCTGCTGACTGTCAACACCAAGGTTGTCAGCACCAAGTTGATATCCAGTGTGGTGTAGTGGTTAAAGTGCCAGACTAGGACCTGGGATTGTTGTGGGGATTAAATAAGGAGGGGAGGGGACCATGAGCTCCTTGGAGAAAAAGTGGCTCATAAATATACTGTACTCATTATATTACTCTGAGTAAACATATTTACTCAGAATAAATCCATTGAAATTAATGCGGAAATAATAACACAAGGAAATAATGCATTGGTGATCACCTGCAATGGAAGAGAATCTGTGCCTGATCTTAGCTAAGAACATAAAGGATAGCTGAGCGAGAGTTGCCATCCAACTCTGCAAATGATTGCCACCAATGCTGTTCCCACAGTGTGGCAAATCGGGCCAAATGTCCCATGCTTGGGGGGGGGGGAGCTTTGTGCAGAGCTGCCAAGATGGGGACTGCTGCTCCTACTCCTCTCACCCTAGATTTAAAAACATTTTGCTGCTGCTAACACAGCCTGTTCTTTCTCAGAGTGCTGCATTCTGGGCAAGGTGGCTGTGCTGCTGCCATTTTGTCATGGGGGCTAGACATTTTTGTTTTGTTTTTTTTTAAAAAAAGTTACAAGTTTGGTTAAAGTAACTTTTATCTAATTCTTGAAAAAATTCTAGCTGCTGCAGCAAAACATAAACAGAATAGACACTCACCCAGAATGCAGCACTCCTAGGAAGGAGTACAGGGGAAGAGAGGGCCTGTCCACACATCCACTTGTTCCATGTTTTCTACCCCAAAGTACAAAAGGCTTTTTGTTTGCCCACCACTTCCCCTGGAAAACCCCACTGTTTACTGCTGTATTGGAAGAAACATAAATCCACAGAAACCCTGACTGGCATTTGGTCCGATTCTGCAGGAAACAGAGGCTTTTCCCAGGGGAAAGTGGCAGGCCAAGCTGAAATGTGGATAAGCCCAGCATGGCAGCAAAACAATTTTAATTGGGAAGGACAGGATGGAGAGTGGGGCAGCAGCATGAGGTGGCCTCATACGGTGAGTGCCCTGGAGAGTCCCACAGCAAGGCAGGCAAGTGGGCAACTGAGTGTGATATGCCCCAGGTCCCAACCCTACCCCACCAGAGAAATAACAAACAGCAATGGACAAAAATATCCCAACTTTAGCATCTAGTAACTACGTGAATGAAATAGTAAACACCTGTTTTATGGCATTTATGCAGCAGCAGCACTTGTACTTTTGTCTCCCCAATTATGCATCTTTTGAGTTGTTTGACCAAGGATTTCTCATTACAGGAGAGCTTGGGGAAAATATTGCAAGGGACAAGAAATGAAACAATATATTGCACATTGTGATCTTGGAAAAATCACCCCTATGACACTGGTCCCAGCAACAAAACGTCATCCAAAACCTACCACCCCCCCAATGAGGAAGGATCAAATCACCCCTATGACACTGGTCCCAGCAACAAAACGTCATCCAAAACCTACCACCCCCCCAATGAGGAAGGATCAAATCACCCCTATGACACTGGTCCCAGCAACAAAACGTCATCCAAAACCTACCACCCCCCCCAATGAGGAAGGATCAAATCACCCCTATGACACTGGTCCCAGCAACAATACGTCATCCAAAACCTACCACCCCCCCAATGAGGAAGGATCAAATCACCCCTATGACACTGGTCCCAGCAACAAAACGTCATCCAAAACCGACCACCCCCCCAATGAGGAAGGATCAAATCACCCTTATGACACTGGTCCCAGCAACAAAAAGTCATCCAAACCTACCACCCCCCCAATGAGGAAGGATCAAATCACCCTTATGAC
Source organism: Lacerta agilis (assembly GCF_009819535.1). NCBI lineage: Eukaryota > Metazoa > Chordata > Lepidosauria > Squamata > Lacertidae > Lacerta > Lacerta agilis. Next base: position 40,289,895 of record NC_046327.1, on the reverse strand, counting down.
ACTGGTCCCAGCAACAAAACGTCATCCAAAACCTACCAACACCTCATTGAAAGAAGATCGGCCGAAGACCACTCTCCCAGCAAAGGGTCCCCCAAAACCTACTGTCCCTATTAAGAAGCCCACAAAAGCCATCATCCCAGTCAAGGCTCCCCCTAAACCTACCATCTCAATCAAGGAGCCTGCACGCTCCACTCTCCCTGAAAATGGTCTCCCAAAATTCACTACTTCATTGAAGGAAACACCAAACTCCATCATCCCAGCCAATGGACCTCCCAAACTGACTGTGCCAGTCAAGGAATCCTCAATCTCTACTCTCCCAGCTGATGTTCGTCTCGCACCCATTTTGAACCAGGATGACGAATAGTGCAAGATAAAACCAGGATTTTTGTTTTACCACACTCAGTGCTTTTAAGTTAAAAGCCCCAAACTTCCACAAACATGTCATGATACTGCTTCAGTTTTCCAGATATGGATCAACCCTCACATCTACTTCTTTTTTTTAAAAATGCTAACAACTGAATTTTAATCTTTCAGACTATTTGCTTGTAAATTAATGTTTTCTGCATCAAGAGAATGTTCCCAATAAAATTTACCATCTAATTTCATATGCATGTCTACAGACAGCAAAATTATTGTGTTGGACTCAGTTATATTGTGTGGGCCAGTAATATTCAGATTCTCTCTTCAGCCCCCCAAAAAGCCTCTTCAGGAGATCTGGAACAGCAAGGAAAATAGTGCTGCAGAGGGAACTGGTGAAGATTTCCACCTGGCCCTCTTCCTCCTGTGGGAAGTCTTCACTTTTCACAGTCATCCTTTTCACAGAGGGGCAAACCCAGATTGCACTCAAAGGTGTGAGATGTTCACAATGTAATAGGAAATTTATTGTTGTTTAGTCATTCAATCGTGTCCGACTCTTTGTGACCCCATGGACCAGAGCACGCCAGGCACTCCTGTCTTCCACTGCCTCCTGCAGTTTGGTCAAACTCTTTTTTTTATTTAAAAAAATTATTTACATTCTTTATAGTCACACATTCACCCAGGGACATCAAATAGCTTACAAGAAGTCATTCAGTAGGAGGTCTAACAATACCACACATCAAAACCACCATACTATAGGCTATACACAACAGTATATACTTCTGTCCCTACTCATTTATCCAAAGTTTTTTCCCTCCCCCTTCTCCCTCCCCTTTAGCTCCACCCCCCCCCAAAAATTGTTCTCTCTTCAGATCTTTAACCATGTGCACAGATTATTCATTCTAGTTTGGATGCTTGGGTTGGCCTCCCCCTGTACTATCCAATTCCTATAGCTTGTCCATTTATTCAAAATCTTTTGACATTTGTTTTCCCATGTGTCTTCCGTCACTACCTGTTCAAATATCTCAGATAATCATTCCATTTTTCCATTGTCCATTTATCCTTTTCTTTCCGTCCTGATGCAATTACAAGCATACCAGCTAAAATCATAATTTTATACAAATCTTGCTCATTTCTTTCTATTTTACTATTCCCCAATATTCCACAGATAAGATATTGGCTTATATCTTAACCTGAATAAAGAAAAAATAATCATTATAATCTTTTGCCAATATTCCTTCACGAAGATACACACCCACCACATGTGTGCATATACCCCTAACTCTTGACCGCAGTGCCAACACTTAGGGCTCAATCCTTTAACTATATATGCCAATTGCACTGGGGTTCTATACCATTTCAATAGAAATTTCCTACTTAATTCTTTGTCCATTTTAATTTTATCTATACTCTTCATCATCTCTTGGACCGTATTCACATGAAACAGCCCTTCCTGCTCCCATTTATTCTGAATTATCCTTATCATCCTTTCCTTTTTTCTTATCATTAATTTATATACCATGCCTGCTATCCCTTTCTCTGTTATTTGTCTTTTGTTGAGAATTTCATCCATTACTGACCCTGACCTAATCATATCCTCTATTTTTTCTGATTCTATTAATTTATATAGCCCTTGAACTTTCAACCAATATTGTTTTCCTACTTTCTCCAAGAGGCTGTTTTTTGTCCTTAACTTCCCGTCTTCATCAAACAATTATTTTAATTTATAAAATCCATGTTCTTCTAATTTCTTCCACCAGCCAGGATCTGTATAACTCTTATCTATATATTTTAATGAACCTACTTTGAATATATAGGCATCTATTTCATATTCCAATTCTTCCAAATTCCTAGAGCTATTTTCCTAGGTCCTATCGACTTCTACATGCCATCTGCCATATCTCTAATAAAGATCCCTTCTCTTCCTATTCCATTATTTATTTCATTCTCCATCCTAACCCATTTAGTCTTATCATTATAACCAATATCTATTAAATATTTCAATTGAAAAGGTTCATAATAAAATTCTAAATTTGATATCCTCCATCCCATCTCCTCCTGAGGGGAGTAATTTACTATATCTGGTGTTCTAGCTCTTTTACTACCATAAATCCAATTTAAAAAAACTTATTCATGTTTTGAACCACTTTTTTCTGATCAGCATTGCAATAACTTGGGATATAGTAATTTTGAAACCAAAAACATTTTAACTGCTCTAACCCTACTTTAGACAGGTTTTTACCATTCCAAGATCTCATATCTTTCTTAATCTTTCTCCATGCTTCTTTATAACTTACGTCTGGAATCCTAGCAATATTTTAATAATCTCTACCTCCACATATTTAATCGTTTTCCTCTTAATACCCATCCCTGTTATTTTTGCTATCTCCTTCTTTTCCTCTGCCTTTACATCCCAATACATAATTCAGACTTCTCAATATTAACTCCCAGTCCAGACCCATCTTTAAAGTCTTTCAGTATTATCGTCAATTCTCTTACGCTATCCAACGGGTTTGTTAATAATAATAAAATATCATCTGCATACATATTCAACTTGATTTCCTCATTTCCCATCTTATATCCTTTTATTCTTACTGAATTTCTAATCCTATCTGCCAGGTACTCCATACCAAACACGAATAATAATGGTGAAAGAGGGCAACCTTGTTTAACTCCTCTTTGTATATTGATTTGTTCGGAGATCCCTCCATTCACTCTGACTACAGCCTTTCCTTCTCTATGGAATTCTCAGATTGCCTGCACAAATTTTACCTATTCCTGCCTTCATCATAATACTCTCCAAGAACTTATGTCTTATTGTGTTGAAAGCCTTATAAACATCCAATTTTAATAAGGCCAATTTACCTTTTACTCTACTTGTTAACATATTTTGCACATTTCTTATGGGGTGACCTATATATCTTCCCTTTATGAACCCATATTGTTCTTCGTTAATTATTTTAGGCTATACCTTTTCCAATTGTTTTGCCAGAATCTATGGAAGTATTTTATAGTCCATATTCAATAAACTAATCAGTCTATATGAGCCCACCTCAGTAGGATCCTTCTGTGGTTTTTGGACTACTACTATTTCAGCTAATTTCCACATATCAGGTGCTTTCCCTCCTTCTAAAATATTATTAAATACTTTTTTTCATTTCTGGGCCAATAATATCAAGTGTTTCTTTATAAAAGTCTGCAGTGAATCCATCTAATCCTGGGGATTTCTTTCTCTTAAACGTTTTACCCGCATCTACAATTTCCTCCAGAGAAATTTCCTCATTCAAATGCACCCTATCGCTTTCTTCTATCTTAACCCGCAAACTTTCGCTGCTAATATTTTTGTTTTCTTCTTTATATAGTGTTCGGTAAAATGCAGCAAATTCCTTCCTTATTTCTTTAGAACTTTGTATAAGTGTGTTCCTTTTAGTTCTAATAGCCTTAACCCTCTGTTTATCCTGCCTTTTCTTTAAGTATTTTGCTAACCTCTTAGTTGATCTTATTGAAGTTCTCTGGAACTAATTTTTAATAATATTATCTCTCTTCCAAACTGTAAACCAGTCTAATTCATCCAATTCTTGCTTTAATTTCTTAATGTCCGTCTGCTCCATTGATATTTAATTTGCTGCTGTTGCTGTAATATTTCGATTTAATTTTTTCCTGCCTCCCCAAATACCATGCTTTCTTAATAGCTTTCTCTTCATTATGCACTGCCCTCTTATTACAGCTTTAAATGCATCCCACACTATCAGGATCTCCCCCATAGCCATTATTTTCTTTAAAATACAAATTGCATTGTTATACCTCCATCTTCTACTTTGTTCTTCCTCCTTTACTTGCAGCTCTACAAACAGCGGGCATGATCTGAGATCCAATATTCCCCAAGTAATTACTGTCTTTAATTAAGACGTAATTTATATATGTGTATTTCTTATATCTATTAGAGAAAAAGGTGGGTTTCATACTAGGGTTCCCCAAATTAAACACATATTTTAATTCCATTCAGTTAACTTAAAGGATTGTACCGTGGAATCATAGAATCATAGTTGGAAGAGGACCACAAGGGCCATCCAGCCCAACCCCCTGCCAAGCAGGAAACACCATCAAAGCATTCCTGACAGATGGCTGTCAAGCCCCCGCTTAAAGACCTCCAAAGAAGGAGACTCCACCACACTCCTTGGCAGCAAATTCCACTGTCGAACAACTCTTACTGTCAGGAAGTTCTCCTAATGTTTAGGTGGAATCTTCTTCTTGTAGTTTGAATCCATTGCTCCGTGTCCCCTTCTCTGGAGCAGCAGAAAACAACCTTTCACCCTCCTCTATATGACATCCTTTTATATATTTAAAAATGGCTATCATATCACCCCTTAACCTTCTCTTCTCCAGGCTAAACATACCCAGCTCCCTAAGCCGTTCTCATAAGGCATTGTTTCCAGGCCTTTGACCATTTTGGTTGCCCCTCTTCTAGACAACATTCCAGCTTGTCAGTATCCTTCTTGAACTGTGGTGCCCAGAACTGGACACAGTATTCCAGGTGAGGTCTGACCAGAGACAGATATAGTGGTACTATTACCTCCCTTGATCTAGACGTTATGCTCCTATTGATGCAGCCCAGAATTGCATTGGCTTTTTTAGCTGCTGCATCACACTGTTGACTCATGTCAAGTTTGTGGTCTACCAAGACTCCTTGTGCTGGCCCCAGGGGTTTGTCCGTGAAGCGAGGTCCAAGTCCAGTCCTGGTCTAGGGGTCCAAAGGAGGTCAGTCCGGCAGGGAGCGAGGCAGGGAGCAGGCAAGGTCCAAGGCAGGTGCAGGCACGAGGTTGCAGGTCAAGCATACGTTTGCAACTATGTTGCTCACGCAAGTTGGGCTGGGGCTGGGGCTGGCTGGCTTTTATCTGGCCCTATGCTTAGGGCGGGCCCCGATCCTCAGGAGACTCGCCTCTCCTCCGGGCCTGGAGGCGAGCACTCCTCCTGAAAGCACTTAGCTCTCTTCGCCTCTGTCCTGAGCTCTGCAGCTCAGGAGAGGCTGGTGGGTTACTGGACCCAGGGGCCGCCTCAGCAGCTTCCTCTGAAGAGGCTGGGAGTGGAGCACCTGCAGGCAATGGGTCCTCCCTCCTATCAGGAGCCAGAGCAGACTCTGCTGATGTCTGCACCTGGGGATCCAGCACAGGTGGGGATCGTTCAGGCTCAAGCCCTGGCCCTGGCTCAGCTGGTTCTGGAGGCGGCATCTGAGTCTGACTCCCAGGCCATCACACTCCTAGATCCTTTTCATATGTACTGCTCTCAAGCCAGGTGTCACCCATCCTGTATTTGTGCCTTTCATTTTTATTTTTTATTTTTGCCCAAGTGTAGTACTTTACATTTCTCCTTGTTAAAATTCATCTTGTTTGCTTTGGCCCAGTTGTGTTAAGGTCATTTTGAAGTGTGATCCTGTCCTCTGGGTATTAGCCACCCCTCCCAATTTGGTGTCATCTGCAAACTTGATCAGGATGCCCTCAAGCCCATCATCCAAGTCATTGATGAAGATGTTGAATAAGACTGGGCCCAAGACAGAACCCTGTGGCACCCCACTAGTCACTTCTCTCCAGGATGAAGAGGAGCCGTTAATGAGTACCCTTTGGGTTCGGTCAGTCAGCCAGTTACAAATCCACTGAATGGTAGCATTGTCTAGCCCACATTTTACCAGCTTCTTTACAAGAATATCATGGGGCACCTTGTCAAAGGCATTGCTGAAATCAAGATAGGCTATATCCACAGCATTCCCTTCATCTACCAGGCTTGTAATTCTGTCAAAATGAGATCAGGTTGGTCTGACATGACTTATTTTTCAGAAACCCATGATGACTTTTAGTTATCGCAGCATTCCTTTCTAGGTGCTCACAGACCGTTTGCTTAATGATCTGCTCTAGAATCTTTCCTGGTATTGATGTCAGGCTGACTGGGCGGTAATTGTTTGGGTCCTCTCTTTCCCCCTTTTTGAAAATAGGGACAACATTTGCCCTCCTCCAGTCTGCTGGCACTTCGCCTGTTCTCCAGGAATTCTCAAAGATTACTGCCAGTGGTTCTGAAATCACCTCTGCCAGTTCTTTTAATACTCTTGGATGTAGTTCATCTGGCCCTGGAGACTTGAATACATCTAAATTAGCCAAGTATTCCTGTACTACCTCCTTACTTATTCTGGGCTGTGTTTCCCCTGCTGAATCATCTGCTCCATATTCTTCAGGTCGGGCATTGTTTTCTTTCTTGGAGAAGACTGAGGCAAAGAAGGCATTGAGGAGTTCTGCCCTTTCTCTGTCCCCTGTTCGCATTTCACCATCTTCTCCTCTAAGTGACTCCACTGTTTCCTTGTTCTTCCTTTTGCTACGGACATACCCATAAAAGCCCCTTTTGTTGCTTTTAACCTCTCTAGCAAGCCTGAGTTCATTCTGTGCTTTAGCTTTTCTGACTTCGTCTCTACACGTCTTTAAACTCCAATTGAAATCACCAGTCACAATAGTTTCACCCTCTGAATATGCCTGTAATCTATCGAAAGTTTTACTTAGAATTTTTTTCTGTCCCTTATTTGGGCAGTATATGTTGGCTATTGTGAAAATTTTCTGCATTATTTTAATTTTTATAAATACATAACTGCCAATATTGTCCTTCTTCCAATTCAAGACCTCTAACCTAAGGTTTCTATTACATAATATAGCAACGACTCTGGCCTTATTTGTTGCTTTAGATTCCATTTTTAGACCCCAATGCTGGGAAGGTAACAGAGGTTTATTGTTTACTTTGGCTCTATGTGTTTCTTGCAAGCATAATATATCTACCTTCATTTTCTTCATCAATTCCATTCTCTTATATCGCTTAGTATCGGAAGTCAACCCATTAACATTTAGCGATAGAATTTTTAAAGTGCTATCCATTATCCCTCTCAATGTTTATTTTTTGAATCCCTCCATGCACATATACTTTACATACAGTATATTTATGGTTCCTACATACCCCCTCCCCCTTCCCTCCTGAGACTCTTGTAGAGATCTAAGAGATCTCTGTCTCATGGCAACATTGAGAGCCCACGATTCACCCCTCCCCTCTTGGAGCATTCTATCAACATCTAAAACAAAAAGCAAAGTTATATTTACAGGAAGCCTACTTTGCGTACCACTATTTTATTTTACATCTTACTTCTTCCTCCCCCCCCCCAGACCCTTCATCTTTTCTTTTCTTTCCGCTACTCTGGGGATTCCTTCGTTACTTTGCCCTGTTCATCTTCCAATTCCTCCTCCACACTTGATAGTTCTTGCTCAGTTTGTTCTTCCACTCCAACACCCAAGTCTACTAACATTTTCTTTGCTTCTGTCAAACTCATGTTGGTAGCTTCGAGAACACTGTCCAACCATCTCGTCCTCTGTCATCCCCTTCTCCCCTCAATCTTTCCAAACATCAGGGTCTTTTCTAGGGAGTCTTCTCTTCTCATGAGGTGGCCAAAGTATTGGAGCCTCAGCTTCAGGATCTGTCCTTCCAGTGAGCACTCAGGCCTGATTTCCTTAAGAATGGATAGGTTTGATCTTCTTGCAGTCCATGGGACTCTCAAGAGTCTCCTCCAGCACCAGAATTCAAAAGCATCAATTCTTTGGCAATCAGCCTTCTTGATGGTCCAGCTCTCAACTCCATACATCACTACTGGGAAAACCATAGCTTTTAACTATACAGACCTTTGTTGGCAAGGTGATGTCTCTGCTTTTTAAGATGCTGTCTTGGTTTGTCATTGCTTTTCTCCCAAGAAGCAGGAGTCTTTTAATTTCATGACTGCTGTCACAATCTGCAGTGATCACGTAGCCCAAGAAAGTAAAATCACTCACTGCCTCCATTTCTTCCCCTTTTATTTGCCAGGAGGTGATGGGACCAGTGGCCATGATCTTACTTTTTTGATGTTGAGCTTCAGATCATATTTTGCACTCTCCTCTTTCACCATCACAGGACGCAGGTGACGCTGTGGGTTAAACCACAGAGCCTAGGGCTTGCAGATCAGAAGGTTGGCGGTTTGAATCCCTGCGACGGGGTGAGCTCCCGTTTGGTCCCTGTTCCTGCCAACTTAGCAGTTTGAAAGCACGTCAAATTGCAAGTAAATTAGGTACCGCTCTGGTGGGAAGGTAAACAGCGTTTCCATGTGCTGCTCCAGTTCGCTAGAAGCAGCTTAGTCATGCTGGCCACATGACCCAGAAGCTGTACGCTGGCTCCCTCGGCCAGTAAAGCAAGATGAGCGCTGCAACCCCAAAGTCATCCGTGACTGGACCTAACTGTCAGGGGTCCATGTACCTTTAACCCTCATTAGGAGGTTCTTTAATTCCTCCTCTCTGCCATCAAAATTGTGTCATCAGCATATCTGAGGTTGTTGATATTTCTTCCGGCAATCTTAATTCCGTCTTGGGATTCATCCAGTCCAGCCTTTCGCATGATGAATTCTGCATATAAGTTAAATAAGCAGGGAGACAATATATAGCCTTGTCGTACTCCTTTCCCAATTTTGAACCAATCAGTTGTTCATATCCAGTTCTAACTGTAGCTTCTTGTCCCATATGGGGATTTCTCAGAAGACAGATGGGGTGATCAGGCACTCCCATTTCTTTAAGAACTTGCCATAGTTTGCTGTGGTTGACAGTCAAAGGCTTTTGCATAGTCAATGAAGCAGAAGTAGATGTTTTCTGGAACTCTCTAGCTTTCTCCATAATCTTATTAATCACCTTAAATAAATATTCATGCAAGTGGTTCATTAGGAAACTGTTTATAAAGAAGGCAAGGTAATGATCTCTGAAAAATAATTTTGTATCCATCACTGACTTCATATTAAACACACAGCATCAAAAATAAACTTCAAAAATTCTTGTTTGCCAATTTAGTTTTATTGGATATAAATATAGCCATGGTGATATTTATCCAGTACCTGTGCCTTGAGGGCTAAGTTAGGTGTTGTCTTTTAACATCCAAGGTTTTTTTGTTTTGTTTTGTTTTTTTAAATGGAAATTGCATCAGCTGGACTGCAGTGGGCATGGAGGGATGGGGAATTGAAGTCCTTCCTCCCTTGCCGCATTCCTGATAAAATCCCTCTGAAAATGGCATTGCATTGGGAGGAAATCCCCTATTAGCTATGCACCTAGTCTGGCACTTAGAGGAGCCCTCCACTTCCTGCATTTTTAGCCAAAAATATATAGTTAACCAAGTTAACATTGTGAAAACCTACAGTTGCCCTCAAAGGAACCCAGAGCCTGCAGTCATGTGCACTTTGGTGCCACCCCCTGGTAACTTTCTAGCATAGACTTCCAGAGTTTCGCAATATGTTTTTAATGCATGGCACCCAAAACCGGATACAGTGAACCAGATGAGGGCTGACAAGTGCACAATAAAGTGAAATGTTTAGATTGCAAGCCGCGTTGTACCAAGGCACTGGCCCAAGCTTGGTATTATCTACAGTGACTGGCAACAGGTCTCCGGAGTGTCTAATAGGGGACATTCGGAGCTCTATTTGGAAAAGATGGGGACTGAACCAAATACCTTCTGCATGCAAGGAAGATATTCTGCTAGCATGCCAGGTTAGTTGAATCCAGGCCTTAAGTAATTTGTTTCCAGAAAGAATAATCTACATCCTCTGCTTGGTATGGTGAACTGCAGTCAACACAGATCACAGCATCATTTGATTAGTTTCTCCACTTACCTCCCCCCACCCCCAAGTACTCTCCACAGGGCTCCCTGTGTGTGCGCTCCCAGAAATCTGTGCAGACAGACCAAAGTGTAAGATTATGAGTACAATATGTTTTGCCTAAAACAAAAAGGGGGTTCAAGGAGGGGTGTCTGAAGCAAGTCACATCACAGCAAGACTGAAGTTCACAATCAGAGGTGAAACGGGTGCAGGATCTGGATATTAAGTTTCATTTTAAGCATGATGTTGCATTAAAGAAAATAAGGTATGACTAAGCAACTGGTAGTTGTGAAAATATTTTAATAAGAGTGCAAAACTGAATTAAGATAACAATTGCAATCAAGTGGTACTTGCTGGTGTTGTTGACATTTAAGGGCCACACTTTGTCCCTTCCTCCTCTGTTCTGGCCAGCAGTTTAAGTGCCTTCGCCTTATGGCTCTTCAAATAAATTATGACTTGACCTTATAAAATTATTCTTTGCTTTTGCTAAGCAGTTTGCTTTGGGGAGTTATGTGGTTTGTTTTTTTCCTTTGCTCTTACAGTTGTGCTGCAGTGCCACCCACTTAATATTCTCTCCACTCCAACCACCGCAGCCATTCCATGCATGACCTTGGGCCACTCACTGCATCTCAACCTGAACTACTTCCTTCCCTCCCTCCCAGGGTTATTGTGAGATAAAATGGAGGTGGTGGGAGAAGTGGCTATTCTCCTGTGAGCTCCTTGGAAGAAAGGAGTATAGAAATGTAATAAAAAAAATAAAATGCAAATATCACATCTATTTTCCTTGGTTGTCTGTGTGATGTGTTCAAGATGCCAAAGTGAGGGGAAAATAATTTAACACTTACCCCTTGTCCAAGCTGAGAATTTATGTGAGGCCTCAAGCAAATACACTTTACAATGAAGAAATAAAATGGGACACAATGTAAGTACTGAAATCAGTGCTGGATGCAGAACTCTCTCTTGTATAGCGATTCTTAAAAAAATTCTAATTGGCAAATGGGGTATTTTTTTCCTAAGCCTAATTGCTGCATCAGGTGGGTGGGTGTGGATTTGGAGTGGAAATGGTGAAGGGGGAAAGGGGTGGCAGAAAGCAAATGGGCACATTGCCAGTTTTGGCCTTACCCCACCCCCTTATGTGATCCCCAAAGATTCCCTCAAGGAAACGCAGCCCATCCCCTAAGAAAGGTCCCTCCATTCTACTGCTCTAGACCTCCAACTGCAGGACACGTTTGAAATGCTGTCGACAGCAGTTGGAAGAAGCCACTGAATCCAAAGGTGTGAGCAGACTTGCCAGTTCTACACGTATGCCTTGACCTTTTCACTAGTTCTCTTCTTTAATGAGTAGACAAGCCAATGGTTGCAAGTACAGCTAGACTAAAAGGGGTATTTAAAGCAGATGAAATGGAAATGTGTATTCCATACCTCACTTAACACTCTGAAGAATCCAACTTCTTTCCCCAGCTGTAAGAGTTAAAGTACTCAAGGAAGGAATCGTTTCTGTAAATAGCAGAAGCTGAACAACACAGGTGTACACATCTGCTTTATAGATAGGCTACTTGGGTGCCTTTTAATTTTCATTTGTTAAGAGAGGGTATCCATAGTCCTGGCCAGCCCTTCCTACTTCTGCTACATACTCTGGCCACATACTCAGTGGACAGTAGGTCCACTGGTCCTGAAACAGGACAAATATCCTTCAGGAAAGGAGACAGGATGCTCTGCTCATTACTTTCAGAGCATATTTGCGATACCCTGGTTCTGGTGTCTCTTTATGCAAGAGACCATTTTCTATTCAAACTCTGGGAAGGTGAGGGGGGGAGAGAACATGAGGCAGGCAGGAAGGCAAGCAGACAAACAAACCAACAGACAGACAGACAGACACTCTCCTACTGGCAGCATATCCTGAAGCCAACAAATGATCAATTTTGTGTTGTAAGACACAAGCTTGCCTGGAAGCCAAGTGTGGAAAAAGTGCTTAAGCAAGGATGGAGAAGCTGTGCTCCTCCAGCTGCTGTTGGACTTCAACTGCCCTCAGTTTCAGCCCTCAGAGCCAATGGACAGGGCTGAAAGGAGTTGCAGTCCCATAACCAGGGGCGTCGCTAGGGGGGTGCGGTGGGGGAGGTATGCCCCGGGTGACAGGGGAGGGTGGGGGTGATAAGCAACAGCCCCTCCCGCCACTCCCCACGCACCGCCGGTCACCCTGGGAGCAGCAGCCAGCGCTGCACGGCCGTGCGCTGTTGCTCCCGGGGCGAGCGGCGCCGCGTGGGGGTGACAAGTGGCAGCCCCTCCCGCCATTCCCACGCGCTGCTGCTTCCTCCGTCACCCTGGGAGTGGCAGCGCACGGCCCGACGACGGAGTGCGCCTGCGTGACATTTCGCGCAGGCGCACTCTGTCGTCGGACCGCCGCTTCCACGGCCTCCTTTTGAGCCGCAGAGCTTAAAGGGGGCTCTTTGGCTTAAAAGGCAGCTGCAGAAGCGGCGGTGGCACTCCTGGAAACGCCCCGGGGGTGGGGCGTCGTGACGTCACAATGTGCCGTCACGACGCCCCTTTGCCGCCCCGGGTATCGCGGAGCCTTCCTCCGCCACTGCCCATAACATTTGGATGGCTACAGCTTTCCCATCCTTGTCCAAAAGTCTCAGCAGTGGGCAACTATTTTCTGGGCACCAGCAATGGCAAAACAGCAGCCAGCCCCCAATATACTTTGGAAGAAGGAAGGCAGCACCAGGTGGCAAGGAGTCATGAGGCCTCTCCAAAGCCACTGAACACCCCACAAAGGCCACATGGTATGCAAACAAGAGAGCAGGACATGGAAGACATTCTTGTAGTCCTTCCATGATGACTGGAAGCCTGCTCCTAAAAACAAAACATTCCAAAATAGAGGAGTTTGGAATTCAGCAAGTGAAGTGTGCATTTGTCAGTAGTGATGTGTTGCATTACGGTTTGCTTTTCACTTTCCCCAAACCTCTCTTCCCTTTCTACCCCTCCCACCCCACCCCACCCATCCTGTGATGGGGAATAAAGCCCCAAAGCCCCACCTTTTTACCTTTCCAATGATGTCATCTCCCACTAGTGCAGTGCTTCTATTAGAAGGTGTTAGTGCTCAAGAACAAGAAAGGAGGGCTGCTTCCAGTTTCCTGAGTGCCAAGACCTCTTAAGCAATGGGGACGCACCAGAGTCTGAAAAGGGGATTTGGAAGTGGTTGGTGAGCAGGATCCAGGCGACAGCTTCACCACCCCTGTTCTCACCTGAAGGGAGACATGGAAACCAAAGCAGAGCTTGCTTATTAAAAATTTTAATACATTAAAAAAAATAGAGACCAGTTCTGATTTATTTCCCCTACTCCAGAATACTTTCATTATTTTCTTCTGAGGGAAAAGCAGCACACACACAAAAAACTGACGGTGAGAGGAGCAAGGGAAAGGCTACGGGGCATTTGCTGCTGCCACCACCACACTGAAGGAAGACACAAGACAAAACCAGGAGTCAGCAAGTGACATGCAGCTATGGCTTCTGTAGAACTTTCCCTGAACAGGAGAGCCCAGAATCTCTCAGCCTCCACTCCAGCGACATCCCTTTAGTCTTTCCCACTGCCCAAAACAAAAATCTTCCTGGTCATCAGAGACAGAATAAACCATCTGAACTCAGCAACTTTGAAGCAAATGAAAAGCATGCCTGAGGTGGCAATTCCAAGTTTTAGCTGGATCTGGGGCAGGAAGGGGCAGGTCCCAGCCAGAGGGACTTTTTTGAGAGAGGGGGAGATAGCAAAAGAGATGCTTTGCTTAAATCCCACCCTTCCTGTGTCTGGTGATGACCATACAGCAGGTCTAGGAGTCGCCAGGACAATGCTAAATTGAACAGGGCAGGGGGCAGGCAAGTGGGAGCAATAGACAGAAAGGTCCACACTGATGCATAAGCTGCCTCCACATCCCCATTTCATAGCAACCTGGGAGGCTTTACAAGCACAGCAAACTGGGGGCAGTACAAGCACAATGGACCCTGAGCTCCCACTGCAACTCTCTGGCAAGAGACAAGCAAGCGACTAAAGACAGGAATCGAGTCTCTGAGAGGAATGTCTCTCTGTGCCAGAAACACAGAAGCAGCTCACCAGTAGAGAGAGGCAGAAGACAGCAAGAGGAATGGGAATTTCTGCACCAAGCTACTGAACAAGAGAGAAAAAATATAAAGCTATTTATGGCAAGGAATTATCGCTTTAGATATTCCAAGCCATTTCCAGTGTCAAAATAAAACCTCTTCCCATTCACTGCCCCACATTCCCCCTCCCAACTCAGTTCTCAGCGAGCACCTCTCCCTGATGGCCAAGGGTTGAGCCGGCACTGCGGGCAGCAACCGGAATAGACAAGAACGTCACAGGCCTCAGAACGTTCACCGGCGTGCCAGCCCGCAGGCCAACCAGAGCAGAGCCGATAGGCCTCCAGGTCGCAGATGAGTTCCACCACCTCGTCCACCGTGGTGAGGCGGGCAGGGTGGCTGGCATAGAGTTCGTGCTCAGGGGGCACAGGCAGGTTTCGCACCACCACATGGAAGAAGAGGCCTGGGCGGATGTAGATGACAGCCGAGGACATGGTGGAGTGTTCCGAGCGCTGGACGAGACGCAGGTCAGGGCCGCAAAGCGGAGACAGCACCTCCCAGTGAGCAGGGAGAGGGATCTCATTCAGCTCAGCCAAGAACTCATGCAGGACACTGTCCAACTGGGCAAGGGGCTGCGCACCACCCAAGCTATAAATCTCCATTATCTGTGGAAGGAGAGACAAAAGAATGGCTTCATACCATCTCCCTCTCTTCTTCACAACATGTGAGTAGCATGGCCCCTGCAAGTTGGGCTGTTTTGTGAGGGCTGTAGCAAAATTTGCTTTGTTTCACTTACTGGCTCAAAGTTTGAGACTCCAAGGGAGTAGTCCCGCCACCCCCCAAAAAACCTACATGAGTTGCCATTTCCCCCCCATTCACAACAGATACTACCTAGTCCCCTCAATTCCAGATGTGTTTCCAGTCGTGTGACAGTGCTATGGGTGCAGAGCAAAATAATTCATAGGAAGTGATACATTTCTGTTTACAGAAGAGGCAGAAGATTTGGCCAAGGGATCTCAGTACTTCAGCCTCTGGACGTGTCTAGAGCACCATCTAGAGATCATGCTGCTGAGGATGTGGACAGGGGACTGAAAGGACTATGGCCTAACACTTGCCCTCTCAACCCTTGCCCTTGGTTTATTCCGCCAAGCAGAAAGTGGATTTCTGTCTGGGTTCAGGAAGTGAAAAATGCCTCATTGCAAGAGATGGTTCCCCTATTTGCAATAATCAACTGGTCACAACGAAGCTGAAGTAATGTCAGTGAGTGGCATCTGTCCAGGAAGGTCATGTTCCACCAGGTCTAGCAGGGACTGCACTCCCCCTGATGAGGCTTGGAATCTGCAGGTGCTCATCCAGCCCAACTGTTGTCACTAGAAGCCCAAGTGCTCTCATTGGCACAGATCATCCTCCACTGGCCAAGAGCAGTATGACGGCCAAGAGCAGTGTGACAGCTGAAATCTCTTCTCCAAAGAGAAAGCCAAGCTTTAGACCTGCCCTGGAAACTTCCATGTTAGAACACATTTTAGTACTATCTGGTGCACGGAAACCACAGTTAGTTCAAAACACAGCTGCTAAGCTATTCACTAGGACCAGACATTAGAAACGTATCTAGCTAAGGCTTCAAGAGATTCACTCAGTCTGGTCCATTTCTGAGCACAATTTAAAGTACTGGTGCTTTTCTTTACAGCAGGGATGAGGAACCTGTGGTCTTCTAGAGGTTGTTGAACTACAACTCCCATCAGCTACAGCCAGCATGACCAATGGTGAGGGATGATGGGAGTTGTAGTCCACCAAAATTTTGAGAGCCACAGGTTCCCCACCCCTGCTTTAAAGCTCTACATGCCTTGAGACCTGGACTCTTGACTTCTCCCATTAAGTCTGCTCAGACACTGAGATGTTCTTCAGAGTTCCTCCCATGGGGAAGAGAAGAAGAAGAAGAAGAGTTTGGATTTGATATCCCGCTTTTCACTACCCAAAGGAGTCTCAAAGCGGCTAACATTCTCCTTTCCCTCCCTCCCTCACAACAAACACTCTGTGAGGTGAGTGGGGCTGAGAGGCTTCAAAGTGTGACTAGCCCAAGGTCACCCAGCAGCTGCATGTGGAGGAGCGGGGATGCGAACCCGGTTCCCCAGATTACGAGTCTACCACTCTTAACCACTACACCACACTGGCCATTCCTGCAGTGGTACCTTGCTTATGGAATTCGACCCCCCTCCCTGCCCTCCAGGGAGGCTTGCCTGGCCCCTACACCAGCATCTCTTAAGTGCCTGGCAAAGACTTTTGACCACTTATTGTGGTCATTTTGAGATCAGGTCTTTTTGAGGTCATTTACTGCTTAATTGCTTTTCTAATTTCCTTTCTTATTAGCTATCACAAAAGGTACCAGACATTTTGAATTCAAGGGCAGTAGAGAAATATTTTAGATAGATAAATCAATCAATCTCAAACATCACACTTCTGCAAATGGCATGAACCTACAAATATCTCCATGAGGTTTTTGCAATGGGGGTGCCATATAAATGGCACCGGAAGACCTCTCCCTCCATGCCTGCCACACTCACTGCATTGTTCCTGCCAGCATGTGGAGCAAAGTCTAGATTTACAAAGTAAGCCTTCTCTTCTCCCCGTGTCAAAGAGCCCAGGGATCTTACCAGTTGCCCCAAAGAACTTCATCACTCACCACTGGGGGGCGCAATTGCTGCAGGTGCTCCACTTCTTCGTCATCTTCATCATCCAGAACCACTAGCTCCTTGCCCTGCATTCCCCGGCCCCTCTTACACTGGGGAAGTCCTGCTGAGACCTGGAGGAAAGGAAAAGACATGGAGCTTTTTAATATTCAGAAATTTCCCAGAGCGAACAGCACCACTTGACATACAGGGAAGGATGGGATACCATGGACAGCGGTGATATTAAGATACAAGGCTGGAAACGTTTTCGTTGCTGGAAGCACCTCTTTTTACTGTTGCATCACAAGGCCAGGATGAATTTGTGGTCGACTTGCTGCGGTGCTCAGTTCTTTGTGTCATTGTCCTTACCAAGTCATGACTTTACAATTAACCATATTAAGTTTAAATTAAGCTTCATGCATTGAAAAATGGGGGGAGGAGTAACAATAGTCGTGGGCTTTTCCTTACTGGAAATATGGAAGGAAGGGACTAAACAAGCATTTTGTGGAGATGTCCAAAATAAAGGAGTGGTTGTGATACTGTAGGAACCCAAGAATCAAAACTAGCTTCTATGTTTTTAGCAATTCTTGTTTTTATCTCCAAGCCACCTTGAGTTCCATCAGGAAAAAAGGTGGGGTATAAATAAATATATAATAGAATAAAAACAGCAATATTTGGGAAGGAGGCACACAGCACTGATGATTTTGAACACTCAAGCCCTACAGCCCAGGCATTAGGATTTCATATTTCTTTTTTGGTATGTTGAATCTCTTTTAACATAACAACAGCATTTGGAAACCTTCTGATGAATGTCACCACCCTGATTCCAAGCTGTATTAGAAACACTAAAAAGAGCAGTGCTTTTAAATTTTATGAGCCAAAAGCAGGAACATTCGAGGCCAACAGATGGGAAGAAGATGTGTCCTGATTGTGGGCTTACCCAAGAGTCATTTGATGGCCGATGGTCCCCCTCCGGTTCTGCATGCTCCCGTTTGTCGACGGGAGAGGTGGCAATGAGGTTGACAGCAGGTAGTCTGGTGTCAGATTGCTATGCAGAAACATGAGAGCCCGTAAAAACAGTGTGTATTAAAGCCTACACACTTAAGTTTGTACAGATGTGGAATGTGCTCTCACTCAATACACTCACTTGACATGGTTCCTATGGCTCAATTCCTGTTTTGCTATATTAGTAGCTTTGTTGGTAAGAATAAATGGGCAATGGAAGGAGTCACATGCACTGCACAGGACAAGAAGCCTCTTTGCAACTTCCACACCATACATTTGAAAAAAAAGAGGCAAAATCCCAACAATGCGGGGGGGGGGGGAGAGACATCACCTTTCTTCCAGCCCTCTACATCAACCCCCACATCAACTTTGAAGAGCACCCCAAACCTCCAAGATGCTCTTATTCTGTTCCTTTACTATTGCAAATAATTTCTGCTGCTAAAAATTCTAAATTCAGTTTCCAGGCTGCTAGGTCACTGAGCCTACTAGAGAAGAATTCCCCCTTTTTGCCTGCAGGGTTGTGGCCAAGGAGGAACAGGATGAGGCCTCCCGGAGTTAGGTTTTTGGAATCTTAATTCCTGCTGTTTGGCAAAGCAATGGGTGGTGGTGTGGGAGCAGGGGGATCTTTCCTTGATTTGGAGCCCTCTATCCTGACATGTGAATAAAGAACCAGACTTTCTGAATGCTGACATTCGTCCTCTGCAACATCCTCCCCATGGGATGTTCACCGAGCTTATTTGCCAAGTCTTTAGAACTTCAAGACTTCGTTTCCACAAAAAGGATCTGGTGCGCCGTGTAAGAAATGCTTCAGTATTGGGCATTTCAACTGCCAGGAGACGAAGGATCAAGGGAGAATGCACTCACTCACCTTCACCAGGACTTGGGAGGGTGGGGTGGGGTGTCGAGGTACTTCTGACTCCTCGTTGACATGTGGCAGGATGGGGCGGTCCTTAGCCAAGTCCTGGGCCAAAACTGAGCCACTCATCTCTGGCTCATTCTTCCACTTCACTGCTAGCTGCTGTTCAGGCTCCTCTGGGCCCTGCAACCTGGGCAAATGCATCCGTTCCCTGCTTGAAGGAGACTCCTGCAGCAACAAGGGGGCCGGGGCAGGAGGGAGAGGAAAAGGGGCAGGTTCAGATTAGGAGCACAGGAAGTGACCTTAGACCCAGTGTGCCCATCTAGTCCAGCATGGTCTGCTATGAATGGCAGTGGCAGAGATGGGCAGAAGTCTTCCTCATCAACTGTCATTGGATCTTTTTAACTGGAGATTCCAGGGAGGGAACCTCGATCTTTCTGCAAGCACAGTCTGTGCTCTACTACTGAGGTATGACAGGTGTCTTCCAGGTGTCTTTGCATCTGCATCAAACCACCGTGGCATTTGGGTGCCAGGTACAGAATTAGGCATCGTGAAGATTTCAACCCCTATGGCTGCAGAGATTAAAGCATTAAAATACCAGAGGCATTGAGAAAATAAAAGCCGGGCTTCCAGTCACTGGAGTTGGGAGCAGGACCGGTGCTAGGGCTTCTTGCGCCCTAGGCGAACCACCTTCTGGCGCCCCCCGCCTCCCCCCGCCAAAGTCTGCTTTATTTATTTTTAATATGAATTTTTATTATTTTTCAAATATACAACCAATTAATTCAACATCTAATACAAATTATATCCCATAACTCCGCCGAGTTTTGACTTCCCTCCCCCACGTCAGTAGGTTTTCTAGTCCAATCTTATCGCACAGTTTTTATTCCTCCATATTAATCTATGTCAAAGGTTTATTCCAATCCTACCAGTGTCTTCAAACTTCCTGCCAAAAAAAAAAGGAACAGACTACTTGTGCCTGGCAGAGGGGTTGAGCGGGTTCCATCCCTGGCACAAAGGAAGGAGGAAGAGGGAGCTCCACCCTGCTCAGCTGCTGCTGTCCACTTGCCTGCATGCAACTCCTTGACAGTCAGCATAGTGCTATGGGAAATGTTCCATCAGCAATGGAATGCCTCCCTCTCCTCCCCTATGGACTTCTAAATCTGTTCTAGGGGTTCCCTCAACTGTCCTGAGCACATATGGGACAGCGAGAGGCTGGTGAGGAGGGGGCTGCACTAGCATGAATCCTTGCACTAGCACAAATATTTTGTTGAATGCCACTCTCAGACTGAGTCGGAGCAGCTACACATGGAAGCCAATGGCTTTTAAGCAGTAATTTTTGCCACATCACATTAACGTTTAAAGTACCAAGAATTAGGAGAAATAATTTAGTACTTGGAATAAAACCAACAGAAAAATCTAACTCATCTTTTGGCAACCTGGTGCCCTCCAGATGTTTCCTATTAGAAGTCCCATCAGCCCCAGCATCACACGGGCGTGCTGCTAGGGGGTGTGAATTGCAGCCCACGAGCACCTGGAAACTGGTCTGCCAGGCTGGCAATTGCATTATTCTCATGTGGCCAGGCAGGTGCCCAGAACAACTCACAAGCAGCCTTCCCCTGCTGTTTGTTCACAGCACCTGGTACTTGGAGAGGTTCTGCCTCTGAACATGGAAGTTCCATTTCACCATTCGAGCCTGCTGATGAACTAGTTCCACCAGAAAACAGGTATAAAGGGATATAAGCTAATGACTCTCAACAGTTGTGTGAACAAGGTGGAATCTAGACACATATAAAAAATGCTGTGAAAATGCTTTTTAAAAAATGTTTTAAAAATATATTGAATATTGAATTTAAAACTAGGTGATTAATTTATTTCCTCGGTTTTTGTAAATTAAAGAGGTGTAATTATATAAGCAACTCGAGATTAAATCCAAAGCCCGTATTTAAGGATGAGGAAGGAAGAATGATGGTGACAAAAGTGGTATATCAAAAAGAAAAAATTGTCAGAATCTATGCGCCAAATGAAAAGAAGGCGGAATTTTACCAAAAATTGGAGGATAAACTGCTGGATTATGGTGATGAAAAGATCATTTTATTATGATATTTAAATGGTGTTACCTCACTTGTTATAGGCAGGACAACACAAGAGAGAGAAAGTAAAGAAGGGAGACCATTGCTAACTTTCTTTCAACTGGTAGAATATTTCAACCTTCAAGATGGATGGGGAGTTAAACACCCAAATGAGAAACAATTTACATATTATTCAGAAGCAAAAAATTCTGCAGGGAGAAGTGATGCAATTTGGGTTTCAAAAAACTTATTACTGAAAATAAAGAAAGCAGTAATTTAATCAAAAACACCCCTTCATGGATCACTGCCTTGTCGTGGCGAAGGGGCTTGAATTACTCAGGGAAGCTATGGACAGGTCAAGATGGACAGGTCATAGTAGAGAGTTTGGACCAAACGTGATCCACCTGGAGTAGGAACTGGCAACCCACTCCAGTATCCCTGCCAAGAAAACTCCATGGACAAAGACAACAGGCATATAAAAGATATGACGCTGGAAGATGAGCCCCTCAGGTCGGAAGGCGTCCAACATGCTACTGGGGAAGAGCGGAGGACAAGTACAAGTAGATCCAGAGCTGATGAAGCGGCTGGGCCAAAGCCGAAAGGACGCTTGGTTGCGGATATGCCTGGAAGCGAAAGGAAAGTCCAATGCTGTAAAGAAAAGTATTGCATAGGAACCTGGAATGTAAGAACCATGAACCTTGGTAAGCTGGATGTGGTAAAAAGTGAGATGGCAAGAATAAACATTGACATCCTAGGCATCAGTGAACTAAAATGGACAGGAATGGGAGAATTCAGTTCGGATGACTATCATATCTACTACTGTGGGCAGGAATCCCGTAAAAGAAATGGAGTGGCCCTCGTAGTCAACAAAAGAGTGGCGAAAGCTGTACTGGGATGTAATTTCAAAAATGATAGAATGATCTCGATGCGAATCCAAGGCAGACCTTTTAACATCACAGTAATCCAAGTTTATGCACCAACTACCAGTGCTGAAGAAACTGAAATTGATCAATTCTATGAAGACTTACAACACCTTATAGAAATGACACCAAAGAAGGATGTTCTTCTCATTATAGGGGATTGGAATGCTAAAGTAGGGAGTCAAGAGATAAAAGGAACAACTGGCAAGTTTGGCCTTGGAGTTCAAAATGAAGCAGGGCAAAGGCTAATAGAGTTCTGTCAAGAGAACAAGCTGGTCATCACAAACACTCTTTTCCAACAACACAAGAGACGACTCTACACATGGACATCACCAGATGGGCAACATCGAAATCAGATTGATTATATTCTCTGCAGCCAAAGATGGAGAAGTTCTATACAGTCAGCAAAAACAAGACCTGGAGCTGACTGTGGCTCAGATCATCAGCTTCTTATAGCAAAATTCCAGCTTAAACTGAAGAAAGTAGGAAAAACCACTGGGCCAGTAAGATACAATCTAAATCAAATTCCTTATGAATACACAGTTGAAGTGAAGAACAGGTTTAAGGATTTAGATTTGGTGGATAGAGTGCCTGAAGAACTGTGGATGGAGGCTCGTAACATTATACAGGAGACAGCAACGAAAACCACCCCAATGAAAAGGAAATGCAAGAAAGCACAGTGGCTGTCCAAGGAGGCCTTACAAATAGCGGGGGAGAGAAGGCAAGCAAAATGTGAGGGAGATCGTGAAAGATACAGGAAATTGAATGCAGATTTCCAAAGAATAGCAAGGAGAGACAAGAGGGCCTTTCTAAACGAGCAATGCAAAGAAATAGAGGAAAATAACAGAATGGGAAAAACCAGAGATTTGTTCAAGAAAATTGGAGATATGAAAGGAACATTTCGTACAAAGATTACCACAATTAAGGACAAAAGTGGAAAGGACCTAACAGAAGCAGAAGACATCAAGAAGAGGTGGCAAGAATACACAGAAAAATTATACCAGAAAGATATGGAGATCTCATACACCCCAGGTAATGTGGTTGCTGACCTTGAGCCAGACATCCTGGAGAGTGAAGTCAAATGGGCCTTAGAAAGCCTCGCTAACAACAAGGCCAGTGGAAGTGATGATATTCCAGCTGAACTATTTAAAATTTTAAAAGATGATGCTGTTAAGGTGCTACACTCAATATGCCAACAAGTTTGGAAAACTCAGCAGTGGCCAGAGGATTGGAGAAGATCAGTCTACATCCCAATCCCAAAGAAGGGCAGTGCCAAAGAATGCTCCAACTACCGCACAATTGCACTCATTTCACATGCTAGCAAGGTTATGCTTAAACTTCTACAAGGCAGGCTTAAGCAGTATGTGGACCGAGAACTCCCAGAAGTGCAAGCTGGATTTCGAAGGGGCAGAGGAACCAGAGACCAAATTGCAAACATGCGCTGGATTATGGAGAAAGCTAGAGAGTTCCAGAAAAACATCTACTTCTGCTTCATTGACTACGCAAAAGCATTTGACTGTGTCGACCACAGCAAACTATGGCAAGTTCTTAAAGAAATGGGAGTGCCGGATCACCTCATTTGTCTCCTGAGAAATCTCTATGGGGGACAAGAAGCTA
This sequence comes from Lacerta agilis, assembly GCF_009819535.1. Lineage (NCBI taxonomy): Eukaryota > Metazoa > Chordata > Lepidosauria > Squamata > Lacertidae > Lacerta > Lacerta agilis. The sequence continues at coordinate 40,266,637 of NC_046327.1, read as the reverse complement.
CAGTTAGAACTGGATATGGAACAACTGATTGGTTCAAAATTGGGAAAGGAATACGACAAGGCTGTATATTGTCTCCCTGCTTATTTAACTTATATGCAGAATTCATCATGCGAAAGGCTGGACTGGATGAATCCCAAACCGGAATTAAGATTGCCGGAAAAAATATCAACAACCTCAGATATGCTGATGATACTACCTTGATGGCAGAAAGTGAGGAGGAATTAAAGAACCTTTTAATGAGGGTGAAAGAGGAAAGCGCAAGATATGGTCTGAAGCTCAACATCAAAAAAACTAAGATCATGGCCACTGGTCCCATCACCTCCTGGCAAATAGAAGGGGAAGAAATGGAGGCAGTGAGAGATTTCACTTTCTTGGGTTCCATGATCACTGCAGATGGTGACAGCAGTCACGAAATTAGAAGACGCCTGCTTCTTGGGAGAAAAGCAATGACAAACCTAGACAGCATCTTAAAAAGCAAAGACATCACCTTGCCAACAAAGGTCCGTATAGTTAAAGCTATGGTCTTCCCAGTAGTAATGTATGGAAGTGAGAGCTGGACCATCAAGAAGGCTGATCGCCGAAGAATTGATGCTTTTGAATTATGGTGCTGGAGGAGACTCTTGAGAGTCCCATGGACTGCAAGAAGATCAAACCTATCCATTCTCAAAGAAATCAGCCCTGAGTGCTCACTAGAAGGACAGATCCTGAAGTTGAGGCTCCAGTACTTTGGCCACTTCATGAGAAGAGAAGACTCCCTAGAAAAGACCCTGATGTTGGGAAAGATGGAGGGCACAAGGAGAAGGGGACGACAGAGGATGAGATGGTTGGACAGTGTTCTCGAAGCTACTAACATGAGTTTGGCCAAACTGCGAGAGGCAGTGAAGGATAGGCGTGCCTGGCGTGCTCTGGTCCATGGGGTCACGAAGAGTCGGACACGACTGAACGACTGAACAACAACAACAATCAAAAACAGTATCTGACCACAACCCAACTATGATGGAAATAAAAGAAGGAAGGAAAACAACAAGACTGAGAATTAATGAAAATGTCTTAAATTATGAGAAAGTATTAGAAAAGGCGAGGGCGACTTTAAGAGAATATTTTGATAACAATTTAAATCAGGGAACAGATATAAATACCACATAGGATGCAAGCAAAGCGGTGATACAAGGATTTTTCATCCAACAAAATATAGTCCAAAGAAGAGAGAAAGAAAGGAAAATGGAACAAATTTTGAAGGAGATAAGCGAAAATCGTCATAGTCAACAAAAGAGTGGCAAAAACTGTACTGGGATGCAATCTCAAAAATGACAGAATGATCTCAATATGAATCCAAAGCAGACCTTTTAACATCACAGTAATCCAAGTTTATGCACCAACTACTGGTGCTGAAGAAACTGAAATTGACCAGTTCTAATGACCAGGCAGGTTTCCTACTTGGAAGACATATGAAAAATAATGTGAGAAATATTGTTGATATTTTGGAATTTCTGGAATCTAAAAAGAATTGTAAAGCTATACTAATGTTCATAGATGCAGAGAAAGTCTTTGATAATGTGTCATGGAGTTTTATGAAGATGAATTTGCTTAATATGGAGGTTGGCCAAATGTTCTAAATGGTATTGATGCGATTTATTCTGAACAAAAAGCTAAAATTATTGTTAATAATGTGGTTTCAGAAGAATTTAGAATTGAAAAAGGAACCAGGCAAGGGTGCCCACTTTCCCCCCTGTTGTTTATTTCAGTCCTGGAAGTACTGCTGAACATGATTAGGCAGAATGAGGAGGTAAAAGGTATTATGGTAGGGTCGAAACAGTATAAATTAAAAGCCTTCGCAGACGACCTGGTGTTGACACTTCAAGATCTGGAATCCAGTGCAAGTAAAGCACTGGATTTGATACAAGAATTTGGCCAGCTTGCAGGACTGAAATTGAATAAGAGTAAAATCAAAGTATTGTGTAAGAACCTCACAACAGATGAGATAGCCAATTTAGAGATGATTACTGGTTTGAATTTTGCTAAAAAGGTGAAGTATCTGGGTGTGAATCTAACATCAAGAAATTTAAACTTGTATAAAGATACTTACTTATCAAACCTTTATTAGGCATTTTACAAGTAAAACTGCAAGAGAAAGGATCATATACAAATATATATTATGAAAAGTTATGGAATGAAATTAAGAGAGATTTCAAAATATGGTCAAATTTAAAGTTATCTCTGTTGGGCCGAATATCTGTGGTTAAAATGAATGTATTGCCAAAAATGTTATTTATATTCCAATTAACCACAGATAATTGAGAATGTTAAATGTTTTCAGGAATGGCAAAAGGTATTATCTAAGTTTATCTGGCAGGGGGGAAAGCTGAGGATCAAGTTTAAATTATTAACAGATGTTAAAGAAGTGCTGAAGAAACTGAAATTGACCAATTCTTTGAAGACTTACAACACCTTATAGAAATAACACCAAAGAATGATGTTCTTCTCATTATAGGGGATTGGAATGCTAAAGTAGGGAGTCAAGAGATAAAAGGAACAACTGGCAAGTTTGGCCTTGGAGTTCAAAATGAAGCAGGGCAAAGGCTAATAGAGTTCTGTCAAGAGAACAAGCTGGTCATCACAAACACTCTTTTCCAACAACACAAGAGACGACTCTACACATGGACATCACCAGATGGGCAACATCGAAATCAGATTGATTATATTCTCTGCAGCCAAAGATGGAGAAGCTCTATACAGTCAGCAAAAACAAGACCTGGAGCTGACTGTGGCTCAGATCATCAGCTTCTTATAGCAAAATTCCAGCTTAAACTGAAGAAAGTAGGAAAAACCACTGGGCCAGTAAGATACAATCTAAATCAAATTCCTTATGAATACACAGTTGAAGTGAAGAACAGGTTTAAGGATTTAGATTTGGTGGATAGAGTGCCAGAAGAACTGTGGATGGAGGCTCGAAACATTATACAGGAGGCAGCAACGAAAACCATCCCAATGAAAAAGAAATGCAAGAAAGCAAAGTGGCTGTCCAATGAGGCCTTACAAATAGCGGGGGAGAGAAGGCAAGCAAAATGCGAGGGAGATCGTGAAAGATACAGGAAATTGAATGCAGATTTCCAAAGAATAGCAAGGAGAGACAAGAGGGCCTTTCTAAACGAGCAATGCAAAGAAATAGAGGAAAATAACAGAATGGGAAAAACCAGAGATCTGTTCAAGAAAATTGGAGATATGAAAGGAACATTTCGTACAAAGATTACCACAATTAAGGACAAAAGTGGAAAGGACCTAACAGAAGCAGAAGACATCAAGAAAAGGTGGCAATAATACACAGAGGAATTATACCAGAAAGATATGGAGGTCTCATATACCCCAGGTAGTGTGGTTGCTGACCTTGAGCCAGACATCCTGGAGAGTGAAGTCAAATGGGCCTTAGAAAGCCTTCCTAACAACAAGGCCAGTGGAAGTGATGATATTCCAGCTGAACTATTTAAAATTTTAAAAGATGATGCTGTTAAGGTACTACACGAAATATGCCAGCAAATTTGGAAAACTCAGCAGTGGCCAGAGGACTGTAGAAGATCAGTCTACATCCCAATCCCAAAGAAGGGCAGTGCCAAAGAATGCTCCAACTACCGCACAATTGCACTCATTTCACACGCTAGCAAGGTTATGCTTAAAATTCTACAAGGCAGGCTTAAGCAGTATGTGGACCGAGAACTCCCAGAATTGCAAGCTGGATTTCGAAGGGGCAGAGGAACCAGAGACCAAATTGCAAACATGCGCTGGATTATGGAGAAAGTTTAGAGAGTTCCAGAAAAACATCTACCAAAAACATCTGCTTATGCTTCATTGACTATGCAAAAGCCTTTGACTGTGTGAACCACAGCAAACTATGGCAAGTTCTTAAAGAAATGGGAGTGCCTGATCACCTCATCTGTCTCCTGAGAAATCTCTATGTGGGACAAGAAGCTACAGTTAGAACTGCATATGGAACAACTGATTGGTTCAAAATTGGGAAAGGAGTACGGCAAGGCTGTATATTGTCTCCCTGCTTATTTAACTTATGCAGAATTCATCATTCAAAAGGCTGGACTGGATGAATCCCAAACTGGAGTTAAGATTGCTGGAAGAAATATCAACAACCTCAGATATGCTGATGACACAACCTTGATGGCAGAAAGTGAGGAGGAATTAAAGAACCTTTTAATGAGGGTGAAAGAGGAGAGAGAAAAATATGGCCTGAAGCTCAACATCAAAAAAACTATTGGAGGTGTAACAAGGAACCAGGAACAACTATACACACATGGTGGCTCTGCGAGAAAGTTAAGAACTTCTGGCTAATGATACACGAAGAGATGAAGAAGTTATTGAAACTAGCAATAACTAAGAAACCGGAAGCGTATCTACTTGGATTAATGGATGATGAAATACCAAGAGGGAAGAGAATAATTTTTCTCTATGCGAGCATGGCCACCAGAGTTGTATTAGCCACAAAATGGAAAGCCCAAAATGTTCCAACGAAAGAAGAATGGATTAGTAAAGTAAATGAATATTTAACATTGGCCAAATTAACAGCAGTAATAAGAAACCAGTCAAATAAAAAATAAAAAAATGAATGGAAGCAAAACACTGCTCAAAGAAAGACATGCTATTGTGGCTGGATTAAATTATGAGGTTTAAAAGGTATAGAGCTAGTAATGAGGTAAAGAGTAATTAATGATGTAAAGAGCAAATAATAAATTGTAAGAAGTAACTGAATGCACAAATGTTTACAAATATTCTATAAAAATAGAGAATTAAATCAAACCGGATTGGAAGTGGAGGGAAGTAAGAAGGGTGGGTTTGGTGGTGGGATAAAAGGGCAAATGCTATGAATTATGTATTTTGTATTATGTATCATAATGTATGGAAGATATTGTAATGCAAAATGTAAGTAGTAATAAACAGATAAAATTTAAAAAACAAACAAACCCTAAGATCATGGCCACTGGTCCCATCACCTCCTGGCAAATAGAAGGGGAAGAAATGGAGGCAGTGGGAGATTTTACTTTCTTGGGCTCCATGATCACTGCAGATGGTGACAGCAGTCATGAAATTAGAAGACGCCTGCTTCTTGGGAGAAAAGCAATGACAAACCTAGAAAGCATCTTAAAAAGCAAAGACATCACCTTGCTGACAAAGGTCCGTATAGTTAAAGCTGTGGTTTTCCCAGTAGTAATGTATGGAAGTGAGAGCCTGACCATAAGAAGGCTGGTTGCCAAAGAATTGATGGGTTTGAATTATGATGCTGGAGGAGACTCTTGATAGTCCCATGGACTGCAAGAAGATCAAACCTATCCATTCTTAAGGAAACCAGGCCTGAGTGTTCACTGGAAGGACAGATCCTGAAGCTGAGGCTCCAATACTTTGGCCACCTCATGAGAAGAGAAGACTCCCTGGGAAAGACCCTGATGTTGGGAAAGATGGAGGGCACAAGGAGAAGGGGACGACTGAGGACGAGATGGTTGGACATAGTTCTCGAAGCTACCAACATGAGTCTGACCAAACTGCGGGAGGCAATGGAAGACCTGGTGTGCTCTGGTCCATGGGGTCACGAAGGGTCGGACACGACTAAACAACAACAAATACAAGTTACAGCTCACCATTCATGCATCTGAATCATCCGTCGCAGATCTCGGAAGTGGGGATTTACGATTACGACACTAGGCTCTGCCCCCTCCCTCGGCTCCAGGGTGTTCTCCAGCAGTCCTCTGACAGTGGCTGCCACCTGTCATGTAATAACGCTAGGGAGGCTGATTGGCAGAAAGTTCAGCAAAGGTGACTTGCCGTGCAGAGCAATGGAAGTTGCTGCCTCCTGTGGTGATCTGCACAAAATAACTTAGGACTCAGCTATACAGCTGCAAATATAATGTTTTAAGTGTGTTCTAAGTGCATTATACAAATGTGACACCAGATGGTGACTGTGAGCTTATGGCAAATATATATACACACACACACACACACACACATGTGCTTTTTATTAACTTTTCATTACAACACGCACACACACACGATGAAACTTAAGAAACAAACTAAAAAACACACAAAACAAATTACAAACATATGGCCATAAATCCAAAAGTTCTTACATATGGACTTATGTAACACTATTTTCTCTTTCCAATTTTTATTCTATTCTAATAGACTCCCTTCCTCCTCAAAGCAGTTCTGGTTTTGTGTTTGATAAACTGTTTCTTTTTCATGTCATCATTTCTACCCTTCTCCACATAGTATGTTTGTCGTGAGCAGAGGGATGCCTCTGCCGCCGGAACCGGCGCCTCTCCCGGCCGCAGGCTCCTGTGCCTGCTCTTGCAGGAGTCAGGGGCGGGGGCGGACGGACAAGCAGCTGAAAGGAACCCTTTCGGCCGCTCATCTGGCCACTCCTGCCCCCCTACGATGCCCGCAAGAGATCAGAGCCTGCGGCTGGAAGAGGCACGGTGCAGCACAGAGCCTCTCTCAATCGCGGCTTCAACCCCTGCTCCTGTGAGTGCCAGAGGGGGGCAGCGGCAGAAGCGGGGGCAGATGGATGAGCAGCCGAAAGGGCTCCTCTCGGCCACCCGGCTGCCCGCAAGAGATTGGAGCCTGAGGCTGGAAGAAGCACAGTGCAGCGCAGCGCCTCTCCCAACTGTGGCCCTGATCCCTGCTCTTGCGGGCAGTGGAGGGGGGTGGCGGCAGACAGATGAGCAGCTGAAAGGGCTTCTTTTGGCCGCCCCTGCTGCCGCCCCCCGATGCCCGCAAGAGCAGAGACAGGAGCAGGGAGGAGGGGCGGATGGGCCTTGCGTGCGTCCCTTCTCCCTGCTCACTGTACAGCAAGAAAAGCAGCAGGTGTTTACTGGTACATGCTGTGCACGGCTCTCATGCACAGCATGTAAATGGCTGTTGCTCCGCTTGCTTGACGCTGTGCACGGCTCCTCCTCTTGTGCCGGAGTTCCAACGTCACAGCCTCACCCACAAATGTGAGTTCTCCCTCTCTCTTCCTTCCTTCCCTCCCTCCCTCCCTCTTCCAACTTTAACAGAATATTGGGGGGGGGGGCAGGTTGTTTATTAAATGCCAGTTTAGTAAAACATTTGATTCAGAATTTTTTCCTTGTTTTCCTCCTCTGAAAACTAAGTATGTTTTATGGTTGGGTGCATCTTATGGAGCGAAAAATATGGTAATCTGTTTTGCCACTCTTTTTTGTTGGTGCTGTTTCACTTTCCCAATTTTTTGCAATTAATATTCTTGCGTAAAGGAATATTCTCTTATTTTCATTTGGGATGTCTGAGTCTAATATGCTTAATAAAAAGGCTTCTGGTTTCTTTATAAAGGTTTGCTTAAATATTTTTTTTTCAACTCCTCAAGAGCAGGCGGCAGCCACTGTCCCTGGAGCCGAGGGAGGGGGCAGAGCCTAGTGAGCAGGAGCCTTTAGAAAGCAGCAAACAGGAAGGGAGAGGAGAAGGAGAGGAGGAGCGAACGGAAGGGAGTCAAGAGGCAGAAGTGAGCAGAGGGATTTCTTGTGAGGGCTTCCAGACCGATCACAGCCACTGTCCAGGGAGGTTCTACCCTTCATTACTTCTGCTAAAGTGAGGCATGACATGAGTGCAGCAACACTCTTCCTACTTGTGAGACCCAGTAATTGGTACAAAATATTGAATGTTTAGTTTAATTCCACAGGTAGACAGGACGGATAACATCACTGACAAGACAAGTATGTGTGTGTGCACATACATGTGTGTGGGAAAATACTTTCTGTTTTCCTCTCCTTCCTGATCTTAAGCATCACCCAGGCTTCCCACCTGCTGGCAATAATGCAACTGCTTGCACCACTCCTGCTCTACTCCTGCTGTCTCCCTCTGCAATCATCATAACTAGGTTCTATACCTGCACAACAGTCTCTTTTCTGTCCACATTCCATTCCACAGCCCCAATCAACCACCCAGCATGCTGTGTTTTCATCTGATCCCCCACCCCACCCCAATTTTCAAGCGTTAAATTCTTTGGTCTTTCCTCCCAAATTCCAGCACATCCCACAATAGCCAGTAGCACCTGTCACAACACTACCTTCCCCCTTTAATTTGCCTCCCCAAACAAGCATTGCTTTGCGCTCCAATGTTGCCTTAAGTTACAAAATAATGTTTTGTTTTTTAAAAAACAAACTCATCCTATAGCCAAATTGTAAAAAAAAATAGTTTAGAAAGGTGTTTAGTCGGCTAATGTTTACTGGGCTATTGCCAATTGAATTGTTTGGTTTTAATGTTGTTTTGTTGCAGTTAACCACAATGTTATAGTTGATATTCTAAACTGATGGTAACCCCCTACAAGAAATATTTATTTAGCTGTCAGGATAAAAATCCTGGAATAAAGAAACTTATTCATTAATCTATCATTATATACCACTACTTGCACCAAAAATACATGACAGAGCAGTCATGAAACAGACATGCATGTTCTCTCTCTGAGGTGACTTCTGCTGACCCAGGATTGCATGAAAAGCTAACATGAGAAACAACTATGAGTTTCCATCACCCATGAGCTTAATGTGTGCCATGTACGAACTAGCCTATGAGGCCAGAAGGATTTTGTGCAAAGCCCCCAAATCTGCTCCTCCTGTCCTACCAAAACACACTGGAGCCCATTGCATGGAGAGGCAGGCAGTGAGAAGAAAGCAAGCACTTAACAGGGATAGAGATTTATAGGAGCAGGTGGCTGTGAAGGTGATCAGCCAGGAGGAGACCTGAGGGGATGGACTGTAAGAAGAAACTTGGTAATTTGTGGGGATGGACAATTATCCCCAAGTGCATCATGGAAACCGGTCACCTGGCCTGTACTCCACTGCTTAGCAGCAGGTAGGCTAGGGGGTGAGATGGAAGAAAGTGGGGCAGAACAAACAGAGCAGGGAGGTGCCCCAATGACCCAGAGAAGCATCGGGATGCAACAGGGTGTTTCCAGGAAAGCATCAGCTGGCATGGGCAAGGCAGGACAGGAGCACCTGGGATGTGCATGTAGGGCAGTTACCTCTGGCTGGAAGCTGGCTTTTGCCCGTCGCTTCTGGCCACTCCCCTTGGCTCCCCGCCGCCCCACCTGCTTGATCCTGGTGGGCTTGCGGTTGCTGAAGGCGTTCCTCCTCCTCCTGACCTTCCAGCCCGCTGCCCCTTCCAGGCTGCTCCACTCCTCAGGAAGCAGCCGCTTCTGGGGAAGGGAAGAGAAGAGGGAGATACGAAGAGGAGCAAGCTGTGGAAGCGGCAGGCAGCAAATGCAGAAAGTGGAGCCCCCATTCCTCAAAAGCAAGCAGCGCCACAGCTTGACCTACTCTTTCCCGGACCATGATCCCAGCACAAGCCTTGCGAATCCCCTTTCTGCATCTCCAAGCTTGCCACTTGCCAGCCCCATCTCACAAGGCACATTCAAGGCATTAAAAAGCAAGTCTTCCCCTCAGCCTCCCACAATCTGCTACAATGCTCAGACAGGGACAGACCTAGGATCACAAAAGGGGCAAAACATTGAGGGTTGCAGGTTAACACCGGGGTTCTTAGGTCAATTAGTATAAGCAAGAGAGCTGTAGGGAAGGGCCTTAAAAATCCAGAGCCTCAGTGGTATTTCAAAAAATTGAGAAGCATTATTCAATACCAAAGTTCCTGTTGCCATGTGTGTTTTTATTTATGGAAAGCAGGTTTCTAGCCCTCAGGGTTACAAAAATGTCAAAATTTTGCTGAAAACTTAGGGTTGTATCCAACTAAGTCATACTCAAAGTACACCCACTGACACAAATTTACTTTAATCACTTAAAGTATTTAAATTCCTCACTCTAGGGATACTGGAAAATTTTGTTCACACACTTCTAATTTGGAACACACACACTTCCCCAATTTTGTGATGCAGTTCTCAGCTCAGAAAAACGTTTACAAAATTGCATTTCCCACCAAGACTGCACACTTTAAGTGAAAATTAAAAGACTTATGACTGAACATGTGCAAAACTGGCATAGACCACAATTCAGCTGATCCATCCAGCCTTCCCACAATCCACGTTTCTCTGGTGACTTTCAGACAAAACCTCTAATTCAAGAAGAAGAAGAAGAAGAAGAAATCTTCCCCAAACTGCACAAAGACACATGCAAATTCTTTGAAACAAACAGCAAACATGCAGGTTTTCCAGTGTACATGATTTATAGCATTGTAAAGATGCCAAGTGGTTTAGTGTAAAGTATCTGAGTTCCCCAGCTAGGGATTAGAAGACAAGGAAACTTCAAGAGATGCTATAGAACAGTGTTTTTCAACCTTTTCTGGGCAAAGGCACACTTGTTTCATGAAAAAAATCACGAGGCACACCACCATTAGAAAATGTTAAAAAAATTAACTCTGTGCCTATATTGACTATATATAAAGTAATTTTTCAATTTTTCCCACGGCACACCAGGCAACATCTCGTGGCACACTAGTGTGCCGCGGAACAGTGGTTGAAAAACACTGCTATAGAAGACTGGGAGGGTGTCCCAAGAAGAATTTTCCTTTGCAACTTGCAGGCTGTGGGCAGGATTCACCTAGCAATCCCCAGCAGCAGAAACCCTGCACAAGGGCTGTCACTTGTGCAACTGGGCTTCCCCCGACAAATTTGGATTGGGGCATGTGTGCGGGAAAACACCCCAAACAGCATCGGGGAAAGAAGAGGGATCATTCTGTCTGGCAAGATGAACACTTGCCATAGCGCTATGTCTCCCCACCCAACACACACTTTGGTCTGTCTTCTACAGCACTTTTGAATGTTTCCTCTGATTCTTGCTATGCATTGGTATAGCTCTTCTGTCTGTGGTTTAGGGCTGTGCACAGACAAGGCAGGAGGAAGAACAGGCCAGGACTGATGTTCAGATATAGGAAGGCAAACAGAGCAGTCCTAGCCAAGGACTGGTGAGCATCAAATGAGGCAAAGAGGATGTTTTGATACAGAATATAGGCGCTTGTTTAGGGTCAAGAAGACGACTGCCGAGCCCCTGCTTTACTAGAAAAATGCCAATAGGCCATGCTATGCTTTTGGAGTTCATGCAATATGCGCCTGTCCACGTATCTTTCTGTAAGGTAAAGGTAAAAAGGTAAAAGACCCCTAGACAGTTAAGTCCAGTCAATGCCAACTATGGGGTTGTGGCGCTCATCTGGCTTTCAGGCCAAGGGAGCCAGCGTTTGTCCAGACAGTTTTCTGGATCATGTGAACAGTAGGACTAAACTGCTTCTGGTGCAGCGGAACACTATGACAGAAGCTAGAATGCACAGAAACGCTGTTTACCTTCCCGCCATGTGGCATATCATACCTATAAACTCTGGTACCTAGTGCCTTATTCCTGTATTGGTTATGTGCTTTACATATCTACATTTTGCTTTAGAAATCATAATTCTGAATAATGCATTTCTCACTGTGCTCTAAAAAGCTGAACTTTGGACAGTACACTCATTTAGCTGCGTCTGCAATTTGCAAAGAGGAACATTCTTCACAGACACCCATGTCAGGGTGACATGATGCCTTGCAAGGCAGGATATGAAACTTGGTTGCTCTCCATATAGATGTTCCAGGATTTCTGATAAAGGGGGATTTACGCCATGACTATCAAAAGGGGAAATTTTTGCTTTGCTTTGCTGATAATGCTGAGCATATGGAAATTACTAATGAGCAATGCCTAATAAACATGTATCCTAAAATTTTGGAAAGAAGAAGTAATCTTTATATGGTCAATAGGAAAGGCTATGCCCAAGATTAGTGGTTAATTTTTGCTGCAATATGTGATGTCAAAAAGGGTATAAAGGTCCAGGACACACCAGTGTCGGTGCTCAGTCCATTTGCCACTGTGGCTATTGCTGTCAGCAATAAAATCTTACTTTACTTTTCTCCAAACTTTTGTGCCTGTGATTCTTAAAGAGTTATTTTGCAAAGGCAACTGGGTTCCCTCGCAACAGCCACAGCGGTACCTATTTATCTACGGTACTTGCACTTGTGTGCTTTCGAACTGCTAGGTTGGCAGAAGCTGAGACAGAGCAACAGAAGCTCACCCCGTCGCGCAGATTCAAACCGCCAACCTTCCAATCAGCAAGCCTAAGAGGCTCAGTAGCTTAGACCACAGCGCCACCCACACCCCTCCCTATATCTTTCTGTATCTCCCCATGTATCTCCACTGTACACCCAGTTCCCACCTCTCATTTCAACCACCTAAAAAGATGGTGGAGTGCAAATCATGATGCTGTAAGCGCTCCCCACCCCCAAGTGCAGAATGCTGCAGTGGTACAGAATTCTGATTCCCAAGCCTCTGAAACATTCAGTTTGAGTGCATCAGGTTGTTTAGTCAAGAATCTTAGAGTTGGAAGGTACCACAAGGGTCATCTAGTCCAACCCCCTGCAATGCAAGAATCTCAACTAAAGCACGCATGACACATGGCCATCCAACCTCTGCTTAAAAATTTCCAGTGAAGGAGAGTCCATCACCTTCCGAGTGAGTCCTTTCCACTGTCAAACAGCTCTTACTGTCAGAAAGTTCTTCCTGATGTTTAGTGAGAATCTACTTGTAACTTGAATGCTACCCTCCAGAGCAGGAGAAAACAAGCTTGTTCCCTCTTCCATGTCACAGCCCTTAAGATATATGAAGGTGGCTTTCATATCCCCTCTCAGTCTCCTCTTTTCGAGGCTAAACATACCCAGCTCCTTCAACCGTTCCTCATCAGGTTTAGTCTACAGACCCTTGATCATCCTGGTTGCCCTTCTCTGCACGCGTTCCAGCTTGTCAACATTCTTCTTAAATTCTGGTGTCCAAAATTGGACACAGTATTCCAGATGTTTGTCTGACCAAGGCATAATAGAGCGGTACTATTACTTCCTTTGATCTGGACACTAGACTTCTGTTGATGCAGCCTAGAATAGTGTTAGCTTTTTTTGCTGCTGCATCATCACACTGTTCAACTCACATAAAGCTTGTGGTCTACTAAGACCCTGAGATCCGTTTTCACAGAATCAGCCTTAATCAGGCTCACTTCAAACTTGGTATCCTTTCACAAACCAGCAGGACAGGCAGGTAGTCAAAGGCCATCAAGCACAACCATGTTTCGCAAGAGAAGACAGATTCTTCACTTGTCCACACTTCCAAACCCAAACCACAGGAATGTACAAAGAGTGTTATGTCTCAGGCACTAGCAGAACACAAAGCTGGGGAGGGCTCAAGAGCCACACAGACCCTGGAGGAGGCAAAAGACCCCACCCAGCATGAGAAGATAATCCACAAGCCATATTGGGCTCCCCAAGAAGACCTCCCCCCCGCAAAAGAAATTATTTTTGCCTGCTGTTGTGCCATGATGCCAAAAAGTTTGTCACCCCCCCAAAAAACATTGTTCGCTTAAAAAAAATAGGGTTGTTCTCAACACTCACACAACAGGAATCTGCTGCCCCCCCAAAGTGTGCTCTATAGGATATCCAAACCCCCGTGCAGATTTTGAAAGTGTCCACAGGTGGGCAGGGAGGAGGAAGTTCTGTTGTGCAAGCAGAAGAACAGTACATTTTCTTTCTTTCTTTCTTGACTGCTCCCATAGGTCTATGCTGTGATTATGGGATGCCAAAAGGTATTTGTGACCCCCATCCCCAGGCAGCCCATAATGTGTTCCTTTTATTTAGTAAGTACCGTAGTCACGCCCACTTGTCACTCCAGTCACAACCACTTCAAACCTGTGTCCCAAAAAAGGTTAGCCAGCCCTGACAGTCACCAGTGAGTTTGAGTTAGGGAAAAATGTTTCCTCTCAACTGAACAAGGTGGATCAGTTAGATGCAGATCATGAGGCAGATATCTCCTCACCAAAATAGGAATGTTGGGAGGTGGGGAACAGGGGAGAAAGCCTCTCGCAGCATCCTCCTTTCTACATGCAAAACAATATTAGTTGCTCTAGAGCAGTGTTACCCAAACTTGGGTCTCCAGTTGTTTTTGGAGCTGTTACCTAGCAGGACCAGTGGGAATTGTAGTCTAAAAACAACCCGAGACCCAAGTTTGGGAAACACTGCTCTAGAGGTAAAGAATCAAACAACTTTTGCAGATATGGAAAACTACTGGCTCCCCAGATGTGGCTGAACTATAACTCACATCAACCACGGCCAATGGTGATTGATGATGGGAGTTGCAGTTTGGAAGGCCAAAGGTCTTAACTGAGACACCATAATAAAATCATTTTAAGCCCACTAGATAAAATTTTCAAGTCCCCACTCACACTTCTCACATATAAGTGAATAAAAAAGCATTCCCCATGGGATGTCTGGTGATTCCAGAAGCAGCAGAAACCGTTGCCACATTGGCTTTCTCCTGCTGCATTCTGTTATTTTGACCGGCCATACACCTGCAGAGAGGTAACAACATTGTATCTCATCACTACTTTTGTATGGTCGGCTCATAAAGCAAGTAACATACACAGTGGAGTTGGAATACAGGGGTCAGCAAACTTTTTCAGCAGGAGGCGGTCCACTGTCCCTCAGACCTTGTGGGGGCCGGACTATATTTTGAAAGAAAATATGAACGAATTCCTATGCCCCACAAATAACCCAGAGATGCATTTTAAATAAAAGGACACATTCTACTCATGTAAAAATATGCTGATTCCCGGAACGTCCACAGGCCGGATTTAGAAGGCGATTAGGCCGCATTCGGCCCCCGGGCCTTAGTTTGGGGACCCCTGGAATCAAACCTCAAACAAGCAAGCCCTTACCCTCCAGCTCTGTCTCAACTCCTCTCAATTTTCAGCTTCACAGAAATTCAGTCCAGAATTTACAGGAAGCTGAATGGGCTTTGATTCAGAAAGGGGAGGTTTTCATGTTGAATACAACAGCTCAGTTGGTTAGAGCATGGTGCTGGTAATACCAAAGACACTGGTTCAATCCCCACATGGGACAGCTGCATATTCCTCCATTGCAGGGGTTGGACTAGATGACCCTCAGGGTCCCTTCCAACTCTATGATTTGCTTCCAGAAAAGTGATGGCTCAGACCTAGGACAGGGAAGGTCACACTGTTCACACAAGAAGCTTTTTGAGTTTTGGCGGGAGGTGGGGAGTGAAGAGAGAACATAATAGAGGTTTTTCAAATTACAACCACACAGAGGCAGGGAAATATTTACCATCCTCTCAATGTCAGATCTTGAGATGACTGGAGGTGAGTTCAAGGTGCACAAAAGCGAAGTCTGTCTTAACACAACACATTTAACTTACAGAATTTGCTAGTATTCAATTTACTGATGGCTGTTGCATAGATTTGGGAGACTTTAAAAAAGGCTTTTGAGAAATGGTTCCCTACTCTGCATTACTCACGGAGACTTGAGGAATTCAACTTTATCCATTATGATTTACAACCCTGAATATGAATGTGATTGGAGTGGTCGGCTGCTGTACAGAAATCCACCCCCAACCCAATACTGCACATGACTGCATTTCATTAGACAGGTAGCATGTAGCTGGATTCTTTACTTTCCTTCTCCCTCCAAGCCCAAATTATTACAAGTTTTGTATTTTGATTTTTAAAATGTGATTGTGTTCTTCTGCATAATTGGAAAGGGAATATAAAGAGTTTAAAAAGGAAGAAGGCTTTAAAATACAATGCAGCACAACTGTTGAGGACCACATGATCACTAGGTGGAACTTTAATATACGGAGGCAGCATATAACTGAATGCCAGATCTCAGGAACAAAGAAAAGATCATCAGCCTCGTTGCCCTGCTTGTCAGCAAACCCAGAGGCACCTGGACGACTGCTGCTGGAAACAGGATGCTAAACTAGAGAGACTTTCATCTAATCCAGGCCATGCTGACAGGGCCAGATTAAAATCCAGAAGCCATACTATATGCATAAACATCTGCAGTCACCCAAACTGTTTGCCAGAAAGGCCCATGCCGGCATGCATCCCAAAACATGCAGGATTTCTCAGGGGCTTGATGAAACACAGTTCCAGTGTTGATGTCTGTGGCTAGCAAAAAGACACAGTGATGGGATGGCAAGACACATCACATGCAAAGCAAGCCATCTTGTGAGTAAGCAGGAAAGAGGAGAGAAGAAACAAGGATGTTGACCGACACAACTGAGCAGATGTGAAGAGGCACTAACCATAGCAAAATGCAGACACTGTCTCCAGCGGCACTTCTGGCGCTTGAGGTTCCTCCCTCCAAACTTGGGTTTGTCACAGCAAAAATCACAGCGGCCACAATCCATTTTCAGCAGGCAGGCTTCACACTTGCCACACTTACGGTTTCGCCGGCTGGCAGAGGTCTGCTGCGGTGGATAGAAAAACACAAGCAATCAGTAAGAGCCAGGAAGATTGCACCATAAAGAATGAGCAATGAGTAATCTCTCTGGGTACCCAAAAGACACACTGTCCTTCCAATACACTGAAAAACTAGCCACATCTATTATTTAAGCAACTGTTGCCTCCTTTCAAACCCTTTTGTCAGCTGAAGAACACAGCTTGATCCAGGACAACCCCAATTTTTGAGTGCTGTTTGTCATCAGGAACAGAGGATCAACTCCAAATACAGTTTTCATTCTCCACTGTGAAGTAGGGTTAGGGTGGTACTTTGGGTTAATAACTTAATTCGTTCTGGAGGTCCGTTCTTAACCTGTAACTGTTCTTAACCTAAAGCACCACTTTAGCTAATGGGGCCTCCCGCTGCCGCTGCGCTGCCAGAGCACGATTTCTGTTCTTATCCTGAAGCAAAGTTCTTAACCTGAAGTGTTATTTCTGGGTTAGCAGAGTATGTAACCTGAAGCGTACGTAACCTGAGGTACCACTGTATTGGTATGAGCTTTTGTGTGCATGCACACTTCTTCAGATACCTCCCCTCACAGTTATTCCTCCAGGACCAACTTCCTTATGAAGACTCCAAAGGCCGGAGGGTGGGGCAAGGCAGGTGGAAGAAGACCGTGTCTCTCCCCTCACCTCATAATAGCATACACATCTAGCATATACAAAAGAATTCTCTGAACTTCAATCTGAGAAAACATTTTAAAATGTCTCATATTTTTAATATTTCTAAATGAATTATTTTTTTTAATAATTTAAGCCTAATTTGATGTACTCATAATTGAATATAATGCATAATTTTACATTCTTTTAATCTTTTTCTTGCTAGGTCTTATTTCCTTACATGTCAGCATTTAAAGTTTTTGACCGATTCCACTAAGGGTTGTAGCAGCCCACTTTACAGACATTCTAAAGCCAACCCATTCATCCTGCCCTGTACTTTGGCTGTCACCTTTTTGTGATTATGTTTAAATGGGTTAAGGGTGGACGTGGGTGGTGCTGTGGTCTAAACCACTGAGCTTGCCGATCAGTAAAGCGAGATGAGCACCGCAACCCCAGAGTCGTCTGCAACTGGACCTAATGGTCAGGGGTACCTTTACCTTTAGGGTTATGGGTAGATAATAAATAACTAATAAGCATTTCTCAAGCACCCCTCCTTTTTCCTCTTCCTTCTTTCCCTGTTAGACGCAAGTTTCCCAAATAACATGCATTGCAGTCTCATTAAATGCTAATTAGATTTCAAGTTGCTCATTGCTGTCTCTACTTCTTTCTTGGGCACAAAGCTAATTTAGCTTTTCAAACTATTTTCAGATTGCGACACATCCATGGGGGTGGACAGGATGGGCTGCTAAAGCCCTCACAATCCCTCCCCTTCCTGATTCAATTTCCAAGGCTTCATCAGCTCCTAACACAGACCATGTTTTCCACTCCACTTGGGAGTACAGACTTCTGGGTGGATTCCATCGATTCCCATCACATGATGAGAGAAGGGGGAAAGAAGTGCAGGTCTCCATTTGTGATACACACACCACACTACTTTGTGCACCTGTATACTGATTAAGATCTTGGGGGGAAATGGGTTTCAAATCACTTTCTCAAACAGGTGTAGAAATAAATTGTAGCTGAGCCACATCCCAGAGACCCCCATGCAGAAAAGCCATATGTTTACCACATTGTTCTTGAGCTGGGCAGTGGGATGCTTGGGGGGACGGCCAGGTTTCTTCCTTTCTTTCACTGCTCCTAACTGCTTCTTCTGTTAAGAAGAAACCCACATGAGTTGGGGTGGTCAAGGAGACCCTTCAAAGTCTCAGTTGCTCCCACAAAGAAGTTTACATGCTGGGAAATGCTGCAGTATTCTTTTACCTATGCAAGACTTTCAGGCACCTCATCCCCCGCTGAGGCTCAGCCCCACGCGTCATGTCAGAGCTTTCCCAAATGAGTCGGGTTGGTGCTAACCAGGGAGCAGGACCCCAGGTAGAAAAGATGGAGTGCAACACCATGATTTCAACTCACTTTAGTATTTGCACAGAGTGTGCTACAGTGTGTAGCCCTTGAAGGAATATTCTCCAGGAGCAAAAGCACACTTTGGACCAGGGGTCAGCAAAGTTTTTGTGGCTTGGGCCAGTTCATGGTCCCGCAGATGCTGTGGTGGGCCAGAATGTGTGTGCGCATGCACACGCAAATGCTATTTCCGCCACTCCTTCCGGCGCAGAGGAGGCGTGCGCAGCTTCCCATTGGCTGCAGGATCTTCCTGCAACCAATGGGAAGCCGGCCAGCGTTGCAGAAGGCGGTCATTGCTCTACTCTGCACCGATTTAGTGCAGCACACGGAAGCCAACCGAGCGGGCGGCGGGGGTCCATGGGCCGGTTAAATGACCCCCATGGGCTACTTGTGGCCCATGGGCCTTAGGTTGCCATCCCCTGCTTTGGACCAACTGAGTCTTGATACAGCTAACTGAATAATTCACACAGACTAAGCCTTATTTACAGTTAAATCATCAAGTGCTGACTCATTTAGGGGAATACAGTGTTCCCAAATTTAATCCATTCTGGAAATCCATTCTAAGACCAAAGCATTCTAAAACCAAGGCACACTTTCCTGTAGAAAGTAATGAAAAATGGATTAATCCATTCCAGACTTTTAAAAACAACCCCTAAAACAGCAATTTAACATGAATTTTACTATCTAACAAGGCCATTGATCCATAAAATGAAAGCAATAATCAATGTACTGTGCTATAAAACAAGTAAGACAGTATTGTAGATGATAAAAATTAAAATTATTTTTTTTCTAACCTGCACTGATGATAGTCAGTTTGGAGGGGGCGGAGCTTTTATCCATTTCCACAGTCACACAATCAATCAATCAATCAGTAGCTGAACTGGGTTCCACACAGTCACAAAAACAAAGTCACAAGCCATAGTCACAAAAAAGTCACACAAACAAAAACGCAAAAAAAAGCTCCAAATATCACCTCTGTGTTGCGTGGGTGCTCAGGACACAGCAGCCGACAGACTCAACAGGAAGCCTCCAATCAGCAGCGGGAGGACTCAATTTAGAAATGTAACAGACTCAACAGGAAGCGGAACACGTTTTAATTCCGAGGCAAAGTAATAATAATAATAATAATAATAATAATAATAATAATAATAATAATAATAATAATTTATTTGTACCCCGCCCATCTGGCTGGGTTTCCCAGTTCACAAACCGAAACGCCTACTTCCTGGTTTGCAACTTACTATTTCCAAGTTGTTCATAAACTAAGCTGTTATAAAACCAAGGTACCACTGTATGGGAATTCCATTACATTTTGACATGAATTTCAAAAGGGGCACATAAGATTGCTCAGAGGGGCCGCCCAGCTTCGTGGACCAGGGGGCCAGTGACAGTTTCACCCAGGAAGGACCATGCTCAGCAGGGGCTGCTGGGCACCTTATCAGAGAATGAGTTATAGCTGCAGCCTTTATGAGCCAGCTACATATGCCTTTTCAAGAACATTTCTTTGAAAAAAGAACCCAAGAGAGGACCTGCCTGTCGAAGATGGCGTTGGGACAAGTCTCTACCGAGCCTTTGCAGAATAAGTAGGAGCTTTATTTACCAAAAGCTACAATAAAAAGATGCACCTTTCGAAAATAAGCATTAGATCAACTAGCTATGGCCTTACTTTTATTCATGGGGATGCTGTAGTTTATATTCCCCCAACTAGCAAAAACATTGACATTGAGAGTAAGTGGGGGAAACTGGAAACATATGTCAGGTCGCTGCTTTCGGATCATCCGGGGGCAAAGGTCCTGTTGGTGGGTGACCTAAATGCAAAGATAGGGCCAGATGATTACAGTTTAGCAAGTAAATACAGGTATAAAATTGGGTTTTCCAATGTGTCTGGCCTAGAAGCTCAACAGCAACCAAGGTTATCAAAGGACCAAAACTCAAATTATGCCGGTGCTTGTCTCTTCAAATTTTCATGGCAGCTAAGTTTATCCATTCTAAATGGCTGCACTAGTGGAGATATTCCTGGGGAATATACTTTCTTGTCAGGGTCAAAATCCAGTACAATTGACTACATGCTGGTTGATAGTGAATTACTAGCAAAAACAGTGTGATTACAAGTGCTTCTATAAGTAGAGGGGGAATCACTTCCCCTTATACCTGCAGGTATCCCTTAAAAACAAGACAATCTTTCTTAAAACAGTATACCCCCGCAGAGATTACCACTCTGGATGCCGGGTCAAATGGACCCCCGCACTTGACAACAAACTGAAGGAGATTTTAGCTTCTGAAAATCTGTGCACACATACTCTGGGAACAATTCTAACCCAGAGGACCCACTTTTTGAATATGAGCGCCTGCTCCATCGTTTAAAACCCCACCTCTTTTAACACCTCAGAGAAGACGCCAACTAAACCTATAACAGTAAATAAACCTTGGTTTGACCATACCTGTTTGCAGGCCAAGAAAGCCTTGCAAAACGCTTATAAAACCGCCCTGACATCTGATAACTATGCTAGGCAGCAAGCCTATCTCTCCGTTCGTGCCCTAAAAAAAGAATACAAAGCCCTGATAACCCACCAAAAGAACGTTTATAGCAGAAAATGCTGGTCAGAACTAATTATTGTGGCAAAAGCAAAAAAACCAGACATTATTTTGGAAACTGGTTACGTCTGGCTCGCACAAAGCTGCCTCCCCCTTATTCTCACATATTCCACCTGAACGATGGGTCGCCTTTTTCCAATCTATGTATGAGGATGTTGAACACCCCATCCAGGAGCATGAAATAGAGCAGCTGGCTAAATGGCCGGCAGTATCGGCAACAGAAGCAAAATCATACATAAACCAACTGAAAATGGCCAAAGCCCCTGGCCTGGATGGTATCCTCCCAGAAATGATAAAATCACAGGCAGACTGGTGGGCTTCTTTTCTAGCCACCCTTTTTACCCATGTAGATGATACTGGCCGCTTCCCAAGGGATTGGGGAACAGCCATAGTCTCATTCTATAAAAAGGGCAACAGACCAAAACAGGCCAATCAGCTTATTAAGTGTGATAAGCACACTTTATACAAAGCACTTACTTGAAAAGTTCACAGAGTGGCTAGAAAATGAAGACATTCTGGCAGTAGAACAAGCGGGCTTCAGACCCGGCAGGTCCACGATAGATCACTGTTTAACATTACAACATCTGATAGAAAAATACAAATCAGGGGGACAGGCTTCAGTCTTTCCCGCTTTTGTAGTTCTAAAAGCAGCCTTTGACACAGTCGCCAGAACCAGACTATGGGACAGACTTCGGGCCACTACCATCAATAGAAGGCTATTGTACTTAATACAGGCCAGTCACTCAAACACGGCCCTTCAGGTAGTGATAAAGCGGGATATCAAATCCAAACTCTTCTTCTTCTTCTTCTTCTTCTTCTTCTTCTTCTTCAAGTCAGGTGTAGCCGTTTAGGGCACCTGACAGACGCCATTAAAAGCTTTAAGGGAGAAAGGCAAGGGTGCCTTTGGGCCCCCTTACTATTCAATTTCTATCTGAATAACCTAGTAAGCACTCTCAATAACCCCAAACTCCATCCCCCGTAGATAGCAAATCAGCATATCACAGTTCTGCTATATGCAGATGACGTGGTAATACTCTCTAGAACACCTATAGGGCTCAGAAGAGCTCTAAGAAAACTTGCAGCCTATTGTGAAACTTAATGCCTTAAAATAAATTATCAGGGGCTTCCAGGTTGGCCGGCCATCGCTGAGGACGGGAATTACCTCGGCTGAGGAATTCCAGCACTTTGAAGGAGGGGGTGAGCTGTGAAAGCGCCATGGACCCCCCCCCCAAAAAAAACCCAAATCAATCGTTTTGGGGGCGTGGAGATCCAGCAGCTGCCCTTTGCATCTAGTCCTCTCCCCGGCAGAGCTCTGTAGAGCAAACCAAGAGCGGGAGGAGTGGAAGATGGGGGCCCATTGGATTCAATGCTTCCTTCACTGTGCAAAGCTTCAGGTCCTCAGGATGTTTCCGGTCAATTTTCCAATTAAAAATTAAACTTCAAGAAACCGTGAGTAATCAATATTGGGACTTAGATTGGGAATGATTTGAAATATGCAAGGGATTTAAAAACGGAAGCCGATCCCTTATGCTGGATAAAGAGGATATCTTTGAACCGTAACCAAAGCCTGAGAGTGTGCTTTTTAACTTGCCAAAGGTACTGTTGAAACGCCCCCCCCCTTAAGCAGGGTAAGGGAAAGGGAATCTTAATTAGTATATGACCCTGTAAAGCTTTAGATTGTATCTTTGAAATCCGTCACATAGCAGCTGATCGGGAATGGCGAGATGCCATTATATTGTAACAAAGAGACTGGAGATAAATACTTCCACAGTTTGGAGTAAAAAGGACATATTGTTTTCAACAAGTACTGGCTTGGTGACACCGCTTACTTTGCAACATCCACATAACAAAGGCAACAGCTGGGTTCTTTGAAGTCGCCTATTAGGCATGGAGAAAGGCAAATTTAAAGAGACAGTGTCAAAACTTCTTGGAGAAATTAAACAGCAAGTTAAGGCTTTTGGAGATGGACTGAATGAAATAAATAAAAAACTGAAAGTTATTAAAACGGAACCAGGATTATTGAAGCAGGAAGTCTTTGATAATAAAGTGGCAGTCACGAGGGATGACGAAAGTGTGAAACAATGGGAAGATTTAATACTACTGGATGCAGAGAAATAACGAGACCCAATATTGATGCTTTCCTGGAACAGATGACCAAGCATTCAAAAGGAAGTGAGATAGTAGTATTGGGGGATTTCAACTATCCTGATATTTGTTGGATGTCAAACTCAGCCAAGAGCACAAGGTCAAACAGATTCCTCACTGGCCTTGCAGACAATTTCATTGTCCAGAAAGTGGGAGAAGCAACAAGAGGATCAGCCATTTTAGATCTGGTCTTAACCAATAGTGATGACTTGGTAAGTGGGGTAGAAGTGGCAGGATCATTAGGTGGGAGTGATCATGCTCTTCTGGAGTTTATTATACAGTGGAAAGGAGCAACCAAGCATACTAAGACTCAAATTCTAGACTTTAAGAAAGCCGATTTCAGAAAACTTAGGGAAACACTGGGTGTGATCCCATGCTCAGTAATACTAAAAGGGAAGGGAGTTCATGATGGATGGGAGTTTGTTAAAAGGGAGATATTAAAAGCACAACTTCAAGCAGTACCAATGAGACGAATACATGGAAGGTGCCTAAAGAAGCCAGGGTGGCTATCTAAAGAACTTTTAACTGATTTAAGATTTAAAAGGGATATGTACAAAAAATGGAAAAGGGGGGAAATCACCAGAGAGGAATTCAAACAAATAGCCAGCACGTGTAGAGACAAAGTCAGAAAAGCTAAAGCACAGAATGAACTCAGGCTTGCTCGAGAGGTTAAAAGCAATAAAAGGGCTTTTATGGGTATGTCCGTAGCAAAAGGAAGAACAATGAAACAGTGGGGTCACTTAGAGGAGAAGATGGTGAAATGCGAACAGGAGACAGAGAAAGGGCAGAACTCCTCAATGCCTTCTTTGCCTCAGTCTTCTCCAAAAAAGAAAACAATGCCCAACCTGAAGAATATTGAGCAGATTATTCAGAAAGGGGAAACACAGCCCAGAATAAGTAATGAGGTAATACAAGAATACTTGGCTAGTTTAGATGTATTCAAGTCTCCAGGGCCAGATGAACTACATCCAAGAGCAGGGCCAGGGCGGAAGAGTGCTAGAGCTCTGTCTAGTCATGTTTCATGGGATCAATTTCAATCTGTTACCTCTGAGGATGTGGACAGGCTGCTTGGACGAGTGAAACCGACCACCTGTCTCCTTGATCCTTGCCCATCCCCGGGAAGGACTGGGCGATGGGCTCCGCGGGGTGGTGAATGCTTCCCTCTGCGAGGGAGTCTTCCCATACTCGCTGAAAGAGGCGGTCATTAAACCGCTTCTTAAAAAAAACATCTTTAGACCCGGCCAATATGGCCAACTATCGCCCAGTCTCAAATCTACCATTCTTGGGCAAGGTGATTGAGCGGGTGGTTGCGGAACAACTCCAGGCACGCCTGGAGGATGCGGACCATTTTGATCCCTTCCAATCGGGATTCAGGCCTCATCATGGGACTGAAACTGCCTTGGTCGCACTGGTCGATGATCTTCGGCGGGCTAGGGACAAAGGTGAGAGCTGTTTCCTAGTTCTGCTGGATCTCTCAGCGGCCTTTGACACCATCGACCATAACATCCTTCTGGACCGGCTAGAGGGGTTGGGAGCTGGGGGCACTGTTATACAGTGGTTCCGCTCCTTCCTCCTGGGCCGTGTTCAGAAAGTGGTGATGGGGGATGAGTGTTCAGACCCCTGGGCTCTCACTTGTGGGGTGCCTCAGGGTTCTGTCCTCTCCCCCATGCTTTTTAATATCTATATGAAGCCGCTGGGAGAGATCATCAGGGGGTTTGGGCTGGGTGTTCATCAGTATGCGGATGATACCCAGCTCTACCTCTCTTTCAAATCAGAACCAGTGAAGGCGGTGAAGGTCCTGTGTGAGTGCCTGGAGGCGGTTGGAGGATGGATGGCGGCTAACAGATTGAGGTTGAATCCTGACAAGACAGAAGTACTGTTTTTGGGGGACAGGAGGCGGGCCGGTGTGGGGGACTCCCTGGTCCTGAATGGGGTAACTGTGCCCCTGAAGGACCAGGTGCACAGCCTGGGAGTCATTTTGGACTCACAGCTGTCCATGGAAGCGCAGGTTAATTCTGTGTCCAGGGCGGCTGTCTACCAGCTCCATCTGGTACGCAGGCTGAGACCCTACCTGCCCGCAGACTGTCTTGCCAGAGTGGTGCATGCTCTGGTTATCTCCCGCTTGGACTACTGCAATGCGCTCTATGTGGGGCTAACTTTGAAGGTGACCCGGAAACTGCAATTAATCCAGAATGCGGCAGCTAGACTGGTGACTGGGAGTGGCCGCCGGGACCATATAACACCGGTCCTGAGAGATCTTCATTGGCTCCCAGTACGTTTCCGAGCACAATTCAAAGTGTTGGTGCTGACCTTTAAAGCCCTAAACGGCCTCGGTCCTGTATACCTGACGGAGCGTCTCCACCCCCATCATTCAGCCCGGACACTGAGATCCAGCGCCAAGGGCCTTCTGTCGGTTCCCTCACTGCGAGAAGCAAAACTACAGGGAACCAGGCAGAGGGCCTTCTCGGTAGTGGCACCCGCCCTGTGGAACGCCCTCCCATCAGAAGTCAAGGGAATAAACAACTACCTGACATTCAGAAAATACCTGAAGGCAGCCCTGTTTAGGGAAGTTTTTAAACTGTGATATTTTAAATGTATTTTAATGTTTGGTGGAAGCCGCCCATAGTGGCTGGGGAGACCCAGCCAGATGGGCGGGGTACAAATAAATTATTATTATTATTATTATTATTATTATTATTATTATTATTATTATTATTATTATTATTATTAAAAGAACTGGCAGAAGTGATTTCAGAACCACTGGCAGTAATCTTTGAGAATTCCTGGAGAATAGGCGAAGTCCCAGCAGACTGGAGGAGGGCAAATGTTTTCCCTATTTTCAAAAAGGGGGAAAGAGAAGACCCAAACAATTACCGCCCAGTCAGCCTGACATCAATACCAGGAAAGATTCTAGAGCAGATCATTAAGCAAACGGCCTGAGAGCACCTAGAAAGGAACGCTGTGATCACTAAAAGTCAGCATGGGTTTCTGAAAAATAAGTCATGTCAGACCAATCTGATCTCATTTTTTGACAGAATTACAAGCCTGGTAGATGAAGGGAACGCTGTGGATGTAGCCTATCTTGATTTCAGCAAGGCCTTTGACAAGGTACCCCATGATATTCTTGTAAAGAAGCTGGTAAAATGTGGGCTAGACAATGCTACCATTCAGTGGATTTGTAACTGGCTGACTGACCGAACCTAAAGGGTACTCATTAACTGCTCCTCTTCATCCTGGAGAGAAGTGACTAGTGGGGTGCCACAGGGTTCTGTCTTGGGCCCAGTCTTATTCAAAATCTTTATCAATGACTTGGATGATGGGCTTGAGGGCATCCTGATCAAGTTGGCAGATGACACCAAATTGGGAGGGGTGGCTAATACCCAGAGGACAGGATCACACTTCAAAATGACCTTAACAGATTAGAGAACTGGGCCAAAGCAAACAAGATGAATTTTAACAGGGAGAAATGTAAAGTACTACACTTGGGCAAAAAAAATGAAAGGCACAAATACAGGATGGGTGACACCTGGCTTGAGAGCAGTACATGTGAAAAGGATCTAGGAAGTTTATGGTAGACCATAAACTTGACATGAGTCAACAGTGTGATGCAGCAGCTAAAAAAGCCAATGCAGCTAAAAAAGCCAGTAAGACCAAAAGAAATAGAGTGGAGCATGTGCTAAGTAAGAAAAAAATGGATATAATCTGTCTCCAGGAGACACACATTACAAGAAAGCATCGCAGATTGCTGGTTAATAAAAGATTGGGAGAGGAGTTTATATCTTCAGATTCCATAAAGAAAAGGGGGGTGGTGATATATGTGAATCCTAAATTAAAGCCGGAACACATTTATAAAGATAATGAAGGTAGAATTATAGAAGTAAAAATTCAGGAAAAAATGGAAAATGCTATCATAGTGGGAATTTATGCCCCAAATGAGAAAAGGGCAGATTTTTATCAGAAATTGGAAAATGTCTTATTGGAATTTTGTGACCAAAAAATTATTTTATTGGGGGATCTGAATGGAATAATTTCACTAGAATTGGACAAAAATAGCAAAAAAAGCAGGAAGTAATGAAGGAAGACTGCCAAAAGCCTTCTTTCAATTAGTAGATAAATTAAATTTACAAGATGTCTGGAGATGTAGACACCCCTCCCAAAAACAATATACATTTTATTCACATGTGAAAGATTCTGAAAGCAGAATTGATTCGATTTGGACATCTAAAGAATTGCTATTAAGGTGTAAAAAAATAGAAATATTACCCAGAACTATCTCTGACCATAGCCCAGTTATGATGGAAATAGTAGGCAAAAAGAGTGGAGTTAAAAGATGGAAATTAAATGAGATTCTACTAGAAGATAAGAGGGTAGTAAATAAAGCTGAACGGGTATTGAAAGAATATTTTGAAAATAATTTAAATCAAGAAATAAATATTGAAACGGTGTGGGACGCTGGGGAAAGCGGTGATTAGGGGATTTTTTATAAGCCAAAGTAGCTGGCAAAAAAAAGAAAAGGAGAAAAAACTAGATAACCTCCTAAAGGAGGCAAGGAAATTAGAAATAGAATTAGGGAAAGCTAAAATGCAAAAGAAGGAGGAATTAAAAAAGAATATAAAATTATTACAACCCAAATCTCAAGCATTATTGATAAAGAAATTGAAAGTAAAATAAGGTATGTACGACAAAAAAGTTTTGAATATTCAAATAAGGCAGGAAGGTATTTAGCCTGGCAATTAAAAAAAAAGAGAGAGAGAAATTGATAAATTAATAGAGAATGGTAGATTAATCAGAGATCCTAAAGAAATCTCAAATTCTTTTGTGAAATTCTATGCAAAATTATATACATCAGAAAGTTGTAGTAAATTGGATATAGAAAATTATTTAAAAAGGACGACTTTATTGAAGATTGATGATGAAAATAAAAAGCAATTAGAGGAGCCGATTACATTGATGGAAGCACAAGGAGTGATTAAAAAAGCTAAAACAGGGAAATCACCTGGCACGGATGGGTTGCCTGCTATATACTACAAAAAGTTTGGAAAGTTATTAGTAGAGCCTTTAAAGTTATTAATGAATAAAATTTGTGAAGGAGGGAACATTCCAAAATCATGGGAGGAGGCATCCATTTCAATGATTCCCAAACAAGGTACAGATCGATGCCAAGTCCAAAATTTTAGACCAATCTCTTTGCTAAATAGTGATTACAAACTGTTTGCAGAGATTGTAGCTAATAGGTTGAAAGGGGTGATGGGAAAATTAATAAATAAAGACCAGGCAGGATTCCTACCAAATAGATATATCCGTAGTAATATAGGAAATGTGATAGATATCTTGGAATATTTGAATATGAAAATTGATTTAAAAAAGCAGCGTTTCTCTTACTCGATGCAGAGAAAGCATTCGATAAAGTGTCCTGGGCCTTCCTTAAAGAAAGTTTAATAACATTGGGATTTGGGAGGAAAATCTATAATGGAATAGACTCAATTTATAAAACTCAGAGAGCAAAGCTGATAATAAATGGTGAGATCTCGGAGGAGTTAAAAATTTATAGGGCAGGCAGGGGTGCCCATTATCCCCCCTTCTATTTATTTTGACACTTGAATTTCTATTGGAAAATTTAAGAAAAGATGATTATATTAAAGGAATTAAAATTGGTAAAAATATACACAAAACAAAAGCCTTTGCCGATGATGTTATAATCACTGTGGAGAAACCATCAGAAAGCATCCCCCAAGCTCTGACTAGAATTATTGAATTTGGAAAATTGGCAGGATTAGATTTGAATAGGAATAAAACCAACATGTTAACCAAAAACTTAACAGGAGAGGAAATTGAGGAATTGCAGGAAAAGGTGGGATTAAAAGTAGTAAAAAAAGCAAAATATTTAGGTATTTGGATATCTAATAATACAATTAATCTATTCAAGGATAACTATATAAGTAAATGGAAAGAGGTCAAAATTTGGATATTTGGAGCAGACTAAATTTATCATTATTGGGGAAAATAGCAGCCATTAAAATGAACATATTGCCAAAAATGCTATATTTATTTCAGATGCTACCGATTTTGGCAACAGGGTCAGAACAATTTAAACAATGGAGGAAAGATTTAAATTCATTTGGAATAACAAACCAGCTAGGATTAAATATAAATTATTAATTGACATCAAAAATAGGGGAGGACTAGCCTTACCGGATCTATGACGCTGCTTGCTTTTTATGGTTAAAAGAATGGATTACATTAGAAAATCAAGAATTATTAGATTTGGAGGGAATTGAAAATAAATTTGGATGGCATGCATACATGGTGGAAGACAAATTAAAAATGCATAAAGGATTCAATACTCACATCATTAAAATATCTCTTTTGAGGGTTTGGGACAAGCATAGAAATCTTCTAGAGCCAAAAACACCTAGATGGCTGTCACCTATTGAAATTATTACTGTAAAGAAGGTAAAGAAAGTGCCCTCCAGAAGAGGGCAACCAAAATGGTCAAAGGCCTGGAAACGATGCCTTATGAGGAACGGCTTAGGCAGCTGGGTATGTTTAGCCTGGAGAAGAGAAGGTTAAGGGGTGATCTGATAGCCATGTTCAAATATATAAAAGGATGTCATATAGAGGAGGGAGAAAGGTTGTTTTCTGCTGCTCCAGAGAAGCGGACACGGGGCAATGGATTCAAACTACAAGAAAGAAGATTCCACCTAAACATTAGGAAGAACTTCCTGACAGTGAGAGCTGTTCGGCAGTGGGATTTGCTGCCAAGGAGTGTGGTGGAGTCTCCTTCTTTGGAGGTCTTTAAGCGGAGGCTTGACAGCCATCTATCAGGAATGCTTTGATGGTGTTTCCTGCTTGGCAGGGGGTTGGATTGGATGGCCCTTGTGGTCTCTTCCAACTGTATGATTCTATTGCAAGACATTGTTTTTTCACAAAAGAGTCTGAATGAGGATTACTGTAAAATGAGAGTTGAAGTTCAAACTGAAATTAAGAAGATGAAGGACTGGCCGAATAAAGACTTGAATGAAGACTTGGCCGATTGTTTCAGGATGATGATTAAAGGAAAAAAGGATCCTAAAAGACTTGCCAAGCTGACAGCGAGACTACGTGACCAGGGAGAGGAGACGGTGCATGAAAAATAGATTTTAATTTGATTTGATATTAAGATAGAAATTAGATGTTTAATGAGAAATTAGTTATTGGAAAAGATAGTATAGGGAAGTGTTTAAAGTTGAATGATATGATGATAAAATCTAAAAATAGGTTGGATAAGTAGAGTGTTTAGGAGATTAAGATGTAATAAAGATGATAGAGGGGAAATAAACTGTCAAGGAAGTTTGTCAATGAAATCCAGCAGTAGGAGACCGGGGGAAGCGACCTTAATAACTGTATAAGCAATTTTTGTGTTGTCTGTTTTTATGTTTGTTCTCGGGTTTTTTGTGTATTTTTCTTATAAAATGAATAAATAATATTAAAAATAAATTAAATTAAATTATCAGAAGACCAAGATTCTTGCTTTTGGGGAAAAACCAAAGCCCAGAAGCTGGGAACTTCAAGGTCACAGATTAGAACAGGTTTCGAGTTACAAGTATCTAGGAATGGCAGACCAGGCCTCAGGATCCAACAAAATCCATATAAATTCCACCGGGAGTGTTGGGGAAAGATCTGCTAACTGTATCCTCAAATTCTTTAGAACTCAAGGGGGATTTTTCGTCCCCGCGGTCCTAAAACTATATAAGGCCAAAATGTTGGCACAGCTCCTTTATGCGCAGGGCCATGCTAGTCTTCTCTGTATTGTTCCAATTTTAGTATATGTGCTGCCGAAGCGAGCATGGCACAGCTCCTTTATGGATCCTTCTTGGGGGCCCCATCCTCTTCCTTCACTCCCCTTGAGAGAGTTCAATCCAAACTCCTCAGAGCCCTCCTACAAGTCCCCAGATGTGTTTCAAATGCATGGGTCAGATTAGAAACAGGGATGAGAGTAGAGGCTTATATTAGTTTAACATCAATCTATAAATGGCTAACGCTGAAACTGCTCCCCCGAGGAATAGACCCACTGATTCTATGCGACTGGCTCAAGTCTGGCTAGCAGACAGCAGTTCTGAATACTCTCCAGAAATTGGGCTTTGCTCCTCAAGCCCTTCTAAACTTGGGCTTGGGCCAAGCAACATCTGTGGTCAGGCAAAGAATCATGGACACAGAGAGACAACAGGACTGCTTGAGGTCCCCCGATTATATAATCGTAAAAAATGAGAGGTATGTTGCAGCCCCGGCCGCATACCTCTATTTTCTCGTATCAAGAAACATAGGAAGGGCCTTTACTCTAGCCAGAAGCTCGGCCTTGCCCTCGCCCGTTTTGGAAGGAGCATTTGGAAAAGTCCTGTTTGCTCAAAGACTTTGCGCGCCCATTAGGGGAAATAGGAGGCCCCAAACATTTATTTTTTAGATGTCCCTTTTATGATGAGGCACACAGAGATACCACTGACCCTCAGCTGGTGAGGCTTGCTGACCATCTGGATAAGTCTAAACTCAATTTTCTCCTCTTAGGCAAAGACCACAAGACGACCTGGATGGTCGCCAGATTCTGCACGCAGATTTGCAGGCGCAGACCACCCCCCAAAACAAATTAGTTTGCTAGGAAAACAGTTGAAGTCGGCCTCCAGGGTGTCAGGTCCAATTTGTATGGTAGTCCAAATTTTTAGGTCTTTATGTGTATATGCGCTTATCTTAGATTTTAATTTTTAAACTGTTGTTGTACACTGCTTTACATGTAGGCTTATATTTTATTTTTGTGAAAGCTGTCCCAGTTGTGCTTTTCAAGCTGGTCTATGACTGCAATAAATTATGATGATGATGAACCCAAGAGAATTGGGGCAATACAGTAAGTGGACCACAAATAAAAGTCCACAGTGCAAAACAACCAATGATCCTTTCCTTCTCTGCCCTCTTAAGGAGGGCATTTTTTCATTCTTTTTAAATAAATGCTTCTATAACTCCACTCACAAAATATGGTTCTGAATCTGTGGCAGCCCACTGCTTGCTTTCAGATGCAATGATCAAGAACTGGGACATTTCACTTCCACTGAGATTTTCTGCATGAGCTATTTTATCTCCCAAATCTCCTTAAGAGATTTTCTAGAATAAAACAAGCAGAAAACAAACAAAAGTCTTCAAGTGGGTAGGGAGGATCCTAACAAATCACTGGTGCTGCTTTATGCAGATGACGCAGCAATCCTCTCAAGAACACTGATAGACCTTAAAAGAGCTATGAAAACACTGGCAGCATATTGCAAGGAAAGCCAATTGGAACTCAATTACCAGAAGACCAAAATTATGGTTTTTGCCAAGAGACCCAAACCAAGTGCATGGTACATCAATGGTCACAAGATTGAGCAGGTCACTTGCTTCAAATACCTGGGTATAGCCTACATTCATCGGGAAGCAGAAAAGCCCACGGCGACTACGTTGCAGGGAATGCCCAAAGAAGCGCAAATGCTATCCTCAAGTACCTCAGGACCAAAGGTGGACACTATATACCTGCAGCCCTCAAACTGTTTGAGGCTAAATCGATTGCACAGCTGTTATATGGTGCCTAATTAGGTCCCTCTGCCAACTGCGCACCACTAGAATTGGTACAATCCAAATTCTTAAGATCTGCTCTACAAGTGCCTAAACACGTCTCCAATGCAACCATACGTCTTGAAACGATCCATAAGACTCAAGATCAGAGTGTGGCTTGCCACTCTTAATTACTGGTTGAGACTATCGTTCTTCCCGAGCGGCCTTGCTCCCCTGACTATTAAGGATGATTTCCAATCGACATGGAAACGAGCATTGAAAAATATAATAAATACTCTAGGCTTCAACCCACAGATATTACTTGACAAGGGGCATGAACAAGCTAAAAAAATAATAATTAAACAGCGTGTGGAAGACACAGAACGTCAAGCAGACCTAGCCAGATCCCCAAAATTTCTAATCAGTGAAACCAGTAGATACCGGTACATCACCTCCCAAATGCCATATATAACCAACCCTGAAATCCCAAAACAGTGAAGGGCCTTCACTCTGGCCTGTTGTCAGGCTGTCCCATTAGCCATTCAGGAAGGCCGTTATAGGAAGACACCATGCGAGGAGAGGAAATGCCCATGTGGTTCTGGGCAGCAGGAAACATGCCTTTTTCCATTGCCAGTACTATGTTGTTGTAAGAATATTAAGGTCTTTTATATATAATAATAATGGTTATTAATGTACCAAGCAGACACGCATACATATGTGTGAGGCAGCACAGAAAAAACAGCCCTGGAAACCATTCTGACTCTCAAAACTGACCAAATGTTTACCAAATGTTTCTCTGGAAGGAGGGAGTGGGTGAGGGAACCTTCCCATTGTCTCAGAAATTAAATAATCACCATCTCAAAGGAACGGCCAGGCTACCCAGGAAAGAATCATAGAATCATCATAATTTATTACAGTCATAGACCAGCTCCTTCAACCGCTCCTGATAAGGCTTGGTTTCCAGACTCTTGATCATCTTGGTTGCCCTCCTCTGTACATGTTCCAACTTGCCAACATCCTTCTTAAATTGTGGTGCCCAGAACTGGACACAGTATTCAAACAGAATAATGTATGCAGGTTGCTCTAGACTTGTGTAAGATACTTTCCAAGGTGATATTGTTGGCAGTTAAAGCTGTGAGACAGACAAGTCCACCATTATACTGTGTAAACATAGCTCCCTGTTGCCTACTTACCCTTTGTCTTACTATAGGGATGCCTCCAGGATCCCGTTCTAAGGTGGGTTTCCATTTCTAGAAAAAGGGAGACAAAGAGGTGGTGCAGTGAGTAAACAGAAATGATCTGCATTTGGAAAGTCCCATAAAATTAGTAGAGAAGAGCTAAGAGAAATACAGGAGAGGCATGATTGAACTGGCTTCCCTAACTTGGTCAAATTCAGATCATTTGCAAAGAGATTCAATCACAGTTGTGCCCATTCCCAAGAGGCAACCATGTGAAATGTTTGTGGGACCAAGATCAGAAGGAAGCATGACAAAAGCCATCCAAACCAAGCAACTCAGTCTGCATGCTCTGCAAAACTTTAAGGACACACAAACTCCCTAAATTTCTGCAACTGGAAGTCATTTGTAGTAGAATTCATCCCAGGCTTATTGGCATAGAGCATTTCCCCACACTCTCAGCAGAAAGATCAGCCAAATAGCTAACAAGCTGGTCAAAGCCTGGATTCAAATACCCAAGTAAAGCTTAAAATTAGGACAGTAGGGATGGCATAAGCCCATATGGGAGGTACTCAGCATGGGTATTGCTGTTAACACACATATATGTCTACAGCCCAAATCCAGTGTGCTCATATCTATAAGTCAATGCAGACACATCACCTACCCCTTGGCAGAGACAGCATCAGAGAAGAAACACAATATGCCTATTAACTGCACCTCGACCCAAGTATTTTACTTTTATTGACATATGGTGGTGAAACACGTCTTATGGACATAAGAGGAGCCTGCTGTATCAGACCCATGGCCCATTTAGTCCAGCATCCTGTTCTCACAGCGGCCAACCAGATGCCTGTGGAAAACCTGTAAGCAGGGCACAATGACCTTCTCCCTTCCTAAGATTCCCAGCAACTGGTCTTCAAAGCATTACTGCCTCTAACTGTGGAAGGAGACTACAGCCATCTTGGCTAGAGGGTCATTGGTGGCCCTCTCCTCCACCTCCTCCTCCTCCTCCTCCTCCTCCTCCTCCTCCTCCTCCTCCTCCTCCTCCCTGAACTTGTCTAATTCTCTTTCAAAGCCATCTAAGTTGGTGGCCATCACTGATTCCTGTGGAAGTGAATTCCACAGTTTGACTATGTACTGTGTGAATAAGTACTTTCTTTTACTCTGTCCTGAATCTTCCAACATTCGGCCTCACTGGAGGTCCCCAAGAGTGAGAAAAAGCTTTCTCTATCCACTTTTCCCGTGCCACTTGTAATTTTATAAACTTCTGTCACGCCACCCATTACTCCCCTTTTCTCTAAACTAAAAAGGCCCAAACGCTGCAACCTTTCTTCACAGGGGAGCTGCTCCATCTTTTGCTCCAACAGAATACCCACATGACCCACAAAAACATGTGCTGTAACACAAACATCTTTGTAGGATCCAGCATCAAACCACTTACTGTGGTAGCAGAGCGCTTTCGACGATGGCAGCATGCAGCAAGCTGGGCCTTGGGAAGGGGCCCATCCTGGCAGCCAAAGAAAGGAAGAAAGGAAAGCAAGTGAAAGAGTGAAGATATCCCCACATGCTCAGAGTCATCCAAGGCAGACCCAGCCTGAAAGTTCAGTCCAGGAGAAAGAAGAGACAACAGGACACCTCTTCCAAAGGAGGACAGCCTCTTGCAAAGATCTCATATCAGTCTTGGGGCAGGAAAAACCAAAAGCCTCAAGTGAAGGCCTAATGCAGGCAAGATAAAAGGAAGGAGTAAGATCCAGGTGTTTTTGGACTGCTTCTTGAGCTTTAAATTGTACCTATTTTCCCTCGGCTTTTTGACTCAATCTTCCTCCTTCTAGCACTATACTAATCCATAAATTCCTCAGTTCCTCCTATTCCCAGTTATAGCAACCAAGTATGCTAACAATCCACAGATTCTTAGCGTACTTGGTTGCTATAACTTAGAGATTCTGACTAAACATGCAGAATAGTGGAATAGACTCCCACAAGAGGTGGTAGACTTTCTTTCTTCGAGGTTTTTAAAGCAGAGGCTGGATGGCCATCTGTCGGGTATGATCTAGTTGAAATTCCTGCATTGCAGGGGTGTTGACTAGATGGCCCTTAGGGTCCCTTTCAACAATTTTATGCTCACGTCTACTTGCAAGTCTGCAAGCCTGTCTGCCCCTCCAGTGCTGTGCCAGGGCCTATTCTCCAGCTCAGCACTTAAGGAATATAACTAACCAGAATCAGGAGAGGCACATGCTTAATGCAGCAGGCACTAGCGTGTCACCATCATCCTCTGGGCTCAACCTGCAGCACACTCCGCCAAAAGAAGATTGGCCACATTTGCTCTCATTATTTCATGAAGATCCAGTTGGAGAAAGCCACAGTACACCACATTTGCAGATTATGGACAGCATAGCCAAACCTGCTTTACTGTAAACTGCATTTCAGTCTCTCTGAATAATGCGATGGTAGTGACCAGCCAGCAGTAGGTTTGACGATTCTTCCCCCTATTATTAATATCCCAAATGAGCAGGGAATGGGAGACCAGGCAAGTGCAAACCGACATTCTGCAGGCCTTCCAATCACATCAGCTCAGCAAGGACCGAAAAATTACACTCCATTATGTCTTGAAGCCCACTCACTGAGGATGCTGGTGGTGCAGCTGACAGCCTCTTGTGGCATCCCCTTGGGGCCCGCTGGACCTTAGGAGCTGGCCCATCCTGGCAAGCAGAGGGGGAAAGAGGGGGGAAATACAGGAACAGATAAAGGCACACCCAAAGCTAAGAGATGAACAAGGACTTCCAACACCAGGCATATAATCCTAAAAGATTATTGATGAAAAACACAGCATTGTGTTCCATCATCCAAGGAAATGAGAGGGCTATCCTAGGTTATCCTAACAACCCTCCAAGATGACAGAGAGAATGTGTCTGACCAAAAAAAATCAACTTATTAGCCAAGCAGGCATTGAAATCCAGGTCTACCCAATTCATAAATCAAACTCTCCATTATCTGTCTGATAAATTGAGCATTCTGACACCCACTATGACACACACCACTCCCAGACTCATGATATGTGGACTTGAGGGGGGGGAGAACTTGAGTCCAATATCAGATGGACTGTGTGCAGTCACACATTCTTGCCTCTATCATGAGCTGCATGCAGATTCAGTACCACTCACTGTCACGGGTGCTGACTTCTTCTGCTGGCGCCGTGCTGGCGTAAAGGTCTCCTCTGTGGAGAGGACTTCCTGGTGTCAAGCAGGAAAGAGACAGAAGAGGCCATCAGGCACAGCACCCACTTGCCAAGGGATGAGGAGGAAACAAGATGCCAAGATATCTCCCCAAGAACAAATACAAACCCAGAGAAAGTTATGCCCAAGGTCTCCATATTGCAACTGATGGCTAGTACAGCCTTCATCAAAAGAGGAACATGAGATCAGCATGCTGCTGCTCCCTACATTAGCCTGCCAAGCTGCAGGCCCTCACCATGACTGATGACTGAACAAGAGGGGAAAACATACCAATGGCAAGAGAGGAGCTTTTCTAGAAACAAAGAGGCTACATGTAAATCTATGAAGCAATACAAATGGAATAAAGGAGCACAACACCCACAGGAATGGAATCAACTAAGAGATGTCAAGCCCAGAGAAGGCAACACAGCAGGTACTTACTACTGTAAGCTTCTTCGTGCTGTAGCCATCTTTCTTGGGTGGAATTTTTTTCTGAAAGGATCAAGAGATGGTTAGTGCCAGAGCTACAGGTCAGCACCCCATTTAGTATCAATACAAATCTCAAAACACACAACCCAAGAGTATGTGCAAACAGGAAGGGCAAGCAGAATATTCACAGAGCAAGCTAAAGCCTTTTCCAGAAGAAGAATGACCCAGAAGATGGGAGAGCAGTCTCCAGATGTGGCAAATTCTGCACTGACCATGAAAAGTGACCATTCTCATCAAGGAAAGCAGAATCCGACAACACGTATAAACAGTGCACATTATTCAGATTCCCATCATCCCTTGTTTTATCTAATTTTAAGTATTTCCTAATCATGTTTGAGAGTAAAGAGCTATACAGGGCAATGACCCTCTACCCCTCCTCCTGAAAACCTCTCTGGCTTCTGAGATTTCAGCAAGCAGTGCCCTCATATTTTCATGTGTGCCCTCATATTTTCATGTATAATTTCACAGCCATAAAGGCTAGAAACTGCCAAAGAAAGAAAGAAAGAGGATTGTCAAGGAACTGAATTCTGTGATAACCATACCACAGGGCTGTAGCAGGAGGACCTCAAGACATTTTAGGTTCTGTGTTTGATTTACCACAAAACTCAACAAACTGTGGTTTAATCTTAACTATGGTTAATAGAAACAAGCCTACTTCAAACTATAGTTTATGAAGCTGGCTTGTTTCCTCTATTCAGAGTTAAGATTAAGCTATAGTTAAAGGTTTGGACAAGCTACTAATCTGTGATTAATAAAATGTTTTGGTCTCCTCCTCATGGCCTTGCCACAGTAGAAAATATGTGAGTTTGGAATGGGGCGAGGAAGGAGGTTAGGCTCATTCCTGTAAGTGTTAAGAGGTATTTCTACATGTGCTACATATTTAGGCTGCCCGCGGGAAGGTAAATGGCATTTCCATGCGCTGCTCTGGTTTACCCAGAAGCAGCTTAGTCATGCTGGCCACATGACCCAGCATGTCTGTGGAACTGTCTGCCAAAGCAGAAAAATGCCGGCTCCCTCGGCCTTTAAAGCGAGATGAGCGCTGCAACCCCAGAGTCGTTCGCGAATGGACATAATTGTCAGAGTTTTCTTTACCTTTTTAATGTTGCTCTTGAAGCAGAGAGACCAACTATGGATCACATGAAATTGATGCTTATGTCAGGAATTTCAACGTATGCAATAATATTTAAAGGGGAGATCCCAACTCATCCTAAATGATCCAGAAGTTGAGGATCCTTGGAAGTAAAGTGAAGCATGGAGTAAAAAAAAGTTACTATACCATATGGGGTTCCTTTATAGTCTATCAAGGATTCCTCAAGGGAGGGGAATAGCAGTACCCAAGAAAGCTTGCCTGTGACTTTGATTTCCCCCAGCAATATGCAGCTGCAGGAAACTGTTTAAAATTTATTAGGCTACATTGTCAGTTTGCCCAGGGCAACAGTAAGTCTCAAAATGCAAGGCCAATACTTCTGAGGAACTCACTCCGCAGACAAGTGGAAAAGGATATCGGAAGGTAGAAAGTGAAAGCAACCAATTTAAGTCTTTGGTCCTTCCTTATCCAAGTAGCATACACAACGCTGGCCACTTCATTTCAACAGTTGTAATAGTACTGGAGAAGATAAAAGCATCTGTAAATAAAAGAGGGAGATCTTTCGTGGAACAGTAAGCCAGCATTTCAAAGTTGCTGTTGTTGTAAGTTATTTGAAGCAACGTCTATGTAAGCTTCATACTGTAAACTCCCACAGAAGGGGATAAGGAGTGAATATTTATTCATTAAATGCCCAAACACCTCAAAGCCATCCAATGAATTCAATAGGCCTCTTGCTATAACAAATATATATCCTTATCCTACCTGTAGAATTTGTCACCACTTTACTTTTAGATGCCTTTGTGAGCCACGTTTTAAAGGTTATTTAGTAACCATAGGTAGGATGGGTTATAACAGCAATTTTTATTTATTTATTTATTTATTTATTTATTTATTTATTTATTATATTATATTTTAATTTATATACCACCATATACCCGGAGGTCTCAGGGTGGTTCACAGAAGAAAATAAAAATATACAACCACAAACTATATAATCAAAATATAAACAACCCAATTACCCCCCCCAAAAAACCCACACATTTTAAAAGAGCATAGATGTCAATCAAATCAACCAAAGGCCTGGTTAAAAAGGAACGGTTTTGCCTGGAGCCTAAAGATGTATAATGAAAGTGTCAGGCAAACTTCCCTGGGGAAACACAGTCAGGGGGCCACTGCAGAGAAGCTCTTGTTCTTGTGTTGCCACACTCCAGACCTCTCGAGGAGGAGGCACATGAAGAAGGGCCTCAGAAGATGATCTCAGGGACCAGGTAGGTTCACATGGAAAGAGGCAGTCCTTGAGGTTTTGCAGTCCTGAGCCGTTTAAGGCTTTATAGGTCAAAACCAGCACTTTGAATTGGGCCTGGAAACTAATTGGTAGCCAGTAAAGTTGAGCATCAGCATGAGATGCTCAAACAGTCTTGCTCCGGTGAGCAACCTAGCCACTGAATTCTGCACTAGCTGACGTTTCCGAACTGCCTTCAGAGGAAGCCCTACATATAACGTATTGCAGTAATCTAACCTTGAAGTTACCAGAGCATAGACAGCAGTAGTTAGGCTATCCCTGTCCAGATAGGGGCTTAGCTGGGCCACCAGCTGAAGCTGATGGAAGACACTCTGTGCCACTGAGGCCACCTGAGCCTTGAGCAACAGCAAAGGATCCAGGAATACCCCCAAGATATGTACCCACTTCTCCAGAGGAAGTGTAACCCCATCAAGAGCAGGCGACCTCCCACCCATCTGGTCTAGGGAACTACCCACTAACAGTGCCTCAACCATATCTGGATTGAGTTTCAGTTTGTTGGTTCCATTACTGAGGCAAGATACTGGTCCAGCACTTCCACTGCCTCACCTGCAGATGTAAAGGAGAAGCAGAGGTGAGTGTCATCAGCATACAGCTGACAACGTACTCCAAACCTCCAGATAACCCCACCCAGCGGTTTCATGTACATGTTAAACATCATGGGGGATAGGATTGAGCCCTGCAGAACCCCGCATTGAAGGTTCCACAGGGCTGAAATGCATTCCCCAAGCAACACCCTCTGGGAACGACCATGCAAGTAGGACTGGAACCACTGCAAAGCAGTGCCACCCACCCCTAGTTCAGGCAGCCACTCCAGAAGGATACCATGGTCGATGGTATTGAAAGCCGCTGAGAGGTAGAGGAGAATTAACAGGGACATGTTTCCCTTGTCTCTCTCTCGACAGAGGTCATCATACAGGGCGACCAAAGCAGTTTCTGTGCCAAAACCAGGCCTAAACCCCAACTGAAATGGAAACAGAAAATCAGTTTCTCCCCAAAGCGCCTGGTTCTGGTCTGTGATCACTCACTCCAGAACCTTGCTCAGAAAAGGAAGATTAGCAGTTGCTAGTTAGCCAGTGGTTAGTCAGGTTTTCCAAATCCAGGGAAGGTTTCTTAAGGAGTGGTTTTACCACTGCCTCCTTCAAACAGGCACCTCCCTGGCCCAGCCAGCTGTTCCCTCCCTGCTGGTTTTTATCAGCCAGGAGGGGCAAGGGTCCAGAGCGCAAGTGGGGCCCTGAGCGATCCGAGCACCTTGTCCACACCCTCAAGCCTTACCAACTGAAACGCATCCAACACAACAGGACTAGACTGTGCTCTGGACACCCCATGAGATTCATCTGCTATAACAGCAGAGTCAAGGTCTTGGTGGATGCAAGCGATCTTATCCTCAAAATGTCTTGCAAATAATAATAATAATAATAATAATAATTTTATTTATACCCCGCCCTTCCCAGCCAGAGAACCGGGCTCAGGGCGGCTAACATCAATTAAAATCACAACAAAAAACATAAAAACGATCAATTTAAAATAACAGATTAAAATACAAATTAAAATAAGTCATAGCGAGCTACCGTTGGTTCTTCCACCTCCTTTGAATCAGCCTGTAAAAGGCCCAGAAAAGCTCTGCCAGACAACATAATGAAGATGCAATTGAGGCAGCAAAGTAGGCCTTCTTTCCTGCCTTCACTGCTACTAGGTAGGCTCAATCAGGGCCAGATTTAGGTTTGATGAGGCCCTAAGCTACTGAAAGTAATGGGGCCTTTATATGTCCAGCTGTCCTTTGACAACAACAAATTGTCGCTGTTTTTTGTGTTGAATATATGCTATATAGTAATTTATGGACCTAATAGGTATCTAAAGCCATTTGCACATAACAAAATATATATTTTATCAAAGTAATTGTTGAACTGAAATACAATTAAGAAATATATTAATAGTGAAATACAATTAAGAAGTAGTATATTAATAGTGAAATAATTATTAAGCTCTAACTTAAAATTATGTAGGTTTTATTTTATTTGTTTTTTATCTTATATTTTGGAAATGTACATCCTGGTTTTTTTCCTTAAATTTTTTTGGTGGCCCCAAAGAGAGTGGGGCCCTAAGCTACAGCTTGTTTAGCTTATACGTAAATCCAGCACTGGGCTCGATACTGAGCCCTTACTGGTGTTCGGTTGCATTCATTCGGATCTTTCCTCCACTTGTGTTCAAGCCATCTCCCAGCTTGTTTCTTTGCCCTAAGCTCTGGAGTATACCAGGGGGCTAAATGGGCTCCACAAAGTGGGAGAGGGTGCTCAGGGATGATCATGTCAATAGCCCAAGCCATTCGGGTGTTCCAGAGGTCAGCCAGGGCTTTGACAGGAGAGCCAGTCATATCAGCTGGAACCACCACCACCCCAAGCCGTTTGGAATCCCACTGGATCCATCAGCCTCCGCAGGCGGACCTTCCTGATAGGTCCCCCACCTCTTTGGAGGGAAAAAGGTGCTGATATCCTAAATCTCAACAGGAAGTGATCTGACCATGACAAGGGACTGATGTCAATGTCCCCTACTTTCAAATCACCCTCTTCCTGCCCAGTTGAGAAAACAAGGTCCAGAGTGTGGCCTGCCATGTGCGTTGGACCGGTGACATGTTGGGACAGCCCCATGGTTGTCATGGCAGCCATGAAGTCCTGAGCCACCCAAGAGCGAGCTGCCTCGGCATGGATGTTGAAGTCTCCCAGAACCAACAGTCTGGGAGTCCTCACACCGCCTCTGAGACCAGCTCTGTCACCTCCGGCAGGAAGACTGCTGGGCAGCAAGGCGGGTGGTAAACCAACAGAATGCCTAATCTATCCCATTTGCCCAACGCCAGAAACACAAACTCTAGATCCCCCCAACTGGAAAGAGAGCATGGAGATAATCTCCATAAACCACAGCAACTCCCCCTCCCTGACCCTTGAGTCTGCCTGATGCTGCACTGAGTACCCAGGTGGTCACAGCTGCTCCACCCTGTTCACCAACCCAGTTTGAGTAATACATGCCAGCCTCCTCATCCATAATCAGATCATGGATAAGGGAGATTTTATTCTGGGCTGACCTGGCATTCAACAGCAGCAGTTGCAGACCAGAGGGCTGGCTGATATGACAACCACAATTCCCCAGGTTGGAGGAGAGACTG
This sequence comes from Lacerta agilis, assembly GCF_009819535.1. Classification (NCBI taxonomy): domain Eukaryota; kingdom Metazoa; phylum Chordata; class Lepidosauria; order Squamata; family Lacertidae; genus Lacerta; species Lacerta agilis. Next base: position 40,223,613 of record NC_046327.1, on the reverse strand, counting down.
GCACACGGCACAGTCACTAACTGCCTGGGCCATGTGCCCCTTACCTGGCCTGCCATACCTCCCCCTACCTAGGGCTTCCCCCTGCTCCTCTCCTCCCAGGCACATCCCACCAAGTGCCCTTACAACCCACTTAAAAACAAGAAAAATGGGGGGCATGCAAATCAAAAGGATATGAAAACAATTGAAAATAAAAATAAAAAACTAGTTGTGTGTGCTCTTCTTAATCAACAACCTCTACTGAATGCTACAGTGATGAATGGCTTTTGAATTTTTCTAGCCATCAATGGAGAAAGTTGATTTGAATAAAATGTCAAGGGTTCAAGTTCTCAGAATTGTCCTCCTACATTGAACCATGAGAGATCCCTGCTACCTAGATAAGACAGTAATCAGAAGCAACATTCCAGGTGGAAGTTTAAGTCTGTAAAGGGCTTTTGAGTTCAGAACTGCTTGTCAGTTTAACTCACTACTTCAAATCAAAACTAAGACATCTTCAATACTTGATAAGCCTGAATAAGAAGAGACGGAGAGCAGACATGCTAGACATCTTCAAAAATCTAAAGGGCTGCCGCATGGGAGATGGAGCAAGATTGTCTTCTCCTGCTCCAGAGGGAAAGAGCCAAACCAATGGGTTCAAGTTACAAGAAAGGAGATTCCAGCTAAACATCAGGAAGAACTTTCTGACAGTAAGAGCTGCTGAACAGTGGAACAGACCCCCTCAGAAGTGGGGGGACTCTGGTTTTCTGGCGCGGACTGCCATGGCGCACGGCTGTTCCCATGATAGCAGACTCCGACTGTTCAGTTACTTAAGGATAATATGAGAGTAATTATCCTTGTAGCCCCCCCCTCCCCGGGTCGGGGAGGATGAGCTTTCACTGGCAGATTGTCCATTACCTGTCCCTCACTCACTGCCAGAAAGAGCGCTCAATTCCTCTTTGATTTGGAATTATTTGGACTTTGTAAGTAACTATTTTTCAAAGGAAATTCATCTAAAAATTTGGCTTGGAAGGGAAATAAAAAACGGAGGTCGTTTCCCTGACGGCTGACACAGCGGAACAGTGTTACAATTTCCGAAGCTGTTGTCAGAAGACTTGAAACAAAGAAATAACTTCTGTAATTGGCTTTCCTGCTGAAAGCAATTAGGTTGTAAAAACTATCTGACTAAGTCAGGGGTGTCAAACTCAAATTCATCGGGGGCCGCATCAGCAGTTTGGTCACCCTCAAAGGGCCGGTTTTATCTGTAGGACTATGTGTCCACTCCGTGCACTACTTCAATCATTTTAACTCGGGGTGAAAGGAGAGCACGGTGGCACTGGTGTAAATCATGGCCCTTCTGATAGGACTAGCATACAGAAACCCATTAATTAGTAAACAAGCACCATGCCTACTGAATAGTCACCATGTGAGAAGACCCAGGCACAAAGCAATCTGTTACATGCAGGAGAGGGAGGGAGAGAGGGAGGAAAGAGGGGAGAGAAAGAAGAGTAGGAAAGAAGGAAGGGAATAAAGAAGGAAAGAAAAAGAAAGAGGGAGAGAAGAAAGAAAGGAGAGGGAGAGAAAGAATAAGAATGAGGGAGAGGAAGAAAGACAGGAAGGAAGGAAGGAGAAAAAGAAAGAAAGAAAGAGGGGAAAGGAAGGATGTGGAAAAGAGGAGAGGAAAATAGAATTTGGTAAGTGGGGAAAGTGGGGAAAGTGGGGAAGAGAAAGAAAGGCTGGAAAAAGATGTGACCGAGGGGGGAAAGGAGGGAAAAGGGGGATGGGGAAAACAGGTAAACCATAAAGAGGAGGAGAGGCGAAGAGGGGAAAGTGAAAAAAGGAGAAATCAGGAGAGAGGTGGGCGGGACAGAGGGCAGGGGAGAGGCAGGCGGGGTCCTGTCCTGCCTGCTCGCACAAGGGGCTTCTGCGTCTCATCGGTGCGCAAGGCTTGAGACAAATAAGATAAACCACAATGAATGGCGATTCATTACTTTACTTCTGAGCAGGCACGGCTAGACCTGCGCTGTCACACCTCAGCCGTACTTACCGGGCAAGGCAAACGCCCAGCAACGACACAGCAAGGGGGCTCCTCGATGCGATTTGGCTTTAGGGTTGAATCTGTATTACACCAAAAACATGGGGGGGGGCAGGGGGAGCTGTCTGAATTTCTAAAGGACCACGACTGCTGTCTGTTCTCAGCAGAGGGATCGGATTAAATTACTGCCAGTTTAGCCTGAATGAAACGTTTCTCTCCACCCCCCTCGCCTCCCCAGACCCCTCCCCGCAAGAGAGAAAAAGAGAGCCTCAAGCAGCAGCAGCCAGGCGCGGTACAAGAGGGAGGGGGGAAGTGATCGGGAAAGTGATCAACAGATCCAATGAGGGAAAGGCAGGAACGGGCTTCCACGGAGACTGGAGACAATTGATCTGCGGGAGCTGGCTCAGGCTCCCTCTTCAACATGAGGCATGCACAGCCTCAGCCTCGCAGCCTCGCAACTCACTTGCAAAGCTGTGCTGGAGACTCCAGCAGCGAGTTACCTGTGGAAATAGTGGCGCCGCTGCCTATTTTTAGAAAGAGGGCTTCCCCCTCGCCCGCCACCCCTGGCCCAGCCCGCAGCTGCCTTTACCTCGTCGTTGTCGCCTCGCGTCGAATCCAGCCAGCAGCTCCGCCTCCACGCCAGCAGCAGCAGCAGCAGCAGCCAAACAGGAGGGAAACTGCTGCTGTCTGCTGCTGCGCCTGCGCTGGCAGAAACGAGGGAGGACGCATGACAGAGCAGAGCAGCAGCAGCAGCAGCGCCTGCCTCAGCCTCCCGAAGGCGGGCCGCCGGCCAGCTGGAGAAGTGGGCGGGCGCAGGAGGGCCAGGAGCGTGGCGGCCACCTAGTTGGCCTAAATGGCAGCTCCGGCCCTCCGTGCAGTGAGCGCACGCGCCCTCCCTCCCGTTGCGGGTGGGCGGGCGCCGGGAGGGAGGGAGGCGCGCGCGGGCCACATGACGGGGTCTGGCGGGCCGGATTAGGCCCGCGGGCCTTGTGTCTGACACCTGTGGACTAAGTGGTTTCAGGAATTATATACCCCTCCTTTCAGGGGTCTTAGAGAATCTGGCAAGAACAAAGAACAATGGCACCGAAGGAGGAGAGGAAGTGATTGTTTTGACTACAAATCTGTTTACTAACCCTGAACATGGAGAAGCGAAAATGGCCTTTGCAGTTTCAAAAGAGGTTTTTGCAACTTATGCAGGTCTTAATAAATAAGACACAGCACTGGGGACAGAAGGATGAAATACAAGCAACTGTACAGAATGAACAGTTTGAGATTGGAGACAACTTGGAAAACACAATGCCGTTGCAGGAGGAGGATGGCAGTATAGATGAGGAATTAAAAATGGAATCTGGTGCACAAGAAGGAATCGTTAAGGAAGATGTTGCCCCGCAGGAAAATGTGGAACAATCCAGCACTACACAATTTAATTGTGAGAAGGTTACAAAACTGCAAAAAGATGAAACAAAATAGGAAATTCTTTCCAGTAGCACCTTAGAGACCAACTGAGTTTGTTCTTGGTATGAGCTTTCGTGTGCATGCACACTTCTTCAGATACACTGAAACAGAAGTCACCAGATCCTTAAATATAGTGGGGGAGTGGGGAGGGGTATTACTCAGAAGGGTGGTGGGAATGGGTGATCGGCTGATAAGTGTATCTGAAGAAGTGTGCATGCACACGAAAGCTCATACCAAGAACAAACTCAGTTGGTCTCTAAGGTGCTACTGGAAAGAATTTCCTATTTTGTTTCGACTATGGCAGACCAACACGGCTACCCACCTGTAACTGCAAAAAGATGGACAGGAACGAAAAGCTGCTTTCTTTGACTTTTGGATTGGGTGGTTTGAAAGGGTTGGGGTAGGTTAGAAAGAATGGACTTTTTAATAATATTTTCAGATTTATGGTTTTGGACAAAGTATATGGATACTGGACAATGTATCTTAATTAATAAAAATAATTGCCAAGTTCTTGAGGCCGCAGGGAGGGGGGAGGGAAATAGGGGTGGAATTAGAAACATTGCAGAAGTACAAAGAAGCTAAGGAGGATAAATGTTAATAAATTAGGCAAGAATATATATGTTAAATATAGAATTATTTAGAAGGAAAAAAGGTGATTAAATTAGATTTAAAAGATGAGAGAGGAAAACTGTAAATTATATGTGATTATGGAGTCAGCATGTGGGGGAGCTGGGGAAGTCATGACAAAAGAATTGAATATATGATTACCTGACCCAGGAGGGGGGTTGGGATTAAGCAACAATTAGAATATTGAATGTGGTTGAACTTAGAATGATTTCAATGGCTCCTGTGAGAGGGGAGCGAGGTTAATTTGCTCCCCTCGGTGGGAGAGGGGGGAGTAATGAAATGTTTAACCTTGTAATATTTGTGCTTTTAATTGAAAAATCTTATAATTTTTTAAATAAAAAATGGTCATCTGTCATAGATGCTTTAGCTGTGATTCCTGCATAGCAGAGGACTGGACTGGATGACCCTAGGGGCCCCTGCCAACTCTATGATTCCATGACTTAAAGCAGAATTGAACAGTAATTGGGGAGTTGGGATGAGTTTATCTAAATCAGGCATGTCCAACAACTTTGACCTGAACCCCCCAAAAGGGGGTAGATCACTGCCAGTTTTTAACTCTGTGAGTAGATCGCAGTCTCTTGGAAGTTGGCCACCCCTAATCTAAATCATGCAGACATCCAGTGTCAAGGCTGGTCAATTCCTCTTCACATTACCACATTAATAAATAGTTCTTAACTTCAACTATCACTCCACAGAGTCATTCAGTTCAGATACCTTCTGAGCTCTGCTTCTCCCCTGACCAGCAACTCGCAAAAGGCTTTTCCCGCTCTTTTTCTAACCTCCTCCTCGTGAGGCCTGGCTTGTACCTCCCCTCCCCCGAGTTGGAGTCCTAGCTTAACCCTTGCCTCTGGGAACATTCTAGCTCTCTTTCTAACTCTACCCTGACATCCAGGTTATTTTTTCAGATGAAAATGATTGCAAGTTCCCAAACTTCCTTTAGTATCAGTAATAATCAAGCTATTGATCTTCATAATAGGCAAAATAATCTACTCACAGAATTTCTGGGTAGCATTAGTTGATTTTGTATTATATTTTTGCTGCTGTAGGCTGCTTTCATGCGCATTGCCCAGAAAAGCAGCCTAGTAATGTTATAACATAAAATAAATATTAAAAAGCACAGTACAAAAAAGTCAACTAGAAAAAAGAGGATAACTCATTGTCACGGGAGAGTCAGAAGGAGTTTGGGAGCAGACACCAGATCCCTTAAACACAGCAACCTCCTTAATCAGAGAACTCAACACATTTACAACGGTGTCGGGCCTACAAGTAAACTTTGCAAAATCGGAAGCCATGTGCTTCAACACTCCTCCTCACATCCAAAGAGAACTCACTAATATCACCAAGATAAAACTCTGTCACACCATGTTCAGATATCTAGGGGTTGTTGTTGTTGTTGTTGTTCAGTCGTTCAGTCGTGTCCGACTCTTCGTGACCCCATGGACCAGAGCACGCCAGGCACGCCTATCCTTCACTGCCTCTCGCAGTTTGGCCAAACTCATGTTAGTAGCTTCAAGAACACTGTCCAACCATCTCATCCTCTGTCGTCCCCTTCTCCTTGTGCCCTCCATCTTTCCCAACATCAGGGTCTTTTCTAGGGACTCTTCTCTTCTCATGAGGTGGCCAAAGTACTGGAGCCTCAACTTCAGGATCTGTCCTTCTAGTGAGTACTCAGGGCTGATTTCTTTGAGAATGGATAGGTTTGATCTTCTTGCAGTCCACGGGACTCTCAAGAGTCTCCTCCAGCACCATAATTCAAAAGCATCAATTCTACGGCGATCAGCCTTCTTTATGGTCCAGCTCTCACTTCCGTACATTACTACTGGGAAAACCATAGCTTTAACAATACGGACCTTTGTCGGCAAGGTGATGTCTTTGCTTTTTAAGATGCTGTCTAGGTTTGTCATTGCTTTTCTCCCAAGAAGCAGGCGTCTTCTGATTTCGTGACTGCTGTCACCATCTGCAGTGATCATGGAACCCAAGAAAGTGAAATCTCTCACTGCCTCCATTTCTTCCCCTTCTATTTGCCAGGAGGTGATGGGACCAGTGGCCATGTAACCAAAAACCTCAATAAATTATACCTCCACAACTACAAGCCCCTGTGGCAACAAATAAACAAAGACCTAAAGAGATGGAACAACATGAATTCCACTCTCTCAGACAAAATAGCCATGATCAAAATGATCACCCTTCGGGAAAAAACTAACCTACTTGTTACAACCCTCCCAATCTGGATTCCCCCAACCCAGCTCCGCAGATGGCAGAGAAAACTACATTCCTTTATCTTCTCACACAAAAAACCAAGAATAAGCACCAAATACCTGCACCTCCCCACCTCAGGATGAGGAAGCCCCAACACAGAAGCATATTACAGTCCCAACCAAATACGCCATATAATCCCATATATACTAGAAGATGAGACAAAACAATAGATACACCTAGAGAGGGAGACAATTGAAAATATCTCCACCACACTATACCCACTCCTCCCAAACAAACAAAATTCCCACAACACTTAACAGGTACACACAAACCATGCTCAAAGTATGGAAAACAGAAACAGGCAAACTATCCCCAACCCCATCCCCACTAACTCCCCTGGCCTACCACCCATTATTCTACCATGCAGCACAAAACCTCCAAATAAAAACCTGGCAAACCAAAGGCCTATATCGCCTAATAGACTTTTATAAAAATAACAAACCTTTGTCAACACAAGAAATACAGGACAAACTAGAAGACACCCAAACGCCCTGGTTAGCACAACACCAATTACATGCCCTCTTAAACAATCCAGCAGTAAAATCAGCAGCAACTGGACCCCTGACAACCTTCAAAAACCTCATCCTAACAACAAAGGGACACGGCAAAGGGATGGTATCTGCTATATACAAAATACTACTCAAAAATCCCACAAACTCCCTAGACACAATAAAAAAACAATGGGAGGATGACATAGGATATGAAATCAACTCCACCCAATGGACCAGAATGTGGTCTAAACCCCCCTTCAAATCCATATCAATGAAAAGAAAAGAACTCACGCTGAAACTAACCTACAGGTGGCACGTAACGCCAAGAAAATTTGTGCTAATACACCCAGGAACCTCACCAAAATGCTGGAGAGGGTGCACTTCCACAGGCACATACCTCCACATGTAGTGGGAGTGCCCCAAAATCCAAACATTCTGGACAACAACCACACGAGAAATAGCCCTACTATTAAAACTAACCAGTAACTTGAAACTGACACGGGGACAAACAGAAGAAGACACCTTCACCCCTGTATGGCTCCCCTTCATCACACACACAGCCCAACAAGACAATGACAAAAATCTACCAACAGCATACAAATCAATATGGCTAACCTGATCAAAAACACTCATCCCACTCACACAGGAAACCAAAGACCACCACAGCTAACCACAAATGAACAATCGCACCCTATGCCACGAGCTCTCACCACCAAAGGAGCACAAGTGAACAACAGAGAACCTGCACAAACCACGCTGACACCAAACCCTACATATATTAAGTAAAATAGAAACATCGTCACCCCACTCCACCCATCCCCCCATCCCGCCCACCTCTTTTCCCCTTTTCTTCCTAATGTCTCAACAAACAAAATTGATTTGTAAAAACATTACATGGAAAAAATACGAGAGACATTGCACTACCTTTGTAAGTAAAGAAAACCTTTAATAAAAAATACTTTAAAAAAGAAAAGAAATTGGATTGACAAAATGCATGTTTTTAGGACTTGGGAAACACTCTAAACAAAGCACGAAAGGCAATCCTATAAAACCATTAGGTGCAGTGAATCAAAGATTATTTGAATGAAACATTCTGAAAGCAATACAGAAGTCAACCCAAACTTGCAGTGGTCCAGTAACGGTGCAACAGCAGAAGCATGTTGCCTAAGATGGAAGTACAACAGACTCTCATGGGATGCAAAACCTAGTCAGGCCAAGCATACACACCTTGCGTTTAAGGCAGCGGCGCTTGAGGCATTTCCACTGCCGCTTCATGCCTGGTTTCTGCCTCCGCAAGCAGATGTGGCAGCTACCACAGTCTTCAGTTATCTTGCAAGCCTGACACATACCACATTCAAGGCCCTGCAATGGGAAATGGGTGTGGGGAGAAAGGAAGGAGAGAGAAAAGGACTGTTAAGGCTTGAAATGGCTGCCAAGTTCATTTGGGGCAGGGAGGCCAAGAACAAGGAACAGCAGAATTTCTGGAAAGGGACACAAGGGAGGAATAAGCAAGGAGCAGCCAGTGGTACCTTTTTGACAATCTTCAAGCATCGGCGCAGCAGACATTTGATGCCAATGCGGAGCTCGGGGCTCTTGGCTCGCAGGACACACACACTGCAGATGCCGCAGTCCTGAGACATCTGGCAGGCTTGGCACACACCACAACCAATTTGCTGCAAGGGCAGAGGGTAGGGGGTGAGGAGGGATTCGGGGAAGGCAACACCATGAACCCAGAACCTCCAAGCTGCACCGTGAGCCCGTCAGCCTGACCCAAATGAGAGCGCAAGAAAAGGACACCATCTCCAACCTCTAACACAAACTCCCCAGGCCATAGATGAAATTACCTTATACAATAATAAGTCAGGGTTCACATAGCCCAGTGCCATCTATTCAAGCAGCAGCTCTCAAAAGCTCTCGGACCATGGTTTTTTTCTGAGACCATTTACGCAAAATCCTCTGACTCAAGATGCCAGGGATTGAACATGGGACCTTCTGCCATACAAAGCTTTGTCACTGAACTCTGCTTATCACACATCTATCCCAGTCTTCCATGGTGCTCCCAGTGGCATATCATCCAAGACAATACACAGCTTCAAGTCCTCCACTGCTATCTGAGAACTGGAGACAGGTCCCTTACGTCTGCTAACAACCCTAATGCTTTCATCCATCCCAGGCCATGGCCAAGTCTTGATTGTTCTCTGAAAGGGTGACTTGAGTTTTCAAGCCTTTTCCAAAATGAATATCCCATCAATCAACCGGCTGCATTTTGAAGCCACCTGTCCCTCTGTCAACGGAAGGCAGAAAGTGTTTTTAAGAGAATAAAACATAAATATACACTTATCTCTTAAATCCCTACTGCACAGGCACAGGAAGATTTTAAAGCACTAAAGGGTTAGGCATGTGCAAATCACTTTTAAATACACACACACACGGGTTAGAAACAGAGATAGGAAAGACTTCCGGCGAGGGCGCCATTGCCGGCGGTCGAGGGTTGTCTCGGCAGCGAGACGACCCTGGCTTCCCCGGGGGCTAGGAGCTCCGCTACCACGCAGCAGGCTCCGTTAAGTTGCGGGTCGAGCGTCCCGCGGTGTGGGCTCTCCAGCTGGCCCCTTTGCGCTGACCCTTTCTCCGCTCCCCTTGTAAAAGGGGCGCAGGAGTGAAAGGGCAACGGCGCGGGGCTGTGGAGGTTTTGCCCCAGCTGGGGAAGCTAAGTGGCGGCTGCCGCCGGCGATGAGCGTATCGTTCTTACCTAATTGAAGCAAAAAAGAAGAACCCCGTAAGCTGCAAGTACGGAGTTTAATTGGCCTTAAAAAAATTTTTAATTGGCTTTTGGGGAGGAATGTCAAAAGGAAGTCCGTTCCTCTCCCTGCCAAATTGGAAGAAGTAATAATGTATCTGGCTGTTGCTGCATTTGGTTGATACAATGTTTCTATTGGAGTTTCTCTGACAAGTACGATCTGTCAAAACCCCTGTTAGGGGAGGATTGAGACTTTTAAAGCATTTCTTCTCAAAGTTGGTGGAATATAATTTTTGCACCCTGATTATGGGAAAATGGCGGCTGAAACTTGAGACCTAAAGATGGAAAAGTACTGAACTTTGTTATTTCCTGCCTGCTTCTGCCATTTTTTGTTTCGCTTTTAAAATGACTTTAGATCCGGGAATGACCTAAGGACAAAGGATAATTCTTTTGAAACTAGAACTCTTGAACCAGAAATTAGAACTGCTGAATCAGAATGTCGACGAAAAGTTTTTTGGAATTGGCAAGGCTTCTGAGAACTTTGCTAATGAACTTGAGGAGAACCTTGCTAAGGAACTTGAGGAAATATCCGAAGAACAAGATACAGTGACTATGCAACTCCAAGAAGAAGAAAAACCCTGTGGGTGTGAGAAGCCCAGGGTTGAATTTAGACATACTATATCCGATTTCTGGGGTGGGAGCCCAGAAATGAAGGAACAATCTTGGGAATTACAATTAAAAGTTGATTGGAAGTTTGAAATGGAGATGCTGGATGGTGACGTATTATATTTCCTGAAGAGCTTTGCAAGGATGCTTCTGGACAAGGCTTTGGCCCTTAGATACAAGAAAAAAGAGGACATTCTGGACAATGGTTTTGGAAAGGGGTGGAGGGAAGTCTGGTGGGTGATTCCGAGTTGGGGAGAAAAAATGGTAAGAAGAGGGGTAGGGTGAAAATTTTTAGATGTGTATTAGGAAGGCTTACCATGGTACCCCGAAGTCAGAGTGTTAAAAATTTTGATTTGGAATAGAGAAGAGATACTTGGACTGTTTTTAAAGAAGGATAGTTTAATATTATATAAGGTTTGAATTAGAAATACCAGCAGCAGTTTTAGTGGAATAAGAGATAGATAAGGTAACAAGAAGTTAAGATTTGTATTAAGAAGTTGTATTTTGATATTTTGATGTTAAATGATTTAAATTTTAGAGATGAAGATTATGAATTTAGGTGAATGAATTGTTGAAATAGATAGAAAGTTACTAAAGTAAATTAGAATTGGAAGCAGAGGAGAGAACGGGGGAAGTCCCCCTAATTAGATTCGAAATAAGATTTTAATTAAATGTATGGAGTGTTGGTGTTCCGGTGTAGGTATGTATTTTCTTTTATTTCTGTTTTTCTTGTTGTATTTGTAGTTTTTTTTCTATTGTATTTGTATTTGTTTTGATGTGGAAAACCAATAAATTCTTGTTAAAAAAAGAAAAGAAACAGAGATAGGAAAGTGAGGAGCTCAAGGGCACCTTAAACAGAGGTTATGGGCGCAACAACGGAATGTCTAGGCGTGCCTTTTTATAACAAGAATACAAAGCTGGAAATAAATGAACTGCAACTAAAATATTATGTTCATTTTTCATATGGTCTAGTCCTTCCCCTGCCCACCCCCACCCCCCAATATTCTTAAGAGGGTCTCTTCTCCAGTCCTTAGAGAGCAGCTGGAAGTGGGGAGGCAGAAAAAGGTCCTCCTTTCCTTCCACTCTGCAGTTTTAATCTCAATTCTTAGGCACAGTACTGCACCCAGAACTCAAAAACTGCTCACACTAATGAAATCCCCTGTCACAAAATGCACCCAGAACAATGGGAGTTTCAATCACTGACACCCCCACCTGCAGCAGCTAGACAGCAGGCATTTGGCAGTGGTGCAGAGAGATTGTCACAAAGCGTAGAACCTGATAATATAAAGCAAGGTTTACACACAGAGACACCATAGCCCCCTACTTCAACTCATATTTCTAATTACAGGTAGGTAGGCATGTTGATCTGCCATAGTCATATTTATAAGTAAACAAAAAATGTTGGTACACCCTAGATCTTACCTTGTAATATCTCTGCTCCCGATTGAAATCTCTTCTCTGAGCTAAAAAGAGGAAAAGGAGGAAAAGATTAAAATCTGTGCAAGAAAGAGAAAAATTGGCTCAAACACACAGTGCTAAGGAAGTCAGTCACATGGAAAATAATTCAACATTAACCATCTGACATCCTTAGCTAGTAGAATTCCATTATTCGCAATTGTGGAGTTATAGGTAGGTAGCCGTGTTGGTCTGCCATAGTCAAAACAAAATAAAATAAAAAATTTCTTCCAGTAGCACCTTAGAGACCAACTAAGTTTGTTCTTGGTATTATTCAGAAGGGTGGTGGGAATGGGTGATCAGCTGATAGGTGTGGCCAACAGTGCCCTTCAGCTCTCTATATTGGACAAACAGGCCAAACCCTACGCCAAAGGATAAATGGACATAAATCTGATATCAGGAACCACAAGACAAAGAAACCAGTAGGAGAACACTTCAATCTCCCAGGACATTATATAAAAGATCTCAAAGTAGCTGTCTTAATACAAAGAAATTTCAGAAATAGACTGGAAAGAGAAGTGGCTGAATTGCAACTAATCACCAAACTTAAAACCATGGAGAAACCTGGTCTGAACAAAGACATTGGATTCTTATCTCATTATACATGACAAAGCTATCTTTAGCCATCTCACCCCTTGCCTTTCCCTGCAAGACTAATTGCAGCGTTAAGACAGGTTTCCCACACCTATCAGCTGATCACCCATTCCCACCACCCTTCTGAGTAATACCCCTCCCCACTCCCTCACCATATATAAGGGTCTGGTGACTTCCGTTTCAGTGTATCTGAAGAAGTGTGCATGCACACGAAAGCTCATACCAAGAACAAACTTAGTTGGTCTCTAAGGTGCTACTGGAAGGAATTTTTGTTATTTTATTTTGTTTTTTCTCAATTGTGGAGACAGAGCACAGATCTCCTCAAACACTTGTGTTTTACTTCCGTGGACTTGGGTTTGTATATCCTGCTTTTCTCTTAAGTACAAACCTCTGCAATCTGGGCAGAGCCACCGACAGCGTCTCTGGGAGGGGAGCATCACTCCTGGGAACTGGCCTTGACAGCTGGCACAGCATCTGGAAGAAGAAATGGGAAAAGTTAGGAGCAACAGTCCCAACAAAGCATCTCCAGCCCTATATGTTTCTTATGTGTTTGTTAGGATACTTATATCCCACTCTGAAGCCCCATGAGGCTCTCAAAATTATTCTTGCAACACAAATGTATATCATTAAGTACAGGTGATACTCAAAAAATTAGAATATCGTGGAAAAGTTCGTTTATTTCACGAATTCAACTTAAAAGCTGAAACTAACATATGAGATAGACTCATGACATGCAAAGCGAGAGATGTCAAGCCTTTATTTGTCATAATTGTGATTATTGTGGCGTACAGCTGCTGAAAACCCCAAATTCACAATCTCAGAAAATTAGAATATTAAATTAAATCATCAAAACAAGGATTGCAAATAGAATAGTGGACCTCTGAAAAGTAGAAGCATGCATACTTGGTTTGGGCGCCTTTTGCATCAATTACTGCCGCAATGCAGTAGTATCTACAAAGGGTGATCTACAAAGTGGTGTAGTGGTTAAGAGTGGTAGACTCATAATCTGGGGAACCGGGTTCTCGTCTCCGCTCCTCCACACACAGCTGCTGGGTGACCTTGGGCTAGTCACACTTCTTGAAGTCTCTCAGCCTCACTCACCTCACAGAGTGTTTGTTGTGGGGGAGGAAGGGAAAGGAGAATATGAGCCGCTTTGAGACTCCTTAGGATAGTCATAAAGCGGCATATCAAATCCAAACTCCTCCTCCTCCTCCTCTTCTTCTTCTATTGTATTTTAATATTTTGTTGGAAGCCGCCCAGAGTGGCTGGGGAAACCCAGCCAGATGGGTGGGGTATAAATAATAAATTATTATTATTATTATTATTATTATTATTATTATTATTATTATTATCATTATCATTATCATTATGCGGCGTGGCATTGATGCTATCAGGCTGTGGCACTGCTGAGGTTTTATGGAAGACCAGGATGCTTCAATAGCGGCCTTCAGCTCTTCTGCATTGCTCGGTCTCATATCTCTCATCTTTCTCTTGACAATGCCCCATAGATTCTCTATGGGGTTCAGGTCAGGCGAGTTTGCTGGCCAAACAAGCACAGTAATCCCATGGGCATTGAACCAGGTTTTGGTACTTTTGGCAGTGTGGGCGGGTGCCAAGTCCTGCTGGAAAATGAAGTCAGCATCTGCGGAAGGAAGCATGAAATGTTCCGAAATCTCCTGGTAGACGCCTGCGTTGACCCTGGACTTAATAAAGCACAGTGGACCAACACCAGCAGATGACATGGCTCCCCAAATCAACACAGACTGTGGAAACTTCACACTGGACTTCAAGCATCTGGCATTGTGTGCCTCCCCATTCTTCCTCCAGACTCTGGGTCCTTGGTTTCCAAATGAGATGCAAAAGTTGCTCTCATCAGAAAAGAGGACTTGAGACCACTGAGCAAGAGACCAGTTCTATTTTTCTGTAGCCCAGGTAAGACATCTGAAGCCCATCTCCAGGATCCGTCTGTGTGGTGGCTCTGGATGCACTAACTCCAGCCTCAGTCCACGCCTTGTGAAAGTCCCCAACACGTTTGAATGGTCCTTTCCTAACAATCCTCTCCAGGCTGCGGTCATCCCTGCTGCTTGTGCACCTTTTTCTTCCACACTTTCCCGTTCCGCCTAACTTTCCATTAATGTGCTTTGATACAGCACTTTGGGAACATCCAACTTCTTCCGCAATTACCTTTTGAGGCTTTCCCTCCTTATGGAGGGTTTCAATGATGGTTTTCTGCACAGCTGTCAGGTCAGCATCCTTCCCCATGATTGTGATTCCTACTGACCCAGACTGGGAGACCATTTAAAGGCTCAGGAACCCTTTGCAGGTGTTATGGATTGAGTAGCTACTGCTGGAGGAGACTCTTGAGTCCCATGGACTGCAAGAATATCAAACCTATCCATTCTCAAAGAAATCAGCCCTGAGTGCTCACTAGAAGGACAGATCCTGAAGTTGAGGCTCCAGTACTTTGGCCGCCTCATGAGAAGAGAAGACTCCCTAGAAAAGACCCTGATGTTGGGAAAGATGGAGGGCACAAGGAGAAGGGGATGACAGAGGATGAGATGGTTGGACAGTGTTCTCGAAGCTACTAACATGAGTTTGGCCAAACTGCGAGAGGTAGTGAAGGATAGGCGTGCCTGGCGTGCTCTGGTCCATGGGGTCACGAAGAGTCGGACACGACTGAATGACTGAACAACAGCTACTGCACCTTTTCACAATATTCTAATTTTCTGAGATTGTGAATTTGGGGTTTTCATCAGCTATACACCACAATCATCACAAATAAAGGCTTGACATCTCTCGCTGTGCATGTCATGAGTCTATCTCATATGTTAGTTTCAGCTTTTAAGTTGAATTCCTGAAATAAATGAACTTTTCCACAATATTCTAATTTTTTGAGTATCACCTGTATAGTACTAAGAACTGAAACAACATGGTGTCCAAGATTGTTCCAATAGCTTTCTTGCCATCGTCCCTGGTCTTCCTTGCTAATGCCCTTCAGCCTACCCTAGACCTCCAAAGCAAGAACTCAGCCAAGCAACTGGAACATGATGGAGGCAACTTTCTTTGCTTCTCAGGCGTCTGTAGCTGACACAAACTGGGTAGGAAGTGATGCTACGATTGCCCCAATTTTAGAAGGGATTCCATATGCGAGGCCTTGAGCAAGCACTTGGCACGGAATTCAGTGCTTTGAAAAGCTTTCACACACCCCTTACCAGGCAGGGTCACAGTGTACTCGAGCACACCTATGGAAGTGCTATCACAGTTACAATCAGCTACAGTGAGGGGGGAAATTATTTGATCCCCTGCTAAATTTGCCTGTTTGCCCTCTGACAAAGAAATGACCAGTCCATAATTTTAATGGTAGGTTTATTGTAGCTGTGAGAGACAAAATAACAACAGGGAAACCCCCAGAAACCCAGAAGACAAACGTCAGAGATTGATGTGCATTATAATGAGTGAAATAAGTATTTGATCCCTTTGCAAAAGATGACTTAGTACTTGGTGGCAAAAACCCTTGTAGGCAATTACAGAGGTCAGACATTTCTTGTAGGTGGCCACCAGGTTTGCACACATCTCAGGAGGTATCTTGTCCCACTCCTCTTTGCAGGTCCTCTCCAAGTCAGTAAGATTTCGAGGCTGATGTGTTGCTACTCGAACCTTCATCTCCCTCCACAGATTTTTGATGGGATTAAGGTCTAGAGACTGGCTAGGCCACTCCAGGACCTTAATGTGCTCCTTCTTAAGCCACTCCTTTGTTGCCTTGGCTGTGTGTTTTGGGTCATTGTCATGCTGGAATACCCACCCTTGACCCATTTTCAATGCCCTGGCTGAGGGAAAGAGGTGCTCACCCAAGATTTGACAATACATGGTCCGGTCCATCGTCCCTTCGATGTGGTGAAGGTGTTCTGTCCCCTTAGCAGAAAAACACCCCCAAAGCATAATATGTCCCCCTCCATGTTTGACAGTGGGGATGGTGTTCTTGGGGTCGTAGGCAGCATTCCTCCTCCAAACACGGCGAGTTGAGTTGATGCCAAAGAGCTCGATTTTGGTCTCATCTGACCACAACACTTTCACCCAGTTCTCCTCTGGGTCATTCAGATGTGCATTGGCAAACTGCATGTGTAAAACTGCATGACAAACTGGCACCTGTACATGTGCTGTCTTCAGCAAGGGGAACTTGCGGGCTCTGCAAGATCTGTCCTTCACTGCAATTGCTTCTGTCGACAGATGTATTTTGTTCAGGTACTGTAACGAGCTGGGATTACAGGTAAGACCTCCCTTACAGCAGGTGCTTCTAATCTCAGCTCGTTACATACTGTGAAGATACCAGGTAGCCTGACATCTGGCTGGTTGATAGGGGATCAAATACTTATTTCACTCATTATAATGCACATCAATCTCTGACTTTTGTCTTCTGGGGGTTTTCCTGTTGTTATTCTGTCTCTCACAACTACAATAAACCTACCATTATAATTATGGACTGGTCATTTCTTCATCAGAGGGCAAACTGGCAAATTTAGCAGAGGATCAAATACTTCTTTCCCTTACTGTACATGGTCAGGCAAGTGGAAGTGGGAGGCATGTAGTAACTTGGCTTCTGATCCAAGCTTCTCTGTGCCTTTCTGCTTTCCGAGTCCTTGCCTAACCTAACAATTCCAAAAGGAGGAAAGAGCAGTAGCTTTTAGCAGTGTACAAGTAAGAAGACATCAAGTACAGGTCATTTTCGTAGTGCCGTCAAGCAAAATTTCTGGTACATTTCCAAAAAATGACAAGTGGGAAAATAAAAGTTTTAAGGCTAATTGTACATTATTCTAGGTTCTGAAGTAGGTCAAGCATGGAGGAATTCATGTCCACCCCAAACAAAAAAATTATGCTCTTGTATTTAATGAACCAGATCTCCAATGTAGAAAGGGTGTTGCAAATTCAGTGTTGCCCTATGTCAACCATGCTTGCCAGACAGAATGATCAGCTCCCTCCACTCTCTCTCCCCCCTCCCCCCCATTCTGGAGGTTCTCTCAACACACAAGGGCCAATTTCGGAGGGTGTGGAGGGTCACACAGGAGAGGAGTGGTGGGGGGAGGTGCACTGTGCAAATGGAAGTACTCGTGTCATCATCATTATCATCATCATTTACAGTGGTACCCCGGGTTACGCACACCCCATGTTGCGGACGTTCGAGTTGCAAATGCCCACAACCCGGAAGTGTTTCCGGAGCACGTGAAACCCGTGTGCGACCCCCGGATGCGCAAAAGCGTTCTGCGCACTTCATGCAGAAGCACTCAAATTGAGCTTCTTCCGAGCGGGGTTGTGCATGCGTGATACGCACGCCCGCATCACGTACCGCGACCCAGAACGGATTGCATACGTAACCCAGGGTACCACTGTATTATTTATACCCCACCCATCTGGCTGATTTTCCTCAGCCACTCTAGGCAGCTTCCAACAAAATATTAAAATACAATAGTCCATCAAACATTAACATCTTTCCTAAACATGGCTGTCTTCAGATGTCTTCTAAAAGTCTGGTAGTTGTTGTTCTCTTTGACATCTGATGTGTGGGTGTTCCACATGGCAGGCGCCACTACCAAGAAGGCCATCTGCCTGGTTCCCTGTAACTTGGCTTCTCGTAGTGAGGGAACCGCCAGAAGGCCCTCGGCGTTGGACCTCAGTGTCCAGGCAGAACGATGGGGTTGGAGACGCTCCTTCAGGTATACTGGACCAAGGCCGTTTAGGGCTTTAAAGGTCAGCACCAACACTTTGAATTGTGCTCGGAAATGTACTGGGAGCCAATGTAGGTCTTTCAAGACCGGTGTTATGTGGTCTCGGCAGCCGCTCCCAGTCACCAATCTAGCTGCCGCCTTCTGGATTAGTTGTAGTTTCCGGGTCACCTTCAAAGGTAGCCCCACATAGAGTGCATTGCAGTAATCCAAGCGAGAGATAACTAAAGCATGCCCTACTCTGGTGAGACAGCCCGCCAGCAGGTAGGGTCTCAGCCTGCGTACCAGATGGAACTGGTAGACAGCTGCCCTGGACACAGAATTAACCTGCACCTCCATGGACAACTGTGAGTCCAAAATGACTCCCAGGCTGCGCACCTGGTCCTTCAGGGACACAGTTACCCCATTCAGGACCAGGGAGTCCTCCACACCTGCCCACCTCCTGTCCCCAAAAAACAGTACTTCTGTCTTGTCAGGATTCAATCTCAATCTGTTAGCCGTCATCTATCCTCCAACCACCTCCAGACACTCACACAGGACCTTCACCGCCTTCACTGGTTCCGATTTGAAAGAGAGGTAGAGCTGGGTATCATCCGCATACTGATGAACACCCAGCCCAAACCCCTGATGATCTCTCCCAGCAGCTGCATGTAGATGTTGAAAGGCATGGGGGAGCGAGGACAGAACCCTGAGGCACCCCACGAGTGAGCGCCCAGGGATCTGAACACTCATCCCCCACCACCACTTTCTAAACATGGCCCAGGAGAAAGGAGTGGAACCACTCTATAACAGTGCCCCCAGCTTCCAGCCCCTCTAGATGGTCCAGAAGGATGTTATGGTCGATGGTATCAAAAGCTGCTGAGAGATCCAGCAGAACTAGGAAACAGCTCTCACCTTTGTCCATAGCTCACCGCCAGAGATTATCGACCAGTTCGACCAAGGCAGTTTCAGTCCCATGATGAGGCCTGAATCCTGACTGGAAGGGATCCAAATGGTCCGCTTCTTCCAGGCGTGCCTGGAGTTGTTCAGCAACCACTTGCTCAATCACCTTGCCCAAGAATGGAAGATTTGAGACTGGGTGATAGGCCATATTGGCTGCATCTAAATATGGTTTTTTAAGAAGTGGTTTGATAACCACCTCTTTCAGCAGGTCTGGGAAGGCTCCCTCACAGAGAGAAGCATTCACCACCCTGCGAAGCCCATCACCCAGCCCTTCCCAACCAGCTTTTATAAGCCAGGATGGGCAAGGATCAAGGAGACAGGTGGTTGGTTTCACTCGTCCAAGCAGCCTGTCCACATCCTTGTAGCTTCCACTGACAGTACTCATTTGGTGAATTCCACCTATTATTTCCATATTGTAGCTCCTCATCATCCTCAAATACTGTCACATCCAAAACACTTCAGGAATTTTACTTAGCAATAGAACATTCCCAGCACCTGTGGGGTTCTGTCTACATCTCTCAATTCAGTTACTGGCAACTAGTACAATGAATGATGATGGTGATGGTGATGATGACAATGATGATTTTGAAGGAGCAGCAGCTCCTTCAACTTAAGTGTTGTTGAACACTCCCTGCCCATCTGGTTGGGTTGACCCAGCCACTCTGGGCAGCTTCCAACTTAACAAAATAGCTTTTATATTATTCTCAAAAAATGAGGAAACAGCTATAGTTTCATCTCAGCAGGCTTTGATTATCTCAAAATTAGTCACTGCTAGGTCCATAAAATTATAATTAAGTTTGCTTAGCACCACCTGCCTGCTATCTTAAGATGCAAAGAAAAATTCCAGACTTTGGGACTTCAATAAAACATGCAAGCTTTCTCTCTTTCCATAGGACACACACTCTGTACCAGCTTTGCTGTACGGAGTTTAAGAAAAAAAGTTCTGGAAACTGCAAGCACTTGCTCACCATTTGTGACATTTTATTGGTCCTAATAAAGCTTTACCCCTACTGTGATTTTGGAACACTCACAATGCTTGCAGTTATTTGTATATATTTTATTCAATGGTGTATCTTGTTTTATCTTATTGAGCATCACCCTGGGCTCCTTCTGGAGGAAAAGCAATTCATAAATGCAATAAATAAATAGCAGCTCCTTCAACTTAAGTGTTGCTGAACACTCCTGATGAGAGTGAATGGGGTGCAAACGTTAAAAGTCTGAAGTCTCAAAGGGATGGGAATGGAACAGAGATGTCAACCCTTCACAAAACTTCTAAGGTAGAGCAGATGATTTGTGTGTTTTAAAAAGGAGCACAAGAATGCACCAATCAGATTTTTCAGAGCCTCCTACTGATTATAATCATTTGTTTCCTTTAGTCTCAGTGATTCCTGTCTTGACATTTAAGGTTTCTGAAAGAGCCTGGGCTCTCCACTTCCATAAGAGGAAAGCAAAAGAGGGAGATGCTCACACTACAGGTTCCTCTGGGTTGGCCTCTTCCACTGTCACATTGCCCATTTTTCCTGGAGGAAGGAGGGCTGAAAGATGCTTCCGACATCGGCGCTTGTGGGGCTTCATGGCTGGCTGGTCTACAGCAACTAGAAGTTCTTGCTGCTCAGCCAGAATAGCGGCAGGTGCATCTACTGGCAACTCCAGTTCCAGTTTGGGGGGTTTCTGGTCTGGAAGCTCCTTGTCTGGAGGCTCTTCAAACACTTGCAAATCAGGAGGCTTCTTGAGTGGAGGAGTGGCTGCTGCCAGAGGTGGAAGATGCCTTTTACTACCCTTTTTGACCTATAGAACAAGAAACAGGCAATAGTTTGCAAAGCAATAAGCCATAACCTAAGGAAGGACAGCTGTCAAGGAGATTCATCCTTCTCCTCCACCTCAGTGCCATGGTTTGGCCTATAAACAGGAGTCCTATCTTTCCCAATACATAAGGCTCCATCAATTTCCCTATTGGCTAATTAGCAGAAGAGAAGAATGGGAGCAGCACAGAGCAACCCCCTTTTCTAAACACTTCGTGCTTCTCTAGAGTTTCAAACCCAAGGAACTTAAACCACTCACCAGATCCATTTGGCATTCCTCTTTGCTAAATGCAGGCTAAGTGCACAAGCCATCATCATCATCATCATGCAGGCTAGCCTTTTACTCTTCACGTCAGAGATCAAGGCTATAATCTTGTAGCATGTAACTGGGAAAGGATACTAAAGCTGTGGACTCACAATTATAGCTTACAATCCCTACTTCGCTAATAATTATGCATGAAAAGCAGGGGAGACCACCATCCTTATGGAGCACCACAGGAGGCAACTAATCCATGTTAAGTGGTCCTGGGAACATGCCTCACTTACCATCTGGGCATGTTTTGGCTCTGCCATCAGGTGGCTCCACCATTGTGAAGCCTGCCCAAACTCTGCTTGGAAGTTTAAAAACACAAACACATCCAAAGAATTCCGCTTCCAAAGATACCCATCTGGGAAGCTTCTGCCCAGCTATACAAAAGCAATCCCCAACAGCAAAAAAGAAAAGTGGTTGTGCTGATAGCTTCCTTCCTTCTTCATCCTCCCCCATATAGGTCTTCCAGATGACATTCAACAGCCAATCTAGATCTGGCCTCAACAGACAGCACACTCACCCGCTGGTGGCCTCCTCCAGTGGGTGGGAGGGGTTGTAGGAGCTGGGGCTGCAGCAGGAGAAAGCAGTGAAAAAGGAGAAGACCATTAGGTTCCAAGTGCTACTGGGTTTATGAACTAGCAATTCATAAGCTTAGGGTATCAATGCAGTCCAACAGACAAAGAAGACTGCAGTAGAAGACTTGAACTATCATGCACATCTAACCCAAGGAACCATCTGTAACCCTAGAGGCCTCCTAACAAAACTGACCAAGAGCAGGTTGCACTACACCAAGGATGGGGAACCTAAGGTCCCATAGGCAGGAATTGGAAGCCCAGCTCCCATCAGCCTTAGCCGGCACAACTCATGCTTGGAATCATGGGGAGAAGAGTGTGACAGCATTCATGACATGCTTGATGGCTTCCCATGGGCTGGCCAATGTGAGAACAGAATCCTGAACTGGATTGGACTTTGTTCCCACAGAGTTCAGCTATGTATTGAGGACTACAGGCTCCCCATTCCTGGACTACACAATCAGTGCACCAGGGTTACTGGTACCTATGGGAAAAGGGGAGCACCTTGTCCAGGCATGGAAGGCTTACTGGGTGACCTTGAGCCAGTCAACATTTCTCAGTCTACCTGCCTTCACAGAGCTGTTGCGAGGATAAAATTGGATGGGATGACCACATATGCCACTCAAGCTCCTTGAAGAAAAGATGGGACATAAAATGTTTTTTTTTTTAATAAAGTAAGGGGCTCTCCCTCCAAAAATGCACTTAAACATGCATAAAATAATGGAGCAGCTGCAGGTCACTGCAATCAGTTCACTTCTAAAATGCTACCTCTGCTACCAGAACCAAAACTATTTGAATCAGTACCTCAGCACTTGGGTCTACAAAAATCCCTTTCTTGAAATCAAAGTCGGTCAAATCCCGTGATCCTCCCAGTAACCTCAGGAGCTCCACTCTACTGCGGATTTTCTCTCCTCTGGGGCTATGAGGGGGGAAAGAGAGAAGCAGCTGTTAGGTGTGTTCAAAAAAGCAGCACAGTGAAAGGAGGAGTGAGCTGGGATGTTTGCAGATTAGTTGCAACATGTCACTCCTCTGCTGAGAGCTGAACTGGTTGCCCAGTTGCTAGTGGGCCCAGAAAGCTGTCTGTGGACAAATGCCAGCTCCCTTGGCCTGAAAAGTAAGATGAGTGCTGCACCCCATCGTCGCCTTTGACTGGACCTAACTGTCCAGGGGTCCTTTACCTTTATCTGGCAAGAATCATTATTGCCTTCATTTAGACATATCCTTCAAATAGTGTTATTGAGACAGGTCTTTGCCATGTGAAATTCTTACCAAGCAGCCTTTGCCGATGCCTTTATTGCTTTTATTGGAATTGTGTCCACTGCCTTGTAAGTAAAGAGTCAAGAGAAAGAAGTGCATCTTTTAAGAAAGAGCAGAAGCAAGACTGACTGAAGAGAGATTTAAGAATATTTATCATGCCTTTGAACTGTCATGAAACCCAAGGTGCTTCTTTCCTTCAGTGATTGTAAGAGAGGAACTGACAGTTGGCTGCCTAGGGAATAGGACCTGAAGGGAGGAATAGGCCACATGTGCCCTCCAGGTGGTCATGGACTCCAACTCCCATCAGCCCCATGTACAATGGTCAGGAATGATGAGAGTTGTAATCGAGCAACATCTGGAGGGCACCTCTTCCTACAACCCTTACACTCTTTTCCAGATGTGACCCCAAATGGCATTACCTTGTGTAATAGGTATCTGACTGTCCAGGTCTTGTTCCATTTTTGCGCAAGACTTCACGGCGCTGCCAGCCAGGCCCTAGTGAGGGGCAATCCACCCAGCCCTCTGTCATGATGTTGTTGGATAGACCGCAGGGCAAGCACTGAAACAGCAAGAGAGTAATGGAAGGGTCATAGCTATGAGGCCAAAAGGGTTGTTCTTAAAATAACCAAAAACATACACACAGTCGTGCAAGGAAGCACACAAGAAATAGCAGCAAACTTGAAAGAGAGGCTTCCATATATGGTTCCCCCCTCATTTGTAGCCACTCTAGTAAGGTATAATATGGTATAAGTTGACATCCTAAGAACCCCAAATAGTATTCCTTTAAGGTAGTAACAGTTCTAGGCCTTAGGACTATGCAAGATGCACAGAAGTCTGAGGAAGGAACAGCTCCAGGGGACAGAGAGAAGCAACTCTGTGTCTCTCCAATCATGGCTGCTACACTTGCCCATACAGTCCATACCAGGGGCAGAAGGAAACTCTCCAGTCTCTCTATCAGGCTCTTTGACTTTAACAATATCTCTTTGTGGTCTGGATGGAGGATAGAGAGGAATGGGAGAATGCATGTAGAAATTAGCCTCCTGTACAAAGGTAAATTGTACATCCATTGCTCTTCCCACTTTTGCTTCTGCCCCCCCCCCCGGCTATGTGGCCCACAGGAAGAAATGCAGCCCTTCGACTGAAAAAGGTCCCCCACCCCTGACGGAGCTGTTTCCTTCCATCTATTCCAAGACCTTTTAAAAAACTGAAACTAATCAGAAGTTGTGACTGTGAAAGCAGCATGTTTACAACAGCTCAATTCCACATACTGCAGCTTCTTTGGGACAGAACACATGCCCCACAAAAGATAGATAACAGAGAAACAGCTTTAAATCTGTGTTCTCTTTACTTAAGTAAACATTAGGTTCTATTTCTGATGTTGCAAGTTTTGCCCAAGATTTCTACATTTGAAATCTATTACTTAGATTTACAAGTTTTAAAGAAGGGAAGGAAACAGAAGAAGCTGAATTCTGGACAAATAGCAGAGCTGAATAGGACTGACTAGACAATCTTGTATTTAAAAATGGTTTAAAAAGTAACAACAAAACAATACAACAAACAGATAACGTGGAGTGTTGTTCACGTAACCAAGGACAAACCACAACAGATGAGCACATGCTATAATATAGGTGATAGTGGAATGAGAACTGAGAAGCATGGTCTTCACCCACAGTACTGGATGTAACGAGCAGATTATCAAAATTCCACAAATTTATCTGAGTGAATTTCCCATCTGGTCAATTTAGTTTTTCAACTAGCTAATCTTAATACACTAGGGTTTACTAGTCCCTTCAAAGTGGGAGGAAAAGTTGCCCATCTCCAGCACAGTGCAAAGGCCATGCTTTGACTTGAAATCCCTATATTAACAGGACTATGAAAACCAGTTGGCCTTATTTGCAGGTGTTCAAAAGTAGTTACTTTCATTCTAGACTACACACTTCTCAGTTGTCTCAAGGAAGGATGGGCAAAAGGGAAGGAAGGGTCAGGAGACAATTTGTTAAACAATTTCCTGGACAATTTTAAAGCTACAACCTGACAGTACTCAAAAGTCATCTGCAAATTTTCAAGATGAAAATCCATTCCTCATTTTCTGACAGCTTTCGTAGTCTCTACTCTTTTATTTTTAATTTTATTTTTTCATTTTTGATTTTACAAAGAAACCAAATATTTTTACATCAAATTCCATTATCCAATTTTGACCCCCTCCTTCCCTTTCTGCAGTTGCTTATGTTTTAGTATTTTCACTGAATATCTGAGTTAAACCTAATTATTATTTATCCAATATAATAAAAATTAATTTTATATCACTGTACATCTCTATATTAATCCTGCTAATGATTTAATCTGTTTACAATAACTTTTTAAGTAATCAGTAAATGATTTCCACTCAAAATTAAAAATACTGGGAATAAGAAAGCAAGAAAACAGCAAGTTTTCCCATTTCTGCATATTCCAACCATTTTTGCTGCCATTCTTCTTTGGATGGGACGTTATCTTCTTTCCTCGCTGGTCATAAATCATTTGGGCCACCGTGGTTGTGTACATAAATATTTTTGTTTGTTTGTTTGGGTATCTCTACTACTATTATTTCCCAAAGAAAAGCCTCTGGTTTCTTAATAAAAGTTAGCTTAAACATTTTTTTCAAGTCATTATATATCATTTCCCAGTAGGTTTTTGTCTTCTTACAGGTCTACCACATATGGAAGAAGGTACCTTCTTTTTCCTTACATTTCCAACAAATATTCATTTCAGATTCATACATTTTCGCTAGTCTGTTAGGTGTCAGGTGCTATCTATACAACATTTCCAAATAATTTTCTTTTAACCCATAACACGCTGTAAATTTTAAATCTACCTTCCACAGTCGTTTCCATGCTGTCATTTCAATATTATGTCCGATATCCATTGTCCAGTGTATCATTGATGATTTCACTTGTTCATCTTTTGCTTGCCATTCTAATAGCATCTTAAACACTTTTTACATTACTTTAATGACTAACGTTACTATTGAGCAGGTCTCTTTCTAGTTGAAAAGTTTGATTCACAAACCCGACCTTTTATCTATTTTATATAATTCATTAAGTTGATAATATTGTAACTGACTCATTAACATTCCTGACAGTTCTTCAAACTTCTTTAACTGAGTCTCACCACTTACATCACTTAATAAGTTTCTGTAGTCTCTACTCTTAACTACTACAGAACAATTAACTCAACATTCTAGTTCCAGTAGCTTAAAGTTATAGCTCTGCTTAACATTTCATGATTAGACCACAAACAGCTATCACAGTAAGTCACTTGGCTCAATGCAGAGGAGGGCAGCTCTTTTGTTTGTGAACCAGATTTCCAATTTAGTTTTGAAGCTTTGGCTCTCCCCATAGTTTCATAAGTAGCAAAAGCTTTTTAGACAAGAATGGTTTCCAGAATGACACAAATGAATTTATTATAATAATTTATTATTTATACCCCGCCCATCTGGCTGAGTTTCCCCAGCCACTCTGGGCGGCTCCCAATCAAGTGTTAAAAACAATTATCATGATTGTGCAAGTTAATTATGCTTCATACTTAATGAAATCAACTCACAATTGAACAACATTATATACCTGCTGTTAGGTATCACGATGCATACTAATTGATTTATCTTAAAACATTAACACTGAAACAAAGTCAGGAACATAGTAACTACACCTGCCCAAACACAGCATAACCCTTCCCATTGGCTGGTGCTGATCTAGTTATCATTAAGGTCACAGCAATTTGTCAAGACCACTCTTCAGACATGTTCCAATTGCATTCTCCTTTCAACACAGGATAAAATGCCAGGATATACCAACATTTGACTTACTGGAGCAAGGGTCCAATTCAGCCATTCAGTTCCTGCCATCCACACATATTGGAGGCTTCACCTTGTGATGGTCCCTTACCTGTTCAACACAGCTAATAGACAAAAAATTTAAAAATTTTAAAAAAATCTTCCAGTAGCACCTTAGAGACCAGCTAAGTTTGTTCTTGATATGAGCTTTCGTGTGCATGCACACTTCTTCAGATACACTGAAGCAGAAGTCACCAGACCCTTATATATAGTGAGAGAGTGATGAGGGGTATTACTCAGAAGGGTGGTGGGAATGGGTCTGGTGACTTCTGTTTCAGTGTTTCTGAAGAAGTGTGCATGAACACGAAAGCTCATACCAAGAACAAACTTAGTTGATCTCTAAGGTGCTACTGGAAGGATTTTTTTTATTTTTTATTTTGTTTTAACTATGGCAGACCAACACAGCTACCTACCTGTAACAGCTAATAGAGGCAGTTCTGGATTGGGATCTGATCCAAGACAGGGAACCACTCTCATGCAATATCCAGATATATACGGTATATAACAGGGAAAACTCTGGATCAAGGTGTTTTCAAATCATGAAGCATTGCTACCAGCTTGGGGTATACCAACTCCTAGGCACACAGGATAACCTAAAGCCATCCCACAAGAACAGCCAACTAGAACTAGGAGGCTATGCAAACGTTTGAGACGAAGAGGTAAAGCCCTGAATTTCTAAGCAAAAGTTTGAAGATCAAAAATAGATTTACTAAGACCAGTTAACATTTGAATGCATGTACATCTCCATCAAAACAAACTGAAAGCTATATCCACTAAATTAAATATGGAACAGGCTGTGAACAGCAGACAAATTCTTAGTTACAATAAAACCCACAAGTCTCATCCATCCTTCAGCAAATGGCTAGAAGTTTTCAGAGTGCAATGTCAAGTTTGACAGTCAAGAATAATTGGATGATGAACTCACGAGGGCCAGGTAATTTGATCAGTCAAAGATTGTTACATAATAAACCATTTGATTGGAATCCCAATTATCTGGTAGACAGTAATACAAAAGAGACAGCAAAGAACACACACTTGTTCTTGAGAATACAAAAGTTCAACACATCAAAAGGATGTTTAAGTTTTAATCACTTTCATAGGTGGAGGGGAGCCTTTGTTTTCTCTTTATATCTGCTGTTCTATGATCCGGCAAGCCTTCACCGAAGAAAGAATTAACTACTAATGGAATGCAATTATTAAGGGAATGGAAGAGGGAATTAACAAAAAACTTCATCATTTTTAGATAATAATTGAGAGTTGAACTGTGTGAAAACATTGTGATGATTTGAGTCCTTCTACAGAGGACTCTAGCTTTGATTTATTATGGCTTTGGCGAGAAACCAGCTTGTTAACAGATGGGAAAGGAATCAAAGAAGATCATGCTGAAGTCTGCTCGGGGCTATGGTGAGACGCCAGATCTTTTTCGGTTTGGGAAAAGCAAGATGGCGTGAGGTTGTGGGGCAGCGACAATTGCGGTTCTTGAGGTGGGGGGGGGATCCTGAATATGATAGATTACAACATGAAGGGAATAACAAACATAAAACAAACATTTCACACAGAAAGCTACGGAACACAAACTCCTCTTGCAAATTAATGGATATGGAATAGTTGAATACGAAAAAAAGTCATCACATCAGTGGCTGTTAAAATAAAGAATTAAGATCGGAACTGTTGTATTTGGATTAATTAAGAGGATGAAAGAATAACATCACTCTCTGAAGACCAGAACACGGGAAGTCATCCAAAAATGTTTAATTTGGAATTGGATAATTGATTTTATAATTGTATTATGATTTGGTACTGTATTAATGTGGCATACATTGGATTATTAAAATATTAAACATATTTATTACATATATTTAACTGAAAGCTTTAATTAATTCCACTCTTTGACTAAGGACAAGAGACAGTAATCTCTTGAGGTTTGTGGAAAGGAGCAGACTGTTAATTTTTCAAGTCTACAGTCAGTCTCAAGTTGTGGGATGGGAGCCAGTTGCCTCCCTGTAGCAGGCTAAGTGGCAAGTGCTATACTAGCTATGTGGGGCAAAAGGGGGGCAGGAGTTAATAGTCTTGGACTTTATCATTCAAGTAAACCGCTCATAAACAGGGTGGGCAGATCACCGGATTGTGAAGTTTGCATTCCTGTGTCCAAGAGGAAATGTCACCTTTTCCCAATGACAATTTTACATACTTCCAACTGTGAACTACTCCAAACCAATAGTTCAGGCAGCTCCAAACCACTCCCATTCAAATAAGCTCAGCAAACACATCAACTCTCTATAAAATGAGACTTCTGAAATCCCATGCAAGCCTGATTTTTCTGACACTACAGCTATGTTAACCATTTTACTCTGCTTCCAAGCACACAGTCCTAATTCCCCCTTCAGGCACAAAGCCGGGGGACCTCATATCTCAACAGCTTGCAATCATAACAGAAAGTGCTAGGCAATAACTGCCATATTCCAGAGATTAAAGAACACAGGACTAGCCAAGATCCTTGGTGAGACCAGCCTTCTCCGACCTGGTGCTCACCAGGTATTTTCGACTGTAACTCTAACTGGCCCTAACCACTGGCCATGATGGCAGGGGTTGGTGAGAACTGGAACCCAGCAACATCTGGAGGGCATCACATGTGGGATGAGAGTTATGCCCAATCTTCTTTTCTTTTTTAATTGCAGAAGTATGCTCTTCGACAGAGGGCTCTCGACAAGGCAAAAACCTGTTTTGGAAATGAGCTGATGATCGTACAGGCAGCCAAAAAACCCTTTGAGGGGAGGAGGATGATATCAATGATACTTTCAACAATGGCACATTGCTTGCTTGCCACCTTTCACTGCTTATGTCTCCCACTTGCTAGAATTCAAACAGCAATAAAAAGTACTATTTGCTTGCTGCAGCTTTCACTATGCTGAACAGATGTTGTCATGTGACTCACACTCTACTGAAACATCAGGAACAAACATGAAGAAAGCCATGTCTGGAAACATTAAAAACCAACACCACTGAGAAGCACCAAACCATGGCCAAATAGTAGAGGCAGAATTTGCTTTCCTTGCAGATGACCTTTTATTTAAACCCACAAAGGAATTCCTACTTCATGTCAAACAAATTGGCAAACAAGATGCTTCAATTGTCATTAACATTTCTGGTGGTCACTGGTTATCTGTTTCAACTCATTTTATTTCGGCTTTAAGCCCATATACATAACAACCAAAAACAGAAACAGAACAGCACAGTCTGGTTTACAATTATTACCAATAAATTAGATTTTAAAAAGTGCTCAGCTGAATAGAATATGATAAAAGTTAAATTAAAATTTCAAACTGTATATAACAATCCATTGTGTTTCTTAAATGTCAGGAATGGGGTCAGAAATTTTGCCAAATGTAGGGTTACAATCGAGTCTGTATCTTGCAACAGAAGAGCAAGGTAAGTCTCTTCCAAATACCCCGGTAATTTTTGAATTAATGGGAGTCATAGAATCATAGAGTTGGAAGAGACCACAAGGGCCATCCAGTCCAACCCCCTGCCAAGCAGGAAACACCATCAAAGCATTCCTGACAGATGGCTGTCAAGCCTCTGCTTAAAGACCTCCAAAGAAGGAGACTCCACACACACTCCTTGGCAGCAAATTCACTGTCCAACAGCTCTTACTGTCAGGAAGTTCTTCCTAATGTTGAGGTGGAATCTTCTTTCTTGTAGTTTGAATCCATTGCCCCGTGTCCGCTTCTCTGGAGCAGCAGAAAACAACCTTTCACCCTCCTCTATATGACATCCTTTTATATATTTGAACATGGCTATCATATCACACCTTAACCTTCTCTTCTCCAGGCTAAACATACCCAGCTCCCTAAGCCGTTCCTCATAAGGCATTGTTTCCAGGCCTTTGAGCATTTTGGTTGCCCTCCTCTGGACACGTTCCAGCTTGTCAGTATCCTTCTTCAACTGTGGTGCCCAGAACTGGACACAGTATTCCAGGTGAGGTCTGACCAGAGCGGAATACAGTGGTACTATTACTTCCCTTGATCTAGATGCTATACTCCTATTGAGGCAGTATTAAAGTCTTTCGGGCAACAGAATACAAGGGGCAGACAAACACTATGTAATGCAAGGATTCAATTGAACGGTTATCACAGGCACGTAAGACTGAAACTTGGCCCCTAGAAAATCTGTGGAAAAGAACGTTTGAGGTGAACACATTAAACCGTGCTTTAATAAAAGCAAAACAGTGACTAGCAATAGAAAGAGTTGATAGATAGGCTGGTACTTGAAGGGGGGATACAATGCTCAGAGACTGGTTATCTGTTTGTTTAACCATAGTTTTGTTTTGTTTTTACAACAAGGCATACATAAACAATTTAATTAACATGGCTTCCTCCAAAATAACTTCATGAATTATGAAACAATGGTGTAGGGAGCAGGAGTTTGGATCTGTTAAGTACTGGGGGATATTCTGGGACACCACAGACCTGTGCGAAAGGGATGCAGTCCGCTTTAACCAAGAAGAAATTAGATTGTTGAAAATTAACATTAAAAAGGTGGCAGAGCAGCTTTTAAACTGATTACAGGAGGAGCCAAGAGGAGCCGAAGAAAGTCCAGTTCAGAACAATCACTCTCTAGGAGAAACTGTATGAAAATTTAAATGTGGGAGGCATGGAACTAGACACTGTGAGTGCAGCCTGTGCAGGGGCAGAGATGCCAAAGAACTGCAGGCCAAACACAAGAAGAGAAACATTGTATGTGTTTATATGCTAACGCTAGGAGCCTCTGTGCCAAGATGGGTGAACTGGAGTGCTTGGTCTTTGAGTTTAGCCTTGATATAGTTGATATAATGGAAACCTGTTGGAATGGAGAAAACCAGTGGGATAATGTTATGAAGGAGAAGGAGACATATACTGGAGGTGGTTTCGCTCTGTACATCAACGAGGGCAATGTGACCCAGCAAGCGAAAATTCACCAAAGGGAATTCTACTCCACAGAAACATTGTGGATGATGATACTGGGCCCTAAGAGTAACTTGGTGCTAGGAAAATGCTACCATCCCCCTGTTCAAACTGCTCAAGGAGTTCTTGAGATGATGAATAAAATGAAGGAAACAATCAAAAGAGGAAATGGTGTAATAATGGGTAACTTCAACTACCATCATATAGACTGGTGACATATGTGTTTCAGTCATGACAAAGAGGAAAAATTTCTGGCTACTCCAAATGACTATGCCCTAGAACACAGCTGGTCATGGAACCAAACAGAAGGATGGCAACCCTGGATTTATCTTAAGTGGTGCCCAAGATGCAAGTGTTGCTAAAGCAGCTGGAAGCAGTGGTCATAGTGCTATTAAATTGAATATATATATAAATGGCCAACTGCCAAGGAAATAAAACCTGGTAACATGTGACTTCAGAAAGGAAACAAAAAAAAATAAAAATGAGGGGCCTGGTAAAAAGTAAGTTGAAAGGCAATGTCAAGGCCGTCAAATCGCTCCAAAACAATTGGGCATTATTTAAAAACACAGCTGAAGGTTATACTTCAGATCAGGAAATGTACCATCAGAGCAAAGTCAAAAAAGCTATTAGAGGCAGGAAGGATTCCTTCAAAAAATGGAATTCTTGTCTAAATGAGATCTTTGTGGACTTCCAATAGGCATCTGGCTAGGAACGCAGGATGTTGGATCATTAGCCTGATCCAGTAAGCTGTTCTTATGGTTCTTAATGTTATTTTAAGTGGAGATGCCATGAACTGAACTTGGTACTCCAGGCACGTACAACACGTCGATTGCGATCGAACAGTGGATCGTGGGATTGTTTCTTGTCAACTGCGGGGCCTTTACGTGCAGCCTCAGATGCAGCGGCAGTAGCCGCTGCCAGTCTCCATGGTGATGCAAGCCTGAGCAGCACCGCAAGCCTGAGCGGTGCCAAAGCCTCCTTCCTCTAAAGCCGGCTTGCCTTCCTTCCCGTGCTGCACTCTCGGGGGTTAGAGCGCTGGGGTGAGGGGGACACGGCGCCATGAGGGCTGGGGTGTGTATGTGTGTGCCGACTTGCTATCCTTCCCGCTGTGCTTTGAGTGCTGGCGGGGGGGGGGGATGCTGCCAGCCCTGGGGTATGTGTGTGCCGGGGGTGTGTGCATGCGGGGTGTGGGTGGGTGTGTTCCCACCAGGTACTAACTTAGGGGCAAGGGGCATAACATGATTGGGCTCTTGCTGGTCGAGGCTCTGACTTCCCCCTGGCTGGGGATCTGGGGAGCGCCTCCTTCCCTGCAAGAGAGGGGAAGGCAGTCTGGATTCCTGCCGCTCACAGTTGATGTGTTTAGGGAGGGAGGGAGGGAGAGAGAGCTCCTCAGAGAGAAAACCTTTGCCTCCCTTTTCTCCCCCTCCCTTAAACTCCCCCCATGTCCAGTTATCCACCTCCCTCCACACATGCACCCCAGGTACGTATGACGCACAAGACAGACCAGTTTGGCCCTGAAGGGGTCTAAAATAAACACAGCAAGTCCACACGTGCTAAAGGGGGGCGGGGAGAGTATGTTTAAGTTGAAGAATGACAATGGGAGCGTGTGGTAGATCACTACCAGTTTTTTATACTGGTTAGTGGATCAGAGCCTACTAGTGGATCAGTCTACTCAACATGCTCCAATACAAAGCAGGACAACAGCCAGCAAGTTCCTCCAGCCTTCCACTCCAATTTCTATTACCATATTGTTTGTTCCGCCAGAATCCAAATCTTAAGGACCCAGAAAATGCCAAACAACTCCCTTTGCTTAAATAGTCCTTCGCTCTTCAGCTAGGAACAGGAAACTGCTTTATACCCAGACAGTCCGTTGGTCATTTAGCTCAGTGCCCTCAACACTGACTGGCAGCAGCTCTCTGGGGTAGCTCCTACCTGGACAGAACAGAGTACTTTACCAGGGACTTTTTGCACACAAAGCTTGGGTTCTATTGCGGAGCTGCAGCCCTTCAATATGAGGATCCAGCCCATCCGAAACTTTATCGTACACCCGCTCTCTCGCTACTTTACTGTTCGCTACAAAGAGGCCGGCCATGATGGAGCTCTTAAAAGGAAAATTTCCGAGTTGCCCCCAATTAGAGGTTCAGCCGCTTGAAGCATTTCAGCTCAGACGTCACCCAGCAGACCCGGCTTTTCGGAGCCACCACCATGGCAGAGAAGGCGCTGTGTCCAGAGGGAAAGAAGCCCAGCCTGCCTCAGAAAGAGACAAATAAGGGGACCCCCGCCCCACCCGAGGAGAGCCGCCCCCCGCCAGGCCTGGCCTCTCCAGAACCCGAAGCACAGAGGAACCACCGCGGCCTCAGGAAACGCCCCGCTCGCCCGGTGGCCGGCGGAGCCCCGACTCGCCTGGGAGCGGATGCGGTTCTTGAGGTTCCTCCTCACCCGCACGCCCCGGGAGCGGGACGCAGAGGCGCTTCGGGGGCGCAGAAGAGGCGGCCCGCCTCCAGCCCCGGTCACTCACCAGCGGCGAAGGGAACCGGGCCCGCCGGGCCTTGGATGAGCTTTGCAACGCCCGCCCCCCGCGCCGGCTCCTCCTCACCAGCAGCCGAGAGCACAAGGCCCACACGCGGACCCGCCCACCATGACGTCAGCGACGCCTCAAAGATGACCCGGAAGAGGAAGAGGAGATGCTTCCAGGGCGCTGGGCGCACCCCCCCCCCACGTGATAGCCCAACCTCCTGCAACGCAGGAATCTTAGACCGTTCCACTCTCGAGCAGCTCTTACTGTCAGAAAACTCTTCCTGTTCAGTCGGAATCTCCTTTCTTGTAACTTGAATCCCTTGGTTCAAGTCCTGCCCTCCGGAGCAGGAGAAAACAAGCTTGCTCCTTCTTCCAGGTGAAAGCCTTTGAGATACAGTAGTTGAAGATGGCTATCATATCTCCTCTCAGTCTCCTTTTCCAGGCAAAACACACTCAGCTCCTTCAAGCGTTCCCCATAAGGCTTAGTTTCTAGATCCTTGATCATCTTGGTTGCTCTCCTCTGCACATGTTCCAGCTTGTCAACATTCTTCTTAAATTATGGTGCCCAGAATTGGACACAGTATTCCAGGTGTGGTATGACCAAGGCAGAATAGAGTGGTACTATTACTTCCCTTGATCTGAACACTAGACTTCTGTTGATGCAGCCCAGAATAGCATTACCTTTTTTGATGCTGCATCACACAGTGGTCTCATGTTAAGCTAAGTGCCCCACAAAGACCCCTAGATCCTTTTCACATGTAGTGCTAGTATGTCAGGTGACCCCCCCCCCTCCTATATTTGTGCATCTGGTTCTTCCTGCCTAAGTGCAGAACCTGACATTTGTCCCTATTGACATTCATTTTGTTAGCTTGCGCCCAATTCTCCAATCTGTTAAGGTTATTTTGAATTCTGATTCTGTCTTCTGCGGCATTAGCTACCCCTCCCAGTTTGGTGTCATCTGCGAATTTGATGAGCATCCCCCCCAATTCCATCATCCAAGTCATTCATAGAGATGTTGAACAGCAACGGGCCCAGGACAGAACCCTGCAGCACCCCACTGGTCACTTTTTCCAGGATGATGAGGAACCGTTAATGAGTACTCTGGGTTCGGTCAGTCAAGCAACTACAAATCTGATAATAAACGGGTGGTGGTGGATTTCTTCCAGGAAAAAAGACACGCAAGTTTTGAGTTCTGGGATTTGGGCTGAGCCTCCTTGAAGTGGAAAAGGCCCAATTGAGATCTGTTGCACAGCTGAGCACCTTAACTCACTAGCAGCAACATTTTTTGCTTACTCAAACAGGAAAAGTCACAGCAAGCAATTGGGGAAACCAGTCAGAGGCTGGAACCTCTTCTGTTGTTATATACAGCTGATGTAGCATGGGTGTTAGGGGAGGGGTAGTACCTCTGGTGGGGGACACATTGTGCTCATTCAGGGGTAGTTTGTGTTGTGAGACTTCCCGGGGGGGGGGGGCAAGTTGTTAGACTGACCCCCAGGCAGGAACAAAGCCTCTGTGCCTTCCTGGCTACTCGAGTCCAGGGGCGCATTAGTAATATGTGATTGTTCCCAGCTTGAAAACAACACACACAAGCCTTTAAGGCTAAAACTACTTTATTGCAGTTAAAATGCAGAATATGCCTCTGCGTAGCCAGCTCATATTCAGAGCTGTCTATACTTGCGTCCAGCATCTCTGAGGCAGAACAGAAAGTAAAATACATCAGTAACATTACAATGACATCACATGTGGTGGGAAGCTGGTATGGCCAGTGTGTTTCCCACAGGGTGAATACATAACTCATGGTCAGGTGACCTCGCTGCTGAGGCGTTCGCAGCTCGGCTTGTACTAATATCACAACAGTTGCCCATTTTTGGTCCCCTATCCGGCACTCAGCTCTCACTTGCGGCTCTAGAAGCTGTCAGTATGCAACAGCAGCCACACCCCGTGAATGGCTAATTGCCACCTAAACCAGGGAAGGGTAGCCTATGGGTCTCAAACCCTCAGTGATTTAGGGACTTGCAAGCAAAGACAGACTCTGGCTGATTGAGCGGACAAGACCAAGAGTGGATCCAATGGCCAAGAAAGTGGTTTCTGCATGGGCTGTAAAGGGAAGTGGGCAGGTGAGGGTTCCTCCACCTGGAAATGTAGCCCATCTAGAAGAACAACTCTGATCTTAAAACATCACTGCCTTACAGGATATCTCCAGGAGGCTAAGAAGTAAACTCTACAAAAATCTGGAGTGGAGTCCCCCAAGGATGGTTTGGATGGCACCTTTAACGCTTACTTCCAGCAACTCCTGCAGCCAAGCTGGTGCCAAACATTTTGCTCTGCTTTCGTTTGGACCACATCAGTGAGGCAGAGAGGGGGGCTGTATCATCTGGGCAGCTCAGGACCTCCACACACACACTGCCCAGGCTTGCAACCTCAGGTGGTCACTTCAGTGCTGCTAATGCAGTGGTTTGAGTTAATCCCCTGAGACATACTCCACCAACTCTTGAGACAGGCAGATGCCAACAATTCCATGAACCATGAACGTAGATTAATTCCTTTTACCAATTAGGTCCAATATTTTAAGCTATTTTCCTAAGTAGTAAGATATCCACTTAGAGTCTTATAGAATTGGTATACAACTTTTTAGTGCTCCTTTAATACCTATCTACAGTGGCGCTGTGGTCTAAACCACAGAGCCTAGGGCTTGCTGATCAGAAGGTCAGCGGTTCGAATCCCCGCAATGGGGGTGAACTCCGGTTGCTTGGTCCCTGCTCCTGCCAACCTAGCAGTTCGAAAGCACGTCAAAGTGCAAGTAGATAAATAGGTACCGCTCCAGCGGGTAGGTAAACGAAGTTTCCATACGCTACTCTGGTTCGCCAGAAGCGACTTTGTCATGCTGGCCACATAACCCGGAAGCTGTCTGCTGGCTCCCTCGGCCAGTAAAGCGGGATGAGCGCCGCAACCCCAGAGTCATCCATGACTCGTCACATCACTTATTAAAGAGACATGTTGCTTCCATTCCTGCCTCTCCTCCCAAAGCTCTGGTGTCTGGGCAGCCCAGGAGCTCCGTAATAAACATTGATTGATTGATGCAAGCCCAGGACCTCAATACACACTGCCCAGGCTTGCGCCCCAGGGAGGTCACTTCGGTGCTGCTAATGTAGTTTGACTTCACCGCTGGAGGCATACTCCATTGTCTGTCAACAGACGGGTGCCAGCAATATGCATAAACGAATGCTATCTACAGGTTTTACCACCAAAACCCGGTATGACCTGCCATGTTATTTCTAAGAAGAAATAGGGAACAGAGTTGGCAAAAACCTTTGAATGTCATCAGGCATGGAGAGTGGTGGAAAACAACAAAAAGGTACCACCAACACATGGCCATGGCATCTAAACACAAAGACACAGTGAAGGTACCTCCTACCACAGGTAGCAAAGATAACCAGTGTGATGCCCTTTTTATGTTGGACTACAACTCCATCATCCTTGACCATGCTGGCTGGCTTTTCTCTACTTTCAGGTTAATACAAGTTAAGTTTGTGCCCTTGTGCTTTTTAGGGCTCTCTCACCCATCTACTTCTTGTGGTGGGATGGGAAGACAGAAAAAGCAGGGAAATGAAGACACATGGACAGGCTTCACAAAATGAGGACTATACAGTGGTACCTCACTAGACGAAAAACTCGCTAGATGAAAGGCATTCGCTAACGAAAGGGTGACTCGCAAGATGAATTTCCCTATGGCCGCGACTTGCAAAACGAAAACATTTTGCGGTGTTTCTTTTCGTAAAACCGCGCTTCCTCAGACTGTGCTTTGCAAGACGAAATTTCCGCTATAAGACAGCACTCGCGGAACGAATTAATTTCGTCTTGTGAGGCACCACTGTAGGTGGATTAATTTGGCACTCTGGCAGTGATCAGGTAAACAAGGTTGGTAGACAACTTATTCCTGCCACCTCTTGCACAGGTAACAAAAGAAGGGGAGGTTGCAGAACTAGAAGATATCTGGGTTACCAGCAAGGACAGAGAAAGACAGGGAAGCAGCAGATAAAACAGTAATTCACACTTTCAAGACATCCTGCCCAATTAACACACACTCACAGAACATTTGAATGTACCTTTTATTAGACTCTCTTATGCCTCCAAGCAGCAGCACAATAAATGTTTGTTTGTGCATGGCTGCCTTCCTTGCCCTGATTCAATAGCCAGCCCCCTCCTTTCAATGTCTGTTAGCCAACAGCAGCTACATGGAAAGGGGGTGGCCACTTAATGCTTAGAAACGTCTTTGCTGCAATACACATCTAATCAAAATCCTGCTTAGAGAAGTTGGGCCTAGCCTAAGCCGGTAGTAGCAAAAACACTTTTCCTTTCCTTTTACTTTTTTGGGGGGGCAGGTTCCCACTTAAAACCGTATGAATATTTCTTTAAAAAGACTATATACAGACAAGGCTAAAGGCCACTGGCACAGGGGTGAGGTCAAAGGCTGCTAGATTCTACAAGATAAAGAAGGAGGGGCTCAGAGCCAAAACACCAGACCATTTTAATTAATTTTTTTAAAAAAATGAGAGTTTATGAAAATAAAATAAAAAAGATTCTGGTTCAATTGGCACTGAATCATGAACGTCTGGTCATGAAGGAAAACACCTGCAGAGGAAAAAGATGACAGACTTTAGAGAAGGGAAGACACAACAAGGACCCTACCATCTTCCCCTTAACTGAGCCAGAGATTCCAGTTGCTGCCCCTTTGCAGGAAAGTGCAGGCCAATTCGCATGCAAGCAATTCAAGTTGTTGATCAGACCCAAGGAGAAAAGCCTCCCTGATCATTCCTGTGGTCACAGTAGCCAAGAAAAGCTTTTAATCCTGGGCTCATGGCCAATGCCAAAGGTTGACAGGGGTTAGTCAGCTCATGTAATTGAGTCTTCCTCAGCCAAATTACCTCCAGTCCCTGCCCTGCATGAGCACTCAACATCCTGGACTGACACTGATGCCACTAACTCACCAGCTCAGCGGTTGGTGGCTGTGCGCAGATCTGTGGTCAGGGGATCGTGCTGGATCGTCTGGTGCAGCATGAGAGCGAGCAGCCCAGCGCGGTTGGTCATAGCCATGCGGACGTTCCGCTCCTGCTCAAACAGCTCGTCCAGCTTGTACCACTGACACAAAGGAGCAAGAGGAAAGCAATCACACCTA
Source organism: Lacerta agilis (assembly GCF_009819535.1). NCBI lineage: Eukaryota > Metazoa > Chordata > Lepidosauria > Squamata > Lacertidae > Lacerta > Lacerta agilis. Next base: position 40,184,214 of record NC_046327.1, on the reverse strand, counting down.
GCCCATCATGCAAAGGATTCCCAATAGCTGCAACCCTGCCTGAAATTGACAAGCCTATTTCACAGGCAGCATGACAGGGCCACTGTCCTCCTGTGCTGTCCACCTGCCCAAGGCCTAACACGAGTTCCCAATCCATACCACACGCACTCGCTCCAGGTCCACCTCCGCCCGTCGCAGTTTCTCCCAGCAGTAGTGGCGGTTGCATTTGCGCTTGGGCACGCGGCAGAATTCCCCCGTGAGCTCAAACACGTCTTTTACCATGGGACAACCACACACCTCATCTGCTGACACCTAGGGAAAAGTCACAGTCGAGATTGAGCAGGATGAAGCCAGAGCTGTGGTGTGTGTCTTACTAAAAATATTCTGCACAAAGATAATCCAAATGAAGCACAAGAGAAGTGCAGTTCTACAACCTGTAAATATTGCATGCATTTTCTCATTTTGCGTAACTTATTTGGGCTTTACTAGTCATAAGATCAAAGAATCACAAAACTGTAGCATTAGAAGGGATCCCAAGGGTCATCTAGTCCAACCCCCTGCAATGCAAGAATTGCAGCTACTGGTAAGTTGTACATGACAGGTGACCATCCAACCTTCCAAGGGAGTTGGTTCTGCTGTCATGCAGGACACTGAAGTCCTTTGCTCTCTGATAATATTGTTCAGTTATGCCTCTGGCTTGCCATACTTCCACAGGCATCACCCATAAGCTTGCAAGTGTATCAGTGCTAGAAACTAAGGGCTAGAAACTTGCTTTCCTTATAATGACAGCCAATTCCATGCTCAGTGCTGCATACCATGCTTTCTCTATACCCTTACTGAATCACCACAGCACAAAGCCCTGGGTAAAGCTCACAACACTGTATTTCACCTAATAGTCATTCCCCTCCTAAATCTGAATGATGGCCTATCCTAGCCTGTTCCTAAACTACAGTGGGCTAGGACCTCACCGGAATAGCACTCTGTTCCTACCTTGGGGTCACGGGAATGCTCTGGGCACAAGACCTGCAAGCGTTTGCAGTAGGTCTTGCTTTGTGGGTTGTAGACATCACAGAAAAGGCGAGTTGCCCTGGAAAAAAGAATACACACAGGTAAGATTACAAAGTCATGGCCTTATCCTCAGTGAACTTGATAAGAAATGGGTTATTTTTTAAAAAATGTAAATGAAACTTTAAAAAAATTAATGGAGTGTCAATTCAGGTTAAATGCTAGGAAAGCAAGGTTGCATATCAACACTGTGGAACACACCTTGCTGCCTCACCTGGAGTCAGGCCTCTGCTCCATCTAGCTGAGTCCTGTCCACCCTTATGGGCAGAAGCTCTTCAGGGTTCCAGACAGGGGTCTTTCAGAGTCCTACCTGGAGTTGCCAGAGATTTAAGCAGAGATCTTCTACATGCATAGCATGTACGTCCCGGATTTGAAAGCGAAATTAATTCTGCCTTATCTGAGATCAGAGTTTCTTGATCAGAAAGAGCAGCAGTTGGGGGAAGAGAGAAACCTGACAAATAGGGTTCCTGCTTCCCCACAAAAACATTCTGAGGTGGGAAAATAGCCCTCTCCACAGATTTCACTCCCATTCTCTTTCCCAGATAATTCCACCCAGTGCTCCACAAAGTAGCCCAGAACCAATATGTGGGAATGCACACAGCGACCCCTTCATAACTTGTAAAAGTCAGCAGTGGAAGGCCATTAAAGTGAAGGTGTCGCTGAGTTTTAAGACAGTATTAGGACCCAATTTATAAGAACCCAAGAAGAGCCGTGCTGATTCAGGTCAAGGACCCATCTAGTCCAGCATCCTAGTCTCACAGTGGCCAATCGGATTCCTGTGGGAAACCAAGGGGGCGTGAGCTACACCATTTCAGTCTACAGTTAAGAGATTCACAGGCCCACAAAGGGGGTCAATTCCCCAAACAAAAAAACTAATGTCCGGTAAAAGGACACATTCCTTCTTGACATTTAGTTTTCTACATGAAGGGGTTTTATTCCCCCCCCAAGCCCCACCTAACGTCTAATGTTAGATCCCACACCCCTTTAATACCTCAGTGAGAACTGGGCCTCCTAGCCTGCTACCTGTTAAGGACGCTTTAGGCTGAAGCATGGAGTCTATCTTGACCAGCCAATCCTTTTAATCCACTCTCTCCCATGTGCTTGCTCATGCAGGAGTAAAGTGAGAGCTGTCAGTTTCTCTCCAAGTTACTGAGCAGACAAAAACCACCATTCATTTATTCATTCATAAACAGCTCAGACAGACATCAAATTCAAGATTACGTACTCCAAGCACGCTTTCCTTTGCACTAATACCAACTAGCAACATGGGGTACACTTTTAAAAACCATTTGCGCCCATCCACCTTTCATAAAAAGAAAGTGAGCATGGAGGTGGAGCACCCAGGACTGCTGACATAAGGCACTAGGATTCCCTTGTTCCAGAAGCGAGATGCAAAAGTCTCACATTGCTCTGGGAGTGGAAAGGAAGCTATGGATTCCAACTCTTGCAATGGCCTACGGCTACAAACATTAAATATGTATTGGCAAATACTGGATTCCCACCCAATGGACAGTACTGGGTTTGGAAAGGGCCACTGCATTTCTTCACAGCTTCTTGTTCCCATCAGGGTAACTATGTAACAGAGGAGCAGAACTGCAAGACAGATGGCACCAGTGGCATGCAACCTCATGAGTTGGGTTTGGTGAACAGTCCATAGCGAAAAGGAGCTTGAGAGTTGGGCATGCAGCTTACCCTTCAATACGTGTTGGATACATAGACCCAAAGGATGTCTGGCTCTCATACTGCAGGGGATTTGGGGGGGGGGGAGAGACAGAAGAGAAAAACACAGCCATGAAGTCACAGCAGAACAATCATTAAAAGCACAATCAAGTGAAGAAAAGATCCTCCACCTAAGTTAAACTAGCTCTTAAGCTACCGGCCAGTGAGCTAGAAATCCAATGGACTTCCAAGCCCCACTTTGACAGGTGGGAAAGGCCACTGCAGAAATGATAGGCAACCCCAGGCTCTGAATATGGAAGCTGAGCTTGTTTCCAAGGCATCTAGCCATCAACAGACCTATCCCCACATATTTATGCAACACATTGGCTAAAACTATTTATGGTAACCAAAACATCATGTGGCCAGCAGTTCCCAAAACTGCAGATAATAGGTTAAATATGGCAGAGGTCAAGCTACAGTGAACAGCATATTGCATTTCAATACCACCCTTTATTCAGAAATACTTTCATGAACATTTGGGGTGTGTGTAGAAGTTAGTTCTTGAAAATGTAAGTTATTTATTCAGCTTCATGAACTCAATTGTTCTTTGTACAGAATTTGCATTGTTTTTTTCCATGCAGCTCTGTCTATAGCTGCTTGACAAATGTTACAGTAATCTCGCTTGACCCACTGATGGAGCAAATTAGAAAGCCACTCCACAATCCAGCAGAGGAGGCTCTTTGGCTAAGACTTTTCCACATCCTGGGGTTACCTACCACGTCTACCAAACCTTTCTTTTATCCAGTTTCAGGTATGCCACAAAGATCCCTGTTTCAGAGGCTGGATAGCAGTGTCTCAATTCAAACAAGGCCCCTGAAGCCCAACACCAAGGTTACCCGGTGCAGAGAAGACAGGCAGCTAACCTTGGCATAGCACCGCTCCATGTGCCGCAGTGCCACCTTGGGGTTGATGGGGTGGCCGCAGGAGACACAGAATATCTGCAAGTCTGTGTCATCACTGTCTCCTTCACTGGTCTGCGGCAGAGGAAAGAGGCAAGCAGGTGTTAGGATTTAGTGGTCAGATTTTTAAAGCAAACAGCATCCCACCCTACAACTCCACGAGGATGTTCTGAGCAAGCCTGCAGAACTTATAACCCACCAAGCCAAACCCCCCTCAGCCAGTCGCTTGAAAATCCCCCCCCCCCAGTTTTTGCAGTTCCAGGTAAGCTACAGTACTAAAACGTTTAGGAAGCACTTAATAAATAAAGGGATGGGTGCCCTGCTGTGTGCCCAAGAATATCCCAAGAACAGTTCCAACACCTTATGTCACTGCTCCTAGCAAAGAACAATACTGGAGGAAACCCAGCCAGATAGGTGGAGTATAAATATAATTTTTTTATTATTACTACTGCTGCTGCTTTGTTTTCACCCAAATATGTTGTAATGCCTAATGCAGATCCTAACGCTTGGTAACACCAGGGATTAAACAAGTAAGCTTTGGCATCAATTGAAATCAGCAGATGCTGCCAACCTGAGCATCATAAGGCAAAAGCAAGCTGAACTATAGTTTATTTATCATAAGAATTTATATCCTGCCCCTCGTAATAAAATTCCCAGGGAAGTTTGAGCTGTTGTCATTTTCTTTATCCCTTCAGAACATCAGAAATAAATTGCTCTGGACTGGAGCATCAACTTCACATGCAGCCATTCCAACACTCAATAAGTCACAGGTAGGCCATACCTATAATAAGGGTATGTTCTCTGTTTAATCGGGGAGCAGACCCATGCTGTCAATGTTCACAACTATCTGTGAAATATACACCCAAATGTATGAAATAAAACACACGTATACAGTTAGGTTGCAAAAGGGCTCTAGTCTAATGCACCCAAGCTCCAAAGTCCTCCCTGGAAGGTTAAGGAGGTGCTGTTTGCAACCCCCCAAGAGAGGAGGCCTGGCTGCCTGCTCCTTTCTCCTGCACTTCTTCTAGGTACCTCTTCGTCTTCTTTGATGGCTTGCTGCTTAGCCCGGACAATGACAGCTTCCAATTCATGGAATTTGCGCTCCATCTCCTGTAACTTGAGCCGGGCCTGCTGCTGCTCCCGCCGTATCCGCTCTAGTAGCTTCTTGCCATGCTCTTCCGCCACGCATGGACTTTGCTGCCACTGCTGGATGCGCTGCGGGAGGATCTCATATATGCGGCTGGGAAAGGGCAGAGACAAGAGGGTGTGTGCAACTGGAAACTGGGCAATAGGATGGTAACAGGGTGCGTCAGACAGCATCACACTGCACAACACAAACCTACAGGATGGGAGCATTTTCAGCTCATAAGAGAACCACCCAGAACTCCCACAACTCAAACTGATGCACTTGCTCCCAGAACAGGATTCACTTTGCCCATTACTGCATTATGGCATTCCTCCTCCAAAGTGCCCTTGCAGTTATGTCAGAATTACTTATTTGGGACAGCTGAAGAGCTGAGGCTAAGGTTAAGCATCCAAAGGGCCCCAAGTGAGCCCACATTTTAAAGGCCCCAAGTCTCTTTCCTGCCACACAAATCCCTGTATTACCCAACCCATGCTGGAAAACCAATGAATCTAGCGATTTTGAAGATGACGGAAGGCAGAGAAAATGCTGAACACTCACAGTGCTAAGATGATAAGAAACCTTTTCTTTTTTGCTGTATTTAAGATATGAACTCCACTTTTCTTATCTTCACTCACCTATTTCCCTGCCTCCTACAATACTTCCTAAGGTAAAGTAAGACACTCTTAATCCTTGTGGACCTTCCTCTTAATCTCCACTATGGGCCATGGCAAGCGGCCAAGAGACTCTGATGAGGCAATGCCTCCCCCGAGGCCTAAACAGTCAAATATTGCCTCGTTCTTTCCTACCTGTGGCAGAAATAATGAGGATGCTAGCTACATGGTGGAAACCTATAATCGTTTTAATCCATTAATTGACCTCACAGCCAACATCGAAGTGGAGGAGATGACCACAGAGGAGACGAATAATGTTAAAGATAATGTCAAAGAGGGGAGAGTCACCTTGAAGGGGGAGTCCGGGTTGGACCTGGGTGATGGCATGGGACTTGATCAGTTCCAATTAATAACCAGGACGCTAGGCTGTATCTTTAAGAGCATAAATGGGATCTCCTTGCAGGTGGACAAGCTCCATCAAAAGCTTGAAACCCGCCTGCCAGATTTGAAGCACACTCACACTCCGCCTCCGAGGGAATTAAAGAAACAGCGGAACACCTTCCCTAATAGGCTTGAAAGAGGCACTTGTAAGACACCTCTTAAAAACCCGGTTGGGCTCTCAATCTTTGATTCTACAACCAAACAAAATATGCCTAACTATATGCAGCAGTGACCCCAGGACCCCAAGGTGGAATAATCTGAGATCTGTTAAAGATCAAGTGAGCTCCTTCAGATTTGGTTCCCACTAATAGATCTCAGTGCAGTGGTGCCTTTAAACCACCTTTATAGGTCCCAAAAAGTACTGCTTTCCTTCCAGTCACCAAAAATCCCCTCTATTCTTGTTAGGCGGAAAGCGTATTTGGCTATATGGGGTATCTTCCCAACGAGAGTCTTCAATGACACCCCTCCTCAATAGTATTCCACCCAAAGGTGCCCACCCGCCAGATATGCCCGACATAGGCTTGAAAGACAAGCCGTCCACCCGGGAAGCTGACTCTCCCCTTCAATCCAAGATCCCTAGTTTACCTACCATATTTTCCGGCGTATAAGACGACTGGGTGTATAAGAAGACCCCCAACTTTTCCAGTTAAAATATAGAGTTTGATATATACTCGACCACGCATTCTCCACCCAGCATATAAGACGACCCCCGACTTTTGAGAAGATTTTCCTGGATTAAAAAGTAGTCTTATACGCCAATATACAGTACTCCAGCAACAAAGAAGTATGATCAAACTGGGCCCAGCCACCTGGTAATCTCAGAGGAGAGGGACTTCATCTCTTCTTACGGCGAGCTGCCATCAGTAGAACTCAAAAATTAAAGAATCCAAGAACTCTGGCCAGGCGGGAGATCAATTTTAAAGTCTGCATGATTCAGCATCTATAGAAATTGATCTCCCGCCTGGCCAGAGTTCTTGGATTCTTTAATTTTTGACTTCTGTGTATCACCAAGAACTCCAATTTGTACAGCCATCAGTAGAACCGCAGGAAATTATAGACAGCCTTGACACACTAAAGTGGCAACTCGTACTCATACTCCAAAAGAGAGTCCCCTCGAAAACTGGTCACAGCAACCTATCTAGTCAAACGAATGCGGACCTGAAGGGGCTAACACCCCAGAAACCCCTGCCAAATAATGGGATATCAACAACGGAAGACATGATAGTCTGCCCGGTAGAAGTTTCCCATACCCTGCTGCAATGCAGACCCTCTTCACCATTAATAAATCTGCAATCTACTATCCTGTCTCCTACCTCAAAGAGCAACATGCCAAACACTCCTCGTTCTGGTAATTTGTTGGTGTCCTACTCCTCTATGCCTGATCTGGAGTCTTCCTCCAGTGCTGACCAGTCAGGAGACGGCGTACCTTCATCCTTTGCCAGTCAACTTCTATTCACAGAACCTCACTTATCAGCAATCTCTCCAAGCCGACACATACAGGTGATACTCCAAAAATTAGAATATCGTGGAAAAGTTCGTTTATTTCACGAATTCAACTTAAAAGCTGAAACATATGAGATACTCATGACATGCAAAGCGAGAGATGTCAAGCCTTTATTTGTGACTCGAGGACCCATCTCCCGCATTCAGAAATAAAACACCATGACATATAAATTTTGGTTAATGGAAGAAAAAAGGCCACAACTTTATTGGTTACAGCATGTGAGTGGTATTGGCATAGGCATTGGGTTGAACAAACTACAGTAGACTCCCCCCACAGAGTGTGGAGTCTTTCAAGGGTTAACCGCCCAGGAGGTGGAGCCTGTTGATGCGAAATACAACTGAAGCTCCACCCCTGAAGTCACCGGGGTCGTGCCATGGCCCTAGCCACCAACAGGGCGTCGGACAGGATCCACGACCGCCGGATACCTTTACGGAATACCCAGCATTTGGAGGGTTAGGCGATGGCCCGAACCTTACCCCTCCGATACCACACTTAACCCAATGCCTAACAGCCAATCTAACAGAGTTGTGACAATTTGCTACGAGGTAGGGGAAAAACCAAAGAGGCTGTGCCAATTTGCCACTTGGACAAAAACTCCTACCAGGCCCCTTGCCCAAACAAGGCGACCAACCAAAGTCCATAGCAATGTCCTACCCTAAAATCCACCTAAGGGAGGATGGGCAGGTGATCCGACGAGCGAGCGGCGCGAAATGGTGGAAAGAGCCGCCGCGGCTACCTAAGGAGCAGCAAAACCCCGCCCCTGCTCCAGCCCTATTGGCTGCCAGCTAGGGGCGCGGTGTGGCGGCGGGAAAAGGTAAGGCTGGGGGCAACGCCCCCCGCCTATGCCGGAGCCGGCTCCCGCTCACAACCCCTCCCCTGTACTTTTGGCAGTGTGGGCGGGTGCCAAGTCCTGCTGGAAAATGAAGTCAGCATCCCCATAAAGCTCATCTGCGGAAGGAAGCATGAAATGCTCCAAAATCTCCTGGTAGACGGCTGCGTTGACCCTGGACTTAATAAAGCACAGTGGACCAACACCAGCAGATGACATGGCTCCCCAAATAACACAGACTGTGGAAACTTCACACTGGACTTCAAGCATCTGGCATTGTGTGCCTCCCCATTCTTCCTCCAGACTCTGGGTCCTTGGTTTCCAAATGAGATGCAAAAGAAAAGAGGACTTGAGACCACTGAGCTTCTTTTTTTCTGTAGCCCAGGTAAGACATCTGAAGCCCATCTCCAGGATCCGTCTGTGTGTGGTGGCTCTGGATGCACTAACTCCAGCCTCAGTCCACGCCTTGTGAAAGTCCCCAACACGTTTGAATGGTCCTTTCCTGACAATCCTCTCCAGGCTGCGGTCATCCCTGCTGCTTGTGCACCTTTTTCTTCCACATTTTCCCCTTCCACATAACGTTCCATTAATGTGCTTTGATATAGCACTTTGGGAACATCCAACTTCTTCCGCAATTACCTTTTGAGGCTTTCCCTCCTTATGGAGGGTTTCAAGGATGGTTTTCTGCACAGCTGTCAGGTCAGCATCCTTCCCCATGATTGTGATTCCTACTGACCCAGACTGGGAGACCATTTAAAGGCTCAGGAACCCTTTGCAGATGTTATGGATTGAGTAGCTACTGCACCTTTTCACTATATTCTAATTTTCTGAGATTGTGAATTTGGGGTTTTCATCAGCTGTACACCACAATCATCACAATTATTACAAATAAAGGCTTGACATCTCTCGCTGTGCATGTCATGAGTCTATCTCATATGTTAGTTTTACCTTTTAAGTTGAATTCCTGAAATAAATGAACTTTTCCACGATATTCTAATTTTTTGAGTATCACCTGTATATGTGGAGGAAGCCTCAGTGCAGAGACATTCAAGATTTCAGTGAAGATTCAGCTGGCCGCATCAATCAAATCATCACCCCATCGATACCCCTGACAGCATCACGCCTGACGACGCCTCAGACACCTGGCAACGTTGACTCCTGTTAGCAACCAGAGAAATTGACTAGCATACACTCCTCCCTCAAATTGCTTCAACGTCCTATCTTGGAATGTGGCGGGCTGGATTTCCAAACGGGATGACGGGGACGTGAAAGTGTTTTTAGAGAAATTCCAGATTATGGGTATACAAGAGACCTGGTGTTTAGAATCCTCATCCCCCCACCTCCCGTTCCTACTGGGCTACAACGCCTTTGAGATCCCAGCAATGAAAACCCATTTGCAGGGGCGCCCCAGTGATGGCCTGGTAACATTTGTTTCGCAGGAGCTTCACCTCAATATTTCTCCTCTCTCCTGGCTAGAGAGTAAGGTAAGGTAAAGGGATCCCTGACCTGACCTTTAGGTCCAGTCATGTCCGACTCTGGGGTTGCAGCACTCATCTCGCGTTACTGGCCGAGGGAGCCGGTGTACAGCTTCTGGGTCATGTGGCCAGCATGACAAAGCCGCTTCTGGAGTAAATGCATTCAAATTCTGCATATTACTAATACATCGGTTGGGGACCTCATATGTGTTAACCTATATAATCCCTCTACCCATTCCTCTTCCCCATCAAATCATATTTGGGAAGATTTAAGATTTATCCTTGATAAGACTGTGGCTGAATTTCCAAAGTCAGAGATCCTTATAATGGGGGACTTTAATGCCAGAATTGGAGCAGATATAAGCGCATTTACCGATAAGTCGCAAATATGCAGACGAGGAGTGGTTCTCTACGTGGAAATCACATGATAAGATCATAAATAGGGCTGGTATCTTGCTCCTGGAGTTGGCTATAAATTATGGGTTGTATAGTGTACATGGCACACCCAAAGACTGGTCGAAGGGATTCTATACTTTCCAAAACTAGAGGGGCGAGTGTTATAGACTACATCTGGTCCTCTCCGGCACTTATTGATAAGGTATACTGTTTCAACGTGTTCAACAGAACTGAAAGTGACCATCTACCAATTGCCATTTCCTTGCGACAGCCATACTCGAGGCCTCCCTGTTCACCCCACCCCCAGGATGCACAGCTATTAGCCGCTGGACGCAAGAAGTGGGATACCTATCTGGAACGAGATATAAAAGTCCTCCTGAATTCCTGAGATGAGGACCATTTCTCCAGTTTCCAGCAAATCTTATCCTTCTTGTTACCTATACTTACGAAATCACCCTCTGTGATTCCAACCTTGAAGACTCATACTTGGTTTGATCAAGAATGTAAACAGTGTAGAAGTAGGCTTAGATTTCTCCAGTCTGATTTGAAATCAGATACCACCCAGAGCAAAATCAGGGAGCTAGCCCAATTCCACTCATTTTACAAGAAGCTGCTCCGACATAAGAAACTGCTCTTTGCGAAAGAATGTTGGACGGAACTGTCCGTTGCTATTAAAGCCCGAGACGATAAGAAATTCTGGAATTTAATTAATGCAAGTCTATGTCCCCCCTTATTCATTGCCAATAACATCTCTGCAGCTAGCTGGCATTGGCATTTTGCTCAGCTGTATTTCGCCCCAGGTCCCAATGTAAACGAAGTCCCCACCCTCCCTGCCCATCTGGGAGCCAGTCTCTCCAGAGAGATGTATCCAACTAATTAGCATGCTAACTGGAGGAGCATATGATACTACCTGAGGTATTCTTATCGAATTGGATGTGGTGGGCTCCTATTCTGGCATCCCTCTTTATCACTATCAATTCTACTCTCAAGATTCCCTCCAATTGGAAACAGAGTATAGTAATCCCAATACACAAAAAGGGGGACCCACAAGATCCGTCCAACTACCGACTTATTAGTTCGCTGGACATAACCTACAAGATTTACTCCAGATTCTTGTTAGAGAAATTAACCAAGTGGGCTTGGTTTCACCCGGAACAAGCTGGCTTCCGTAAAGGCCACAGCACATCTGGTAAATGTCTTGTTCTATGTACTCTGATTGATAAATATCTAAATGTTTAACTGCAAAATACATGCAGCCTTTGTTGACTTGTCCTCTGCTTTCGATTCCATTCCCAGAAATAGGCTATGGCAGAAGCTTAGTAATACCAATATTGATAAAAGATTACAACTCCTTCTAAGAGAAATCCATAGACATCTCTGCCAGAGTAAAATTTGGTCCCAATGGAACCCTCTCTGACTCATTTCCCTTGAATAAAGGGGTCAAACAAGGCTGCCTTTTGGCTCCTTTCTTATTTAACTTTTATATAAATGACATAGTAACAACCAAGAAGGGCCTTAATCAACCTGCCCCCTCCTTACAACAGCTTAAGATATGGTGATTCTATCATTAACTAAGCAGGGCCTTAATAACATGCTTAGTGGGCTCATGGCATATTATGATACCAACTCTCTCAAAATCATCTCTAAAACCAAAACCTGTCCTTTGGCATGCCAAATCGGAAGACATTCTGGAATATAGAGGGCCATTCCATCAAACATTGCTTGGCATTCAAATACTTGGGTATTACATTTCAGCATGGGCTTAGCTGGTCAGCCCACTTAAATATGACCATACTGGCCGTCTGTAGAACCATCAGAGCCCTGGAGAAATTCTTCTATGCAAAAGGTGGTCAGTTGGTTCCGCCAATCGGAAAGGCATACATTAGCAAAGTATTCCCGATGCTACTTTACAGGGTTGAAATTTGGGGGTGGAACCTAAAAATATTACAACAACTGGAGATCCTGCAAAACTCCTTTGCACAAAAGATACTAGGTCTTCCCAAGGGCTCTGTAGCTGCCCAGTTAAGAACGGAACTGGGCCTCTCCTCCATTGTAGCGAGAGCCCACATTAGGATTATTAGTTTTTATAATAAATTAACAGATGCTCCAAATTCCCTATTACACAAGCAGGCTTTTTTAACTTGTTCTCGCAGCAACACATGGTCCAAGGGCATGGAGACCATTCTTACACGTTACTCCCTGCTGGAATTTGCTACGCTGTCATCCTGGGATCAAGGCAAAATCCAGGACTGGATCCTTGCCAAAGACGAAGCTATGGACCTGGCATGGTCCCAGACAGCCCGCCTTTCTATGTGGTTCCCTAAAGTGAAGGTTGTAAGATCACTTGCTAACTATTTGAGCGATCTGACGGAGACTGAATTAAGAAGAGCTTTCTCTATGGCCCGATTCCATACCATACCTACGGCCTTCCTTCAGGGCACATACTCTGTAAGATCCCGATTGTTCAGCGTCTTTGCCCATGCAAAATGAAAGAGACAGAGGATTTCCTACATTTCTTTTTCTATTGTCCCATATACGAGCCAATAAGACCTAAGCTCCTTCTTCTGATTCCGTCCACCATCATATCCAAGGATGACTGTTTGAAATTTCTACTTGTGGACGCAAATCCTCAAATTTCACGCGAGGTGGCCGTTTTCATCTTGCAGGCATTGAAACTCAGGGTTCCTCTGACAGGGCACCGTGTCCCAGCCCTGGACCTGCTTCACTCCCCCTATTCTGTTTTTAGCTTAATCTGTAGAGGCTACCCCAGGTTCTTATATGCTACACATCCATTAGTAATTTTAGATACCGTATATACGTTAGTATAAACCGACGCAAATATAAGCCGAGGCACCTAATTTGACCACAAAAAACTGGGGAAACTTACTGACTTAAGCATAAGCCGAGGTTGGGAAATGCAGCAGCTACTGGTAAATTTCAAAAATAAAAATAAATACCAATAAAAGGCTTGGAAAGAAAGGGTCTCTTATAGGGAGGCTCAGGGGGCAAGGGGGCATATTGTGGGTACATTTCAGGGGGCAAGGGGAATATTTTGGGAAGGTTTCGGGGGGAGGGGGCAGATTCTAGGATGGATTAAGGGGGAAAGGGGGCAGATTCTGGGAAGGTTTCAGGGGTGGGTGGGGCATATTTAGGAAGGGTATCAGGGGCAAGGGGGCATATTTTGGGAAAGTTTCAGAGTGGGCAGTTTCTAGGGTGGGCAGAGATGGGATGGGGGCAGGGGTTAAGAGGGAAGGCTTGGAAAGAAAGGGTCTCTTTACAGGGAGGGCTCGGGGAGGGGGCATATTCAGGGAGGAATTAAGGGGGAAGATTCTGGAATGGATTAAGGGGGAAGGGGGCAGATTCTGGGAAGGTTTCAAGGGTGGGCGAGACATATTTAGGGAGGGCACCAGGGGCAAGGGGGCATATTCTGGGAAGGTTTCAGGGTGGGCAATTTCTAGGGTGGGCAGAGCTGGGATGGGGGCAGGTGTTAAGAGGGAAGGCTTGGAAAGAAAGGGTCTCTTTACAAGGAGGGCTCAGGGGGAGGGGCATATTCAGGGAGGAATTAAGGGGGAAGGGGGCAGATTCTGGGAAGGTTTCAGGGGTGGATAGTTTCAGGGTGGGCAGCTTCTATGGCGGACTGAGCTGGGATGGGATGGGGGCAAAAGCAACAGGCTCTCTGGGGCTGAGCCGGCTCTCTGGGGCTGAGCAGGCTCCTCCTCCTCCTCCTCCTCCCGCTGCCACCATCGCTACCTCTGTTCCCCTTCGGGGAGAAGGGATGGGAGGAGGAGGAGGAGGCAGCGATCCTCGCACAGAGCAATGCCTGCTCTGTGCAAGGCATCGGGGAGGAAAAAGCATCGAGGAGCACTTTCTTGCCGCTTTTCCCTCCCCAATGCCTTGCACATAGCAGGCACAGGACGGGGGATGAGAGAGTCGCAGCGCAGCGGTTCTCCGATCCCCCGGTGCTGTGCCTGCTCTGCGCAAGGCATGGGGAGAGAAAAGCGGGCAGGAGCGCTTTCTCCCCGCTTTTCCCTCCCCATCGCCTTGCACAGAGCAGGCACAGGACGAGGGATCAGAGAGCAGGCACAGATGGGGGATCGGCAGGGCAGGGGAGACAAGCAGCAAAAAGGATCCCTTTCTTGCTGCTTGTCCCTCTGCAGCCGCCCGCCTCACCTGAGTATATGCCGAGGGCAGCTTTTTCAGCCCAAAAAATGGGCTCAAAAAGTCGGCTTATACTCACGTATATACGGTACTTGGTTTTAGCATCTAAATCTTAGCATTATTTATTTCAGTATAACTCAAATTTTATTACACCAGAGCTGGTATGCAATATTGATTGAATTATGTTTTCTGCTGTGTGTGTTTGGTATTGTTTGTATGGTTTTACCCTGCTGGGCTATGGCTGAATGCTAATGCAATAAAAAATTGATTCATTGGATTGATTGATTGATTGACTGACTGAATAGGCAAAGCTGCTAAGAAAAGAAATAAAGCAGGGAACAGTTGCCTCCCCCAAAGGAAGGCTCCACCACATACTTTGCTGCCAGCTTCATGCCACATTCATCCGAGCAGTACTTGGAGTTGGTCCGAGCAGCCTGGATGCAGCCAGGGCCAAGGCATTGGTGGAGTGACGATGGGTCTTTGGTGTCCACCCGCTCAGCATGCTTTGACCGGTCACGATGCTTTTGCTTCTGCTTGTGACGTTTGTATTTCTCTTCCTTCTGCAGGGCAAGAACCAGAGATGACACGGCTAGATTTGGCCCACGCTTGCAAGAGCAAAAGGGACACTGGTGTTTACTCATGACTTTCAAATAAAGCCAATCCCATTTACTGCCGCCTATTTCCTACTTCTGTGATTAGGATAGTTTGGCCATAAAGCCAATTGTACATTCATCCAACACTGGCACTTCAGGCAGCAATGACCTGCCAGCTGCCTCCACTCCTTCCACTAACCCTAATACCCCCACTGGTAATTATAGCAGGTGACGAGGAAGGCAGATACGTTTATTCCTTTTGCTATTTCCCCTAAAGCAGGGGCAGGGTATCTCCAGCCTGCAAGCCTAATAAGGCCTACCAGGCCCTTTTGGCCAAACCAAACCCACCCACTATACTTGATGTTGTTATGGTGTCAGGTGCTGGGGAAGTAAAATTGCAGCTGGGCCAAAAACGGGGTTGCAGACAATGCTAATCAGCTTATCAGCAATGCCTGCAAAGCCCTTTGAAACCCTGATTATCAGCTAATTGCCGAGGCTTTAATGTGCAGCATAAGACTCTCTGCCAGCAGCAGCAATCAATAAATGGTCAGCACTTGAAGAGAGCTCTACACAGTGGAAGCCCCACAGGTGGCTGGGACTGGCTGCACCATTGAGGAAGCAGGCAGAAGGGGCTTGGATTGGAAGGGCTTCCTTCAGAGGGTTTGAATCTGCGTCTCTCTGCTCACAGTCTAGAACACTTAGCAACTACACCACAGTGGTTTTATCATCATCTAATGACGCGGGTGACGCTGTGGGTTAAACCACAGAGCCTAGGACTTACTGATCAGAAGGTCAGCAGTTTGAATCCCCGTGACAGGGTGAGCTCCCGTTGCTTGGTCCCAGCTCCTGCCCACCTAGCAGTTCGAAAGCACGTCAAAGTGCAAGTAGATAAATAGGTACCGCTCTGGCGGGAAGGTAAACAGTGTTTCCGTGCGCTGCTTTGGTTCACCAGAAGTGGCTCTGTCATGCTGGCCACATGACCCAGAAGCTGTACATCGGCTCCTTCGGCCAGTAACGCGAGATGAGCGCCGCAACCCCAGAGTCGGACACGACTGGACCTAATAGTCAGGGGTCCCTTTACCTTTAATAGAAGCCACTGAAGTCTAAAGCAATCACCAAAATGGGTTGTCAGACCAGTTATTTCTTGTATTAAGACAACCTCTCGTTAATACATTCATATGCTTAGCAGAGGACCTTCTCGGTGGTGGCGCCCGCCCTGTGGAACGCCCTCCCATCACAGGTCAAGGAGATAAACAACTACCTGACATTCAGAAAACACCTGAAGGCAGCCCTTTTTAGGGAAGTTTTTAATGTGTGATATTTCTGTATCTGATTTTTGTTGGAAGCCGCCCAGAGTGGCTGGGGAAATCCAGCCAGATGGGCAGGGTACAAATAATAAATATTATTATTATTATTATTATTATTATTATTATTATTATTTATTCTGTCACAAGTCACAATGCAACGACTCTCCCCTTTCATATGTAGTTTTGTGTCACCATGCAAAGACTGGATACTTTTCACATAAAAAAACACATAAGCCAGGACCAGAGCTCAGTGGAAGAGCACATGCTTCACATGTACTAGGTCCCAAGTTTAATATGTGATATATTCAATTAAAAGGAGCAAGGGATGGGGAGAAACACTTCCTGCCGGAGGGCAGGAGAGCCATCTACTAGGGGCCGAGCCCTTTGGGGGCCCCTGATATTTTTTGGTAAACCCCTCCCCAAGGTCCAAAAATGGCAGGTGGCAGGAAGCAGCCCTAGGCCAATGGAAGCAGGAGGAGCCAAAGCCGCAACTATGGAAGCTTGTGCTGCCACTGCGCTGCTGTGTTCAGCTCTGCCCCAGCTCCTCCAAAGGAGGCCAAGCCTGGAGCAAAGTGCACCACAGCTTCAATGGCCGCGGCTCCTTCTCCTCTTGCTACGGAGAAGGAGGCAGGAAGCAGTCCCAGACCAGTGGCAGTGGCAGCAGCAGGAGGCGTTGCAGCCACTGAAGCCCATGCCACTGCTGCAATGCCGCGCCCAGCTTCTTCAACATCACGCACTGCCACCGCACCCCCCCCCAATTCTTCAGAAGGTGGCACCTATGCTGGAGGGCCACTGCCAGTCGGAGTAAACACCCTTTCTCCAGCTGTTGTGGGCTGTAACTCCCACCTTCCCAGACTACTGACCATGATGACTGGGGCTGATGGGAGTTGTAGTCTGAAACCTCATAAGGGCACCATGCTGGGGGAAGCAAGAGTAGACTATACTAGCATAGGTTGGAGGGCTGCGTAGTTCCAGCCTTAATGCCATTGTGGCCCTGTTGTATGAGATCAGTTTCAGTTGTTAGCACATGAAGATGTGGACAAGAGGTATGAAGAAATACAACCCATGACATGTTCTTTCGACCCTTGCCTTCCTTGGCTTGTTTGAGTTTTGCTTTGCTGGAGGGAGCTGGCAGGATTGATACAGAGAGTAGTTTTTTGAACAAAAATGGATTGCACAGGATCCCAGAAGATAAGAAAACATTACTCAATCACCCAAAAACAAGACAAGAAGTAGAAGAGGCGATAAATAAGATGAAAATGGGCAAAGCCCCAGGACCGGATGGACTAACAGCTAAATACTACAAAACTTTAAAAGACTGGATGATTCAACCTTTGATGGAAGTATGCAATGATATCTTAAGGGGAAGCAGGGCACCCGAGTCATGGAAAGAAGCTTTTATAACTCTGATACCAAAACCTGAAATGGATAAAGCTCAAATGAAGAATTACCGTCCAATTTCATTATTAAATTTGGATTACAAAATCTTTGCAAATATATTGGCCACAAGATTGAAAAGAGTGTTAAAGGAATATATCCACAAGGATCAAGCAGGTTTTTTACCTGGTAGTCATATGAATGGAAATATTAGAAATTTAGTGGAAATATTGGAAAGGTTAGATAAAAAAAAGTACAAAAGCTATTTTGATGATTATAGATGCTGAAAAGGCCTTTGATAATATTTCTTAGAGTTTTATGAAGAAATTTTTTGCTAAAATGGAAGCTGGACAAAACTTTTTGAATAGTTTGAATGCTATCTATAATGAGCAAAGAGCCAAGATTATAGTCAATAATGTGGTAACAGAGGAGATTAGAATTGAGAAAGGAACCAGACAAGGATGCCCAATTTCCCCGTTGTTATTTATAACAGTCTTGGAGGTTTTGCTGAACATGATAAGAAAGGATGACAATGTGAAAGGGATTAGGGTGGGGGTAAAAGAATATAAATTAAGAGCCTTTGCAGATAACTTGGTTTTGACCTTACAAGACCCAGAGCATAATGCAATTAAAGCACTGGAGAGTATAGAAGAATTTGGGCAAGTTGCGGGATTTAAATTGAACAAAGCCAAAACTAAAGTGTTAATAAAAAATCTGACACCATCGGAAAGAGAAAAGTTACAGAATATAACAGGATTGAACTTTGTTAAGAAAGTGAAGTACTTGGGGGGGGGGAATATGACTGCAAAAAAATTAAACTTGTATAAAGATAATTATGATAAACTTTGGAATGAGATAAAAAGGAATTTAGAAATATGGACAAAACTGAAACTATCTTTGATAGGCCAAATCTCAGTGATAAAGATGAATGTATTGCCAAAGATTTTGTTTTTATTTCAAGCCTTACCAATTAAAGATAAGACAGATTGATTCAAAAGGTGGCAAAAGGATTTATCAAAATTTATCTGCCAGGGGGAAAAACCTAGAATTAAATATATGATTTTAACAGATTCTAAGGATAGAGGGGGATTTTCCCTGCCAGATTTAAAGATTTACTATGAAGCAGCAGTCTTTTGTTGGTTGAAAGAATGGTTTATATTTGAAGATACAGATGTTCTAGACTTGGAAGGACATTATAATGTGTTTGGATGGCATGCATATTTGTGGTATGATAAGATCAAGGCCCATAAAGGATTTAAATCCCATATTATTAGAAATGCTGTTTCAGGTTTGGATAAGATATAAAGACTTGTTAGAAAGGAAAACACCCAGGTGAATATCACCTTTGGAGGCTAAAGCTAATAAAAGAACACATATGGAAGGCAATTGGCCAAGATATATTGACATTTTGGTTCAAGGAGAAAATTACAAATTGAAACCATATGATCATTTGAAAGGGAAAGTATCTGACTGGCTGCAATATTATCAGATTAATGAATTGTATAAACTGGATAAGGAGCATGGCTTTCAGGCAGAGAAATCCAAGTTGGAAGCGGAATTGATACAACCAAAGATTAAAAATTTATCCAGAATGTATAATTTATCGCTTGAGTGGCATAAAAAAGATGAAATAGTAAAATCTGTAATGATTGATTGGGCAAAGGATGTAGGGCACAATATAATGTTAGAGGATTGGGAAAAATTATGGAAAACATGTATAAAATTTTCAGCATGTAATAGCCTGAGAGAAAATGTCATGAAAATGATGTATAGGTGGTATTTAACACCGGAAAAGTTGGCAAAAATGTATCATGGACAATGTAATAAATGCTGGAAGTGTAAGCAAATAAAAGGGACATTTTTCCATATGTGGTGGACGTGCCCAAAAGTAAAAGACTTCTGGGAGAAGATATATAATGAATTGAAAAAGGTGTTGAAAAACACATTTAGTAAAAAACCAGAAGCCTTTTTACTGGGTATTCTAAACCACGAAATCCCAAGAGAAGATAGAATAGTCTTTATGTATGCCACAACAGCAGCAAGAATCTTATTAGCAAAAAACTGGAAGACAGAGGAAATACCAACGATAGAAGAATGGCAGATGAAAATGATGGACTTGCTGAACTGACCGGGAAACTCCAAGACCAGAGGGACGACGCAGTGGAGAAAGATTGAAAGAAATTTAAAGTATATTTAAAGAAGTATGTTAAGATTACTATTTAAAATAAGCAGGAAGATTAGACAGGCATCAGATATAGAAGTTAGATAAGATGTAGTAAACAGATGAAGTAATGTTAAGAATATCAGATAGAGAAGATGTTAAGTGTATTAGCATGAGAATAGAAAATGGTAAAGAAATTACTAAAGATGATTTTTAAGGAACACAGACAGAAGGCATGAGGAAGTCAATTTACAATGTCATTAAAGAAGGATAGATAGACTTAAGTGTTTTTACTAAAGTTTTTTTGTATTTTGTTGTAATGTTTTTATTTTTTTATTGTTTGTTTATGTATTGTTAAAAAACTAATAATTTTTTTTTGGGGGGGGAGATACAGGGAGCAGTTAATGCCTCTTTGCAAAAAGGACTTGTCCCGACCATCTTGGAAAAGGTGATGGTGTGCCTACTCCTCAAGAGGCCCCCCAAGGCCCCAAGGTCCTTGATAACTCCTGCCCAATTGCTAACATCCCCATTTTAGGCATGGTGCACAAGATAGTTGTGGTTGTGCAACTTCAGGTGTGCTTAAATGAAGTAGATTATCTGACCTACTTCAGTCCCGGCCTCCTGAGCAGCTCCCTGTGTTGGGAGCTGAGGCCACAATGATACAGTGGATCAATGGGGGAGCGGGGGTGTTTGCTGTGCCACCCAGTATTGCTCGCTGTGCTGTACCATCCTCCCCAGGGACTGTGCACTGAATTTGAAACTTTCTCCCCGCAGAGGTGCTGACAGCAATATTGTTGTTAGCCTTCGGTTGTCTAGTCAAGACTCAACTCTTCTCCCAGGCTTCCAGTTGAGTTGTTGAGCCTGCCATAGAGTTTCAATTTGGCCTGCTCTGTGTTGTTCATATTGTATGATCTAATCTAAAATTGTATTTAGTTTTAATTTGTGGAAGCCAATTTGAGATCCTTAGTGAAAAACCACCTTAAAATCTCAATAAATAAACAAATTCTGATTTTACGAGTCTGATTTTGTCCTGTTACATACCCAAAAAGAATTGCAAGCTCTGGGGAAAGGCCTGGTCACTAAAAACAAGCCTGGCCAGTGTGGTGTAGTTGTTAAGAGCGGTAGACTCGTAATCTGGTGAACCGGGTTCGCGTCTCCGCTCCTTCACATGCAGCTGCTGGGTGACCTTGGGCTAGTCACACTTCTCTGAAATCTCTCAGCCCCACTCACCTCACAGAATGTTTGTTGTGGGGGAGGAAGGGAAAGGAGAATGTTAGCCGCTTTGAGACTCCTTCGGGTAGTGAAAAGCGGGGTATCAAATCCAAACTCCTCTTCTTCTCCTACAACACAGTTGTTGTGACACTTCCCACCCACCATCTAGGATCATACCTTCTTCTCAGACTTCTTCTCCCTCCGCTTGACATGCTTCACTTTCACAGCGCGTTTCCGCAACACAGGGTCAAGGAAGGGTGCATCGTCAGTGTCACTGAGCCACGGCTAACAGGAGGAAAGAGAGAAAAGTGAAATGAGTCCTCCAATAAATCTAGATGTGCAAAAGTAGAGGGCCTTTTCGGTGGTTGTGCCCACCCTGTGGAACACCCTCTGGTCAGATGTAAAGGAAATAAGCAATTATGTGACTTTTAGAAAACATCTGAAAGCAGCCCTGTTTGATGTCGTATTGTGTTTTAATTTGTTGGAAGTTGTCCAGAGTGACTGGGGGAACCCAGTCAGATGGGTGGCATACAAATAACTAATTTTATTATCATTACTACTACTACTACTACTACAACCTGTGGACTGCAACTCCCACCAGCACTAGCCAACATGGCCAATGGTCAGGAATATTGGGAGTTGTAGTTCAGCAACACCCAGAGGATCACAGATTCCCCATTCTCATGCTAAAAGGATCTGGAGGTTGTCCAGCAGGGTAGTTTGGCTTAAGGAGGGCAGAAGAGTGTTTGGTCCCCTGCCCCCAAGAAAGAACTCTGTGCAATCTGAACCTCACATCCTGGTCAACAGCTAGCTTTGTGTAAGAACCCCTTCACTGAGGGAATTAAGAGGTTCCAAGCCAAACCATATATAGATGAAACTCGAAAAATTAGAATAGCGTAGAAAAGTTCATTTATTTCAGTAATTCAACTTAAAAGGAGGAACTAATATATGAGATAGACTCATGACATGCAAAGCGAGAGATGTTAAGCCTTTATTTGTCATAATTGTGATGATTGTGGCGTACAGCTGATGAAAACCCCAAATTCACAATCTCAGAAAATTAGATTAAATGAAATCAACAAAACAAGGATTGCAAATAGAACAATAGTGGACCTCTGAAAAGTAGAAGCATGCATATGTACTCAGTACTTGGTTTGGGCCCCTTTTGCATCAATTACTGCCACAATGCGGTGTGGCATGGATGCTATCAGGCTGTGGCACTGCTGAGGTCTTACGGAAGACCAGGATGCTTCAACAGCGGCCTTCAGCTGTTCTGCATTGCTCGGTCTCATATCTCTCATCTTTCTCTTGACAATGCCCCAGGTCAGGGGTTCAGGTCAGGCGAGTTTGCTGGCCAATCAAGCACAGTAATCCCATGGGCATTGAACCAGGTTTTGGTCCTTTTGGCAGTGTGGGCGGGTGCCAAGTCCTGCTGGAAAATGAAGTCAGCATCCCCATAAAGCTCATCTGTGGAAGGAAGCATGAAATGCTCCAAAATCTCCTGGTAGACGGCTGCGTTGACCCTGGACTTAATAAAGCACAGTGGACCAACACCAGCAGATGACATGGCTCCCCAAATCAACACAGACTGTGGAAACTTCACACTGGACTTCAAGCATTTGGCATTGTGTGCCTCCCCATTCTTCCTCCAGACTCTGGGTCCTTGGTTTCCAAATGAAATGCAAAAGTTGCTCTCATCAGAAAAGAGGACTTGGGACCACTGAGCAACAGACCAGTTCTTTTTTTCTGTAGCCCAGGTAAGACATCTGAAGCCCATCTCCAGGATCCGTCTGTGTGTGGCGGCTCTGGATGCACTAACTCCAGCCTCAGTCTACTTTCTGCACAGCTGTCAGGTCAGCATCCTTCCCCATGATTGTGATTCCTACTGAGCCAGACTGAGAGACCATTTAAAGGCTCAGGAACACTTTGCAGGTGTTATGGATTGAGTACTGCACCTTTTCATAATATTCTAATTTTCTGAGATTGTGCATTTTCACAATATTCTAATTTTCTGAGATTGTGAACTTGGGGTTTTTATCAGCTGTACGCCATAATTATTACAACTATAACAAATAAAGGCTTGACATATCTCGCTTTGCATGTCATGAGTCTATCTCATATGTTAGTTTCACCTTTTAAGTTGAATTACTGAAATAAATGAACTTTTCCTCGATATTCTAATTGTTCAAGTTTCACCTGTATGCCAGCGCTTGCAATGGTGGCTGCAGCCCTTTCACACCCTTATTTTCTTCGTGGCAGTCGGGAGAGTGGAGCAGATCTGACCCAACAGCCATCAGCTGCTATCCATGCTGCAACTTCATCATGCAAACTCAAATCTGGTTTCCCCCCTTTGTAGGGCAGTTTAATGGCTTTGCATGCTTCACACAGCAAGAGGGTCACCTTTGTATTGGGCTTTTAAGGTAAGTTGGATCAAATAGACCAGGGGTGTCAAACTCAAATTCATCGGGGGCCGCATCAGCAGTTTGGTCACCCTCAAAGGGCCGGTTTTATCTGTAGGACTGTGTCCACTCCGTGCACTACTTCAATCATTTTAACTCAGGGTGAAAGGAGAGCACGGTGGCACTGGTGTAAATCATGGCCCTTCTGATAGGACTAGCATACAGAAACCCATTAATTAGTAAACAAGCACCATGCCTACTGAATAGTCACCATGTGAGAAGACCCAGGCACAAAGCAATCTGTTACATGCAGGAGAGGGAGGGAGAGAGGGAGGAAAGAGGGGAGAGAAAGAAGAGTAGGAAAGAAGGAAGGGAATAAAGAAGGAAAGAAAAAGAAAGAGGGAGAGAAGAAAGAAAGGAGAGGGAGAGAAAGAATAAGAATGAGGGAGAGGAAGAAAGACAGGAAGGAAGGAAGGAGAAAAAGAAAGAAAGAAAGAGGGGAAAGGAAGGATGTGGAAAAGAGGAGAGGAAAATAGAATTTGGTAAGTGGGGAAAGTGGGGAAAGTGGGGAAGAGAAAGAAAGGCTGGAAAAAGATGTGACCGAGGGGGGAAAGGAGGGAAAAGGGGGATGGGGAAAACAGGTAAACCATAAAGAGGAGGAGAGGCGAAGAGGGGAAAGTGAAAAAAGGAGAAATCAGGAGAGAGGTGGGCGGGACAGAGGGCAGGGGAGAGGCAGGCGGGGTCCTGTCCTGCCTGCTCGCACAAGGGGCTTCTGCGTCTCATCGGTGCGCAAGGCTTGAGACAAATAAGATAAACCACAATGAATGGCGATTCATTACTTTACTTCTGAGCAGGCACGGCTAGACCTGCGCTGTCACACCTCAGCCGTACTTACCGGGCAAGGCAAACGCCCAGCAACGACACGGCAAGGGGGCTCCTCGATGCAATTTGGCTTTAGGGTTGAATCTGTATTACACCAAAAACATGGTGGGGGGGGCAGGGGGAGCTGTCTGAATTTCTAAAGGACCACGACTGCTGTCTGTTCTCAGCAGAGGGATCGGATTAAATTACTGCCAGTTTAGCCTGAATGAAACGTTTCTCTCCACCCCCCTCGCCTCCCCAGACCCCTCCCCGCAAGAGAGAAAAAGAGAGCCTCAAGCAGCAGCAGCCAGGCGCGGTACAAGAGGGAGGGGGGAAGTGATCGGGAAAGTGATCAACAGATCCAATGAGGGAAAGGCAGGAACGGGCTTCCACGGAGACTGGAGACAATTGATCTGCGGGAGCTGGCTCAGGCTCCCTCTTCAACATGAGGCATGCACAGCCTCAGCCTCGCAGCCTCGCAACTCACTTGCAAAGCTGTGCTGGAGACTCCAGCAGCGAGTTACCTGTGGAAATAGTGGCGCCGCTGCCTATTTTTAGAAAGAGGGCTTCCCCCTCGCCCGCCACCCCTGGCCCAGCCCGCAGCTGCCTTTACCTCGTCGTTGTCGCCTCGCGTCGAATCCAGCCAGCAGCTCCGCCTCCACGCCAGCAGCAGCAGCAGCAGCAGCAGCCAAACAGGAGGGAAACTGCTGCTGTCTGCTGCTGCGCCTGCGCTGGCAGAAACGAGGGAGGACGCATGACAGAGCAGAGCAGCAGCAGCAGCAGCGCCTGCCTCAGCCTCCCGAAGGCGGGCCGCCGGCCAGCTGGAGAAGTGGGCGGGCGCAGGAGGGCCAGGAGCGTGGCGGCCACCTAGTTGGCCTAAATGGCAGCTCCGGCCCTCCGTGCAGTGAGTGCACGCGCCCTCCCTCCCGTTGCGGGCGGGCGCCGGGAGGGAGGGAGGCGCGCGCGGGCCACATGACGGGGTCTGGCGGGCTGGATTAGGCCCGCGGGCCTTGTGTCTGACATCTGTGAAATAGACAGTTATACTGCCACCTATGGATATCTGCCACAAAGAAGTGTTTCTTTGCCAACCTCTACAACCAGGTATCAGAATGACTGGGATCCAGTCCCAAGTAAACAGAAGAAATAGTAGCCATCTTCAAGTATCTAAATAACTTTCACAGGGAAGATGTAGCAAGTCTGTTTTCTCCTGCACTGGAGGAGGGGACCTGAATCAATGGATTCTAGTTATGATGCAGGAGATTCTGACTCAACACCAGGAATAACTTTCTGATGGTAAGTTCTCTTAGATAGTGGAGCAGACTCCCTCAGAAGGCGGTGGGCTCTCCTTCATTGGAGGTTTGTAAGCAGAGGTTGAAGAGCCATTCATCATGGATGTTTTAGCTGAGATTTTTGCATTACAGGGGGTTGGACTAGATCAGGCATAGGTAAACTCGGCCCTCCAGATGTTTTGGGACTACAATTCCCATCATCCCTGACCACTGGTCCTGTTAGCCAGGGATCATAGGAGTTGGCCAAGTTTGCTTATGCCTGGACTAGATGACTCTCGGGGCCCTTCCAGCTCTACAATTCTATGATTCTATGGCAGATCTTCTGTTCAGCAAGAATTGGGTCTTCAATACCCTATAATATCACATACTTTCCATCTTAATTGCCATTTAGTTCCACCATCCTAATCTTTGCTTCATTTTTTTTTAAGATCCTGGGATTATTTAAGGTAAATTATAGCAATTAAATGCAGACAAAAAAGCAACTGCTGCCTGCCTAGAAAGCAGCTAAACAGCAGCAACAAGATTTCCCCTTCGCTCCTCTCCCCACGCATTCCCAAAATCTACTTGCAAAGGTCTCCCAACCTCCTGGAGATTTCGGGGGGGGGGCAGCAAGGAGAGAATGGGAAAATTCCATACCACATGTGCAAGTTTGTTGCACAAACAGAGCTCCCATGGTGGATACAACCCAAACATCCCAACTGCTGGGGGTGGGGATTGTCAGCAGCAGAACACTAATCAACAGTACAGCTTCTGTGAGAGAAATGGTTAGGAGACTTAGAAGCTGTCAGCTCCTGGGAACACATGTCTTAGAGCGAAGGAATCAGAATCTTGCCCAAAAGCCATGTAAGAGGGCTCACTCAGGGCATTGGGTCTGCAAAGCCTTCCTTTCTCTAATCACAGTTTAAGACTAAAAGAGGTTTCTCCGTTTGCTGGTTGAAATTTACATCTGGTGTGTGAGCTAATTTCTGGCTTTAAGAAGAGTTGATCATTTAAGGGCTTAAGATAAAACAAAAAGCATTCTCTAATTGTTTGAATCAATAAGGTTTTAAAAAAATCAAGGGAGTTCTGAGTGCTAGGATCCCTATTTTCTTTATGTTTAGTTCTCTGCTATCCTGACGAAAATGTTGCTTTGAAATGGAATTTTGCTACTTCATATTTCATCTATGAGAAAGGAATGTGTTTTGATAATGCTGTGAAGATCTTAAGTTGGATAAGGAAGATTGAAGATAAGAAAGATTGAAGATCTTAAGATGGAGACTGAATTGTTACTAGGATCAAGAACATTCAGTATGACAAATATATCACTGGACATTCCATTGACTGTTGACAACCTTCAGCAAATGTTTGAAGAGCAAATAAAAGTGATTAGAGCTAAGACTGATGAAATAGTGAATGAACGTGGTCCATAGAAGGATGAAATGGAAAGTGAAATCCAAGAAGATACAGAGACTTCAGAGTAGAATATGGATAAAGGATTGCCAGGACAGGAGGGTGAAATGGTAGAGTTGGAGGCAACAGATGGTGAAATGGAAAAGTCTTACACACAGGTGCTTGGAGGAATGAAATAGGCAAATGGGAGTGTTGCAGTGTTGGAATGAGCCGACAGAAATAAGAGTTGAAAGAGAAAATACTCTGTGTACAACTTGATGTGAATTCAAAAGAAAAGCTATTAGGCCTCCAGTGCTTTTCCTAGAAAAAGAATGGAAGAAACATAACTGGAAGAAATCGTTTTTTAAAAAAAAATCAAGATGGAAAACCACAGCAAACTGATGACATTCATTAATAATAATTATTGATCCCCTTTTGGACTTTATGTGTAAAAAGAAAAACAAATTAATCTATTTGGCTCAAAAGACTGGAAAATATTGCCTAACAGAAAGCAGATCATTTTAGAGTAGGGGTCCCCAAACTTAGCCGGCCCCGGGCCGGTTTCTCCGGTGCCGATCGTGCGGCGGGCGGGGGAGCATGCACCCATACGCGTGCGCGCACTCATTTTTTCTGGTGCACTTCTGGCGCAGCACGGCACCATAAATAGCTTGTGCGCATGCGCAAAGCGCCATTTCTGGTGCACTTCCAGGTTGGCGCAGCACTGGAAATAGCTTGTGCGTGTGCGCACAGGCCTCTGCAGACCCGAAAGTGCGCCGGAAATGATGCTTGCACATGCGCACAAGGTACTTCTGGCGCCACGCCGACCCGGAAGTGCACCGGAAATGGCACTTGCACCCAGGAGATGGGCAACCGCACCGCGTCACGCCTGTAAGAGCAGGCGGCAGGGGTCGCACAATTGGCTCGCACAGGCCACATCTGGCCCGCAGGCCTTAGTTTGGAGATGTCTGTTTTAGAGTGAATATTTTGAATAATTTCTTTTATATAACTGACAGGCAGGAAATCAGAAGTTTTTTAATTTTTCTTCATTTTTCTTTTTTTCCCTTCTATTTCTTTGCTTTTCCTTTGGTGTTTTCCGTTCTCTTTCTCTCTGTTTTTTTTTTATTATTATTATCTAAAAATATTTATTTATGAAAAATTTTAAATAAAATTTGGTTTTTTAAAAAAGAAATGGAAATGCCACAGGCAGACCTATATGGTGTTAAGTAAGAGCTTCTGGGTAAACAAAGAAGCGAAGGGGCTAGGAATCAAGAGCAAGAGAAGGGTCTGTGTAAGCAGTCAGCTAAATAGTAATCACTCGAGAGGAAAGGGGCTAGAGAGTTTAGAGACCTGATGGAAAGATGGCTTAAAGTGAGGAAACAAGGTGAGCCACAGCAGCAGCAACAAAAAGAAGACCTGAAGATAGATTTCATATCTGTGCTCTAGGAATAGTTGAAAGTGGATAAGCAGGGAACTCTAAAATCACATACTAATATGGAATATTTAGCCATATTTTTTGGCTATATTTCTCCAGCATACTTGATCTGAGTAATTTCAGAACACAGAATAAGAGATGGTGCGGGGCAAGAAAGAGGCAACCCAGAAAACCTCCTGTCCTAGGACACAGCTTTTTGACATCAGTATGCATGAGCCCTGCCAACTTGACCAAGGAATCCCAAGGTAACAGGTCCAGCACAGGTCTCACCAGGTTCTGGTCATCGAAGGCCCCTGAACAAAGCTCCTGATACAAATCGGGATCTATGTGCAGATCGTCATCCGACAGAGGTTCAGGTGTGGCAGCTGATTCTAGCTGTTCCTTTAGCATCTGCAGATCATCCTCCCGCCCCCGTAACATCTATTGAGCATTAGGGTAAGTGGGAGTGGGGGAGGGAGGGGGAAAGCAGTGAGAGAAAAAGGGAGGAAAGAAGAAAGAAAGGAAAGCATTAAAGAAGCCATCTATCTGGCTTCAAAAGCATAATGCATTGAAACAGCACAGACGTGAGCACACCCCTCCCTTCCTGAGCACAGCTTTGGTAAACAGAAAACAGAACTCACTGAAGATCAAAGCAGCAAAGCGTAAGAAGCAGAAATATAGAGGAAAAGAGAGAGAATCCCAACACCCGCTTATTTCCCAAAATCAAGAAGAGAGGAGAAGAAGCTCAGTCATTTCAAAAAAAGCAGGGCTGAAGTGTCCCAACAAAAAAACCTGCAATTGAGAACGCATCCAAACTGGACTGAGACTGCAATCCTACATTCACTTTCCTGGGAGTTAAGCCCAACTGAACTCAGCAGGGCCTCACTTCCAAGTAAACATGTACAGGAATGCACTGCCAGGTACCAAGTTATCTCAACTACACCCCACTAACTATCAGGCTGCATCCGAACACAGAGCAGAACAAGGTGGAAATGATGTGGCATAATGGACCATCTCACTTCAAGACAGGTGAGGGTTATCTTTTAATATATATTTATGGCTATCCTTTTTGAATACACTCAGCAAGGGGGATAAAATCAACATGGAGTAAGCCAGATCATACATTTTCTCCCTGCTATGCTACATTCCTTCTGGAAGGGAGATTTTTGTTTTCTACATGTACCCCATCTGCTATCTGAAGCAGCACAGTCCACTCAACCACTCCCAGATTTTTTCCACCTTATTTTGCTGTGTGCATAGACCAGGTCTCATTCTGTTTCCCCTATCTAGGGGGGAAAAACCAGGAGTCCCAACTGAACACTCAACTATTTTAAGACCCGTTTTTAATGGAAAAGAAAAAAAACTGGAGGGAAAAAGGAAACTTACCGAAGCTGGAAAATATTTATAGGACTCCTAGGAAGAAAAGAACGGGAAACAAAAATCACGTGTGAGCTACACACAAATCAACAGCTTGAATTTGAGGTGGCTGCTCCTCTGGGGTGGAGCAGCCAAGAAAGTGACCCACAGAGAAAAACATGCAATGATCTCTGGGCAGAAAGCGCCCACCGGAATACTCACCCGAGCCCGAACCTGGCACTGCCTCAGCCGGCACTTCTGGCGGATTTTGTTGGGGCCCCCAAATTTCTTCATGTCACGGCAGAAATCACACTGTCCACAATCCTCTGTGCGCCTGCAGGCCTCGCATTCACCGCACATGCGAGCTGAGCGCTTGATCTGCTGCTGATTTTAAAAAGTGAAAAGAAGTGGGGAGAGATGAGTATGTGGAGGCTATCTAGAGGGATTGCTGGAGTTATTTGTTAAAATTTTATATCCTGGTCTTCCTCCAAAGTGTTTAATATGGCATATCAGAGAGCAAGACGAGAGAGCAAGACCCATATGGAGCATGTTAAAATATTCTAGCACAGCTGAGGCAGCCCAAATTGTCACAAAGATCAAATGGGGAAACTGAGGGTTCCCCCTTTCTCAACAAGAGGAAAAGCACTCCTGGCCACAGGAACCTGAATGATCCACAGCAATGTCCTTAACTTTGGCACAAGACGGTAGTTACTACTTACTCAGATCTATCAAACATGCCTCAGATTTATAGAGCCAGATACTGCCAGCCATGAAACCTGCAAATGAGCTTAAGTACTCCCTTTCCTTCCTCACTTCATCCAGAAACCTCAATTATCAGCAACATTATGAGAAAGCATCAAAGAACATAAGATCCCTGCTGCGATCCCTGCTATTCTAGTGCAGCATTTCTATCTCCAGCAGCTAGCCAGATGCCACAGGAAGTTCACAAGCAGAGTAGGAGTGGAATGGCCTTCCACTATTGTTTATTCACAGCATGCGTTCATCAGGAAGTACTGTACCATATTTTTCCATCTATAAGACACCCCCATGTATAAGATGCCCCATATTTTGGGGGCCTCAGATTTAAGAAAATAGGGAGAGATGGCCCCGTGTATAAGACGCCCCCTAATTTTTGACATTATTTTTTAGGGGGGAAACCTAGTCTTATAGACGGAAAAATACGGTATATTGCCTTCTGTCCATGGAGAGTCCATTCAGCTATTGTGGCTGATAGACACGTGTAAAAAACAGATCGTATATTGATAAACATATATTATATTATATTACAGCACAATCCCATACTCAGAAGAAAGCCCCACTTAGTACAAAGGGGCCTATTTCCAGGTGAGTACAGGATTGCAACCTTAACCTGCCTGCTTTTAAAACAAGTGGCTCCCATCAATGCATGTATTTAACCTTCAGTGTTCATCACTGTGAAGACTTAAGAGTCCAAACAAGCTAACAATATATATTATTAGTCTAGGCAGGAGGGGAAATAGGTTGAGGCAACAACTACATGACTTAAATCTGTGATGGGGAACCTGTTGCTTGACTCCTGTTCCCCCCAGTCAGCATGGCCAATGATCAGCTATGATAGGAGTCAGAATTCAACATCTGGAGGGTCAAAGGCTCCCCACCCCTGACCTAAACGGGATATCAGATGTGAAAATGTTTATGCAGAGCCAAAGGATCATTTTAACTGCACCATATTTTGTAGGCTTTCCAACTGAACATCCAGGGTCTGTTACTGGAGAGATGCAATGCCTACTTGCAACCGGGCTCTCTGTGCAAACATTGCTTGCTCCCTTGCCCATAACACTGCTACCTGCACCCCAGTCCTGTACAAAATGTTTCAAGGTCCAAAGAAATATTGACAGGGGAGCAGAAGGAAGGAAGGAAGGAAGGAAGGAAGGGGGGGGCATACATTTCCCCAGCATTTAATATGTGCTGTCTTAAAATGCTATTATAGTCCCATGCCACTGTTCACTGAATTTTTAGATTCTTGTGTTATAATTTTATGGATTGATTGTATTAATGCTTTGAATTTTGTACACCACTCTGTAATATTTTCTCTCAGTAAAGCAGTATATAAATAATTATAATGAACAAAGCAACTCCAGGATGCCTTCTCCAAGCAGGTGAGCTGCAGCAATCTGCAGCAATTCTAAAATTGTATATGCAATTGTATATGTAAATGTTTTATGTGTGTTTTTAAAATAATGCAAATTGCTTTGTGATGCCTCATGGGAAGCAATTCATAAATGAACTATATAAATGAATAATAAAATTATCCAATAGTGCCGGTCAAGACCCCACAAATACTGGGTTCTAGCCTCTATTGGAAGCAAGTCCTTTAGCTTGATAACCAGCTCTGAATAAAAGGATCCAGCCAGAGGAAAGCAGATGGGGGGGGGGCAAAGATGTGTTGGAGATTAAGCATAAAGAGATGGTAACCACTCTCTTGGAACATTTGTCGCAAAATGAATACTGCTTAGCTATTATGTCAAGTGTTCCACTTGGGCAGAGGTGAGCGAAAGTCCCAAAGAAGTCTGAAGCTGCTATTACAACAAATACCCCAAAGACCTCTAAGGAACGGCTTGAACTCCACACACCATTTGCTACAGCCCTGTGGTCTTCTATAATGATTTCACCTTTATACTGTCTAATTAAGAACAGACAAAGGAGGCAAAAAGCTGGGCAGGAGCATTTACCTGTACTACATCACACAGTCAAACCAAGACTGTTGGGAGTAGGCAGTTGCCCCACAGTTCTGAAGGATACTTAGAACCCAAATACTCAACATTCTGGAGTTGGAATGTGTCAGATCTGCTGGCGGTTGCTCACGAGTGACCAAGCATGAGTCCCAACTGTCTTTTTAACAGTTTATTGGTGCAGACTATTTACAGTGCAGAGAACAAGAAAACATGACCGTCTCAGTCACTTGCAGAATTCGGGAGTGCCGGTTTCCGGCTGTGACCCCAACATAGGAATTTAGGCATAATGAAGCGCCTCCTCCAGTCTCCTTTTGACCCCCCCCCCCCCGTGCAACTGGGGCGACGTAAGTGGCGCGCTCCCCTCAGAGCGAAATTCACGAGGCGTGCTGGGGCTCTCAGTAACATCCTCAAGCCCCTGCCTCATCTAGCTGCCTGCAGTTTGCTCCTTCCCGCTGGAGGAGGTACTGCTCTTCCCGCTGTTCCCGCTTGACGAGGTGTCACTACTGAGGTGTCGGGGCTGTCGATACATCAACGACACCTCCCACCCTGCTGAGGGCAGTTCCCTGGCAGAATGCCCTACACAGATGTGACTGAACTCTGCTCCCTTTCACTGCTAAAACACTTACTTTTGAGCTGCGACTCTGCTCTAATGCCAGTTCTTGGGCCTTTGCACGCAGCTCATCCTTCTCAGCACGTTCCCGTTCACCCTCACGATCCTTCTCCTTGGACTTTTTGTGCCTGTACCGGATCTCAAGGGTTGGGTCTCTCTCTGTAGAGCAGAAAGGAAAATTAGCTAAGAGAACCCACATGGTTCAACTCTTGGACCAGAAAGTAGTGTGCATACAAAGGCAGATGTAGTCCTTTCTCTGAAGCTAAGTTGGCCTGGTCCAGCAAGTAGTTTGAAAGAAGTCTTATGTATGATATACTGAACTACACAGAGGAAGATCAGGGTATAAAATTTTAACAAATTAACTCCAGTGGTTACTCTGGTTTCTGGCTACATCATGAGTCAATGGCAATAGCTGCTTGCTGCCCTCCACAGGCAGCGAGGAGATTCAGGCAGGGGAAAGCCAAGATTTATGAGGCAAAACTCCTGGCAATGTTCCCCAGTCCCCACTAGGGAGCTCACTGCATCCCATTGTGCCGCTCAAGCCCATGTCTGCCAACTTGAAAGGCAGAGCAGGTGCGACCTAGGAGTATGTCCCTGCCATAGACGAGCCTCCATCTCCAGCATGATCTGCGGTTGGTTCCTCCATAATTTGGACAATTGGCATTAATCGAGAGGCGCTCCTGCTAATGGCCTGCAATGTCAGCTGCCGAAAGGAGTGACTTGACTCTTTGAAGATATCTGAATGTTTTCTTTGAAGCTTGAGAACCCTTAACAGACAGGAAAGGAAGGGGAGGACATCAGGTGCTTTGTGCTTTCTTGTGGTCTCCTTTTTTCCTATCCTCCCCTGCATAATGAAAAGGATGTGTGTAGCCGCTGCTATGTTGTTTTGTTTGTTACTTCGGAAGGGGGGGGAGCTTTTGATTTATGTTCAACAAGGAATTTAACAAGGTTTTACAATGCCCTCCTCCCCAACCGAGGCTGAATGGACTATATTTAAAATTATTCCTGAACTGCTGTTGGAGGAATCCAGTGGGTGGGAGGAGAATGAACTGCTACCGAACAGGTGTAGTAAAGAGGCTGAATTTGAGAAAAGATCTTGCTTTTAACTGTGTGTGGAGGAAGAACTCCAGAGTGGAATTTTAATGCCAGAGTTTGGATATGCATTCTGTGAGTTATTTATGGTTGCAGCTTGTACGCTAGTCCATAAACAGTAGAAGGAATGGAATGTGACCTTGTACCATCCAGGTAAACACTGCAAAGAACTGAAGAATGGAAGATAATAATTAACACTCCCAGCACGCCAGGTCTAGGACAATGCATATACACATGTGAAATGGACTATTTATAAGATTTAACGGAGGTGCTGTTTGTAAGGTGAAAAAAGCAGCCAGCTGGAAGAATGGTTTAACGGCAAGTGAAGGATATCAACTGTACTCTAAATAAGAAATGATGTGGCTATGTGAGGAAATGGTGATGATCATATGTTCGGAACAGGAGCGGGAAACCTGATTTTAAGAAACTGTATTAAACTAAATTAATTTGGTTTGACTTGTAATAATAAATTAATAAAAAAATGAAAAAAAATCCTTCAGCTGTCAATTTTAAAAAAGGCACATGGCAAGCTACAGTTTATAGCCATGTTGTACTTATTTTACAAAAGCCTTAATAAGAAATGATCACTCTTGTAAAAATGTTTAATGATCACTCTTGTAAAAATGTTTAATGATCACTCTTGTAAAAATGTTTTACAAGAAGAGCCAGGCCGCAAAAAGACAGTCTATTCAAGCTCAGATTGCTTCCAACAAATTAGGCTTCATTTTTACTTACCTCCATTACAGATTCTGTGGCACTTCCCCATCGTATTTGCAAACATCAGTGACAATAATAAATCTATAGTCTCAATACTATCTTGTTTGTAAACTCACCTCGGCATTGCATGCAGTACCATTCCCGTATGGCCTTTGCCATCTTCTCAGTGATGTTAATACAGTGGCCATGGAACCATTCATTGCAGTGATCGCAGCCTCTGGGATGGGGAGGGGGGCAAAGAAAGGGAAAGGTGAGGATTCCCTAACTCAGCTTCTTGGCAGCCAGGTATCAGAACAATACAACTTTCTGCATACCCTCCCAGTAAGCTCCTTTTTCGACACAACTACAGGCCTCAGAAAGAATACCCTCCGCTCTGACCACCCCACACTGTTCCTCAATATCTACCACTTAACAAGACCCAAACCAATCACCAAGTCCAGCATGCAGAGGCGAGGCCCCACGCAGCACACGAGCAATCAATCCCTTTTAAACCTCTAAGCTAAGCCTGTCCCTTTCGCCCATCGCAGCGAAATCCCTCGTGGCTCTTGCTCCCTCCAGCAAGACTCACATCATGAAACAGTTGATATCAGGTTTGCGGCAGATGCAGTAGACGGGGGCATTTTCTCCATTCTCCGATTTGGACTCCTCGCCCAGAACAGCCAGGTCGGGATCAGAAAATTCATCCTGGATGGCGAAGGACAGAATGAAAGGTTAACCGGGGCTGCAGAGACCGAAAGCTCCCTCCTTGTTCTGCCACAGCCGCTTCGTCCGTCCCAAGCAGCCGACGCTTGTTTCCGCCACAGAAGTCGAGGCCCAGGAAGGCCGGCCCTCCGCCCCCTGCCCCCCCCCCCGCTGACTCAGTTGACGCCCCCAGAGCCCCCTTCCCTCTCGGGTCGCCGCCTTCCCCGCCCCGCGCGCTCACCATGGTCTCCCTTGTTCTGGAGTAAGACAAGGGGCCTGCGAAGAGGAAGCCCACTCGCCTTCCCGCTCCCTGCCCCACCCTCCATTTCCGTTTCCGCCTTCGCCCGAGCAAGGGGAGAAACAACATCCGGGTCTCCAGCGCCTCCTCCGCCCTTTACAAAGATGGCCGCCTCTTCCACGCCACCCGAAGACGGAAATCTTCGCCGGTGGTCCGCCTCTTACGAGGGCGCTGCCTTCTTCCTGCGTGCCAGTGACAAAAAATGTCCGTTGTTCGCTTCAAGGAGTGTGCACAGTTCAGCTTTCGAACAGGAAGTGGCCATCTTTGATGGTGGCAGCACTCAGGCTAGATTAATAGAACAATCGCGATCAGGGGAGGGAGGTTACTGGGTCTTATTTTGTGTTTTTTTATCTTGTATTTCTATGTTGTGAACCGCCCTGAGATTTACAGACAAGGGGCCTATACAAATTTAGCAATAATAATAATAATTTGAGTTCGGTTTTTAAAAAAGAAAAAAAGCTGGTAGACACTAGTGTGTGGTTGTTAATGGATGTCACTGCACACTTCCAAGTGCAAAATACCGAGTGGTTGTGATTTTAAAATACTTCTACCATTCTTAAATATTTGTCAGTGCTTAAGATGAGATAATTATGGTTTCCTATTTCATTGATGCTACCCAAAACCAATACTATAAGCTAGATTTTGATCAGATCATATTTATGCAGGTCATTTTCACCTTTCCTTGTCACACTTAGTTCCTTTTTGATCTCTGAAACTAATAGGCAGGAATAATATTCTAGGAATCCTGCTCAGCATATCCATCCTTCAGCCAAAACGACAGCAGGGGCAAAGGTGTTGCAGGGGAGGAGCACTGGGTGAGAGGAAGCTTTAGTTAAGAGTCAAAGGAAATTAATCTCATTAAAAAAATTGAACACAGAATTTCACATACTTTTAACTTCAAAATTTATTTTCCCCCCAGGAGTGGAGTTGTATGGATTTCTTTTAAGAGTTTAAGAATGATTTTACACATGGCAGGTGTTTGGAGTCTTGTTTTGTTTTTTAACCTTAGAGTTGATAGAGGCATTGTTGTATTTGATGTGCATCTTTCTGTCCCAATTATTTCACCACTCAAGCAGGTTTTGCAAGGTTTGCCAATCCTGCTAAAACCTGTTTGAGCAGAGGTCACAGTCAAACAAAAGAAATAACTGCGCCCTTCAGAGGATTACCTGCTTTGCATATCACAGTAAGCCATAAACAATGGCTCACTATAAGCAAGGAGCAGACTGGTGCACACTGCTCAGTTGTGCCCAGCCCTCTTGTCTTTTTGTGTGTCAGGAGAAAATAAGCATCATATGCAAGCCAGTGCTCATAGTTTTTTTCTCTCCCAACAAACTACTAGCAATAAGCCAAGAACAAACCTTGACTTCTGCTTTGTCTAGAGT
Organism: Lacerta agilis; assembly: GCF_009819535.1. Lineage (NCBI taxonomy): Eukaryota > Metazoa > Chordata > Lepidosauria > Squamata > Lacertidae > Lacerta > Lacerta agilis. The sequence continues at coordinate 40,147,184 of NC_046327.1, read as the reverse complement.
GAAATAAACTATGAGTTAGGCCAGCACTCTGGTTTATTTCCTCTTGACACAGCGCAAGAAGAAGAGGGTGGGTGATTGAGCAACATGCACTAGCCAACATGTTTCTCATGGGCAGTAAGCTATGATTTGTTTCATGCCATGGCTCACCATTATGTGTGAAATAGGCTGAACACATGCAGATGAGCAGGATTACACTGGCAGATCCTCTACAGACCCTACACATGTAGGTTTAACATTGCAATGAGAAAATCCTGCTTTTTCGAAGATCCCACTCTGATGGCATCTATCTCCCTTGCTCCACAGGTCAAAGACACATCCCAGAAAATCTTGGAAGTAAATCAAATAGTTGGCAGTCCTATGCCGTGACCTGCATTGGGAGCTAGAGAAGAAGGAACAAAAGTGGGCTGTATTCTCACACAGTGAGGTAAACATGCTTAATTTACATAATCCTGCCTAAAAGAGTGAGTAGGAGGGACAACCCATTCTTTTGGAACCCTTCCCTCCACTGTAGAACAGTAGGTTCTTTTAAATGGAGATAGCAGCTGAAGCATCTTTGCAGCAATGAACATTAAGAACTAAACAAAGAATCCATCAAACTACTTTATTAACAAATGCCTTGCAAACGTTGAGGGTGAAGCATGGTACCAGCATTCCTCAGGGGTTATCATTTTTCTTGCTACTAAAAGCAAGATTCCTTCCAATCGCATGAACCTGCCACGGGATGGGAGGATGAAATGAGAGAATTATCTCTAAAATTCTTAATAGCATGTCTTTATTAAACTAAGTCATGCCTAAGAACAACCATACAGTGGAACCTTGTTTTACGTACCGCCCTCCTTATGAATGCTTCGGGTAACGAGCTCCGCTAACCCGGAAGTAGATGCCCCTAGTTGCGAACTTTGCCCCAGGATGCGAGCAGAAGTCGCACGCCGGCGTGCGGCAGCAGCGGGAGGCCCGATTAGTGAAAGCGCGCCTCATGTTAAGAACAGTTTCGGCTTGAGAACGGACCTTTGGAACGAATAAAGTTCGTAACTGGAGGTACCACTGTATTTCTTATAATTTCCAATAAACCCACATCTTTTACTTTCTACATCCCACCAATTTCTTGGCCCATTTGCAATCACTAGAAGCACACACATGATCCACTTTGATATTTCAGAGTCCCCCCAAGCCTTTAATTTGCTTGGCTTTCTCTTTTGCCCCTTTCATAATCTGTTCTCTCACCTGGTTTTATTTCAGAGTGCCAGACTTGCTACCTGCTCCCAATAGATTTTGCCTCTGCTTTACATAGTGCTTCCTATGGGGAAGTGTCCTAACCAGCCTTAAAGTAACAGCCTTAAAGAGTCCATAAAAATTAACCTGTACTCTGTATCCTCTGCTGCAGCACTCAGCATCTTAAGCTAATTCTCACTGTTGCTACTATCCTCCATCTCCATCTCTTCCAGTTCTGTTTTTAATCTGAAAAAAAAAACAGGATACCCGTCCTCAAAATTTGAGATATGTAGGGTACTGTTACAAGGCTACAAAATATCCTATTTGTTTTGGTTCATTCTTCCTCAGGAAGAAATAAAACAGATTAGAGTGCTTCAGTAACTCACCGTGTCTTAAAAAATGATAAGCTACAGACTACAGCCACATCTTGTTGGGATCATTCCGAGGCTGTGGAATGAATCAATGTAACTGAGAACATAGATATTCAAGGAGGCATAGTGAATGGAGTCACAGCTGTCACTTTCCAAAGAGTGGAAGCAGCAGTACAGTCATACCTCGGCTTGCGCTCGCTGCAGGCTGCGCGTTTTCAAGTTACGGACGCGCCGAAACCAGAAGTACCAGAACGGGTTACTTCTGGGCTTCGGCACATGCAGAGAAGCACTAAATCACACTATGCGCAGAATCGCAACCCGCACACACACAGACGCGGTGCTGCGGGTTGCGAACACTCCGTGTTGTGAACATGCCTCCCGCACGGATCACTTTTGCAACCCGAGCATCCACTGTAATATGGAAGAAGCAGCCCACAGTATTTCCCCAGATACAAAGAGCCATCAGAACAAGAGATAAGAAGAATCACATCAGAAAAGCCAGGAGAGAAATATAAAGAATCCTTCAACATTGAGTTTTGCACAGATCCTTTTAGATTCCCAATATTTACACAAATAAGGTATATAGTCCGGGCAAACTACAGAAAAAAACGCTGGAACCTGGGCAAAATTGCAACATAAATGCTATTAATGGCATTTTTATGAGAATTGGGTGTAGAATAACATATAAAAAATTAGACAAAATTAAATGGCAGGAACACTGAGAAATCATGATTTCAAAATGGCCGACCTGCTGTATCAATTGTATTTCAATTAGTTTTCTAAACTTAATTGTGTGTATCCTATGTTTTTTAATTGTTGATATATCAGAAAATGTTGAAAACAGTCACGTTCTTCTAGCTGCAGACAATATTGATCACAATATTCTTACACTGAATGGTGAGAACACATTCCATGGTATGGGGATGATAGCAGGAATAACCCCAGCAAAAACCTTTTCTCGTTGTATTCCAAGAAAGAATATATTGAGCTGTGACTTAAAAGCTGCTGCATCTATCAACTTTCATGAATATCGATTTGCATCCAGTACTCTCAAAGGCATTAAGTTTAAAATATTGCCTGATATCTATCCCACAAATGTCAAAGTAGATCTGCTGTGGAAACTGTCAAGGAACTTTGAACAACCAATGCCTGGCTGGTCTGGAATGATGCACTTAATACATAATAACCAAAACAACCAGAAAGTTGAGAAATCATCAGTACTTTTCCTACCTATCATTGATATGAAGCCCACTAAAATGACTTGCATCCTGTCTACCTTAACATACCTACGAGATTTAGCTCTTAAGCACAATATACCAACTGTCATAACATTTGATCAGTCACTCTTTTGGAAAGCATCACAAATAGTTCATTCATCATGTGATGGTAGTGCTCTCAAGGACATCATTCTATTGTTTTGTTCATTTCACACTTTCATGAATCTTCTTCAGGCCATTGGTACACTCATGGCAGGATCGAGCCTTAAAGAAATCCTAAAAGAGATTTATGGGGAAAATACAGTAGTGCATATGTTAAATGGGAAATCAGTATCAAGAGCTTTTCGTGGACATTTGATTCTCGATTCATGCTTAAGTGCTGAAATAATGTCGCAGATAATTGAAGATCATTCAGAATTCCCCCAGGTCTTAAAAGAAGCTTCTGCACTGTATGATTCACTAGTGTCCTGTAATGAAACTATAGAAGAAGTGGATTCTTCACAGACTATGATACACATAAGCTGTGCATTGGATGCAAAGAAGAGCGAACTGAAAGCAAACTCAGCAACAAATAAACTATGGCTTGAGTATCAAAATATGGTTGATCTTGCTAGAAAACTCATCACAGCAGATAGAACTGGTTCATGGAAAATGCATATTGATGCCATACATCAGTGTCTACCCATTTTCACAGCTGCGGGTCACCATAATTACTTGAAATCAGCATACCTATATTTGCAGAATATAATTCTGCTGCCAACAACAAATGCGACTGTTTCTGCAATCTTTGAAAAAGGATTTCATGTGATACGCAGAAGTGAACGGTACTGGGCAGGATTGGGTTCTGATTTAGTAATCGAACAATGTCTGATGCGCTCTCTTAAAACTACAGGGGGTTTGAACAGAGGAAATGGATTGACTATGTTCAGAGAGCAGTTTGGTCTTTATCATTGCCTGTATCATCAGGGTATAATCTAGCTATGCAGGAGTTTACCAATGTGTTATATTCATCAAGTGAACAACACAAGGAACTATCTAGTGCAAGGCTGATTCACAACTGGTATTGAGCAAGTTGCAGGCATTCTCACCATTTACACCCGAGTCAAGTCTGCGTAATATTGTAACAGGTGTAACTGCAGATTTGGCAAATGTTAATGTGCATGAATTGCAAGAAGTTGGTACGGTCATTGTAGCTAAACTTATTGACCAAGAAGTTTTTGCATATAAATGTAAGCGTTCTGACAAAGTTAAAACATTAGCGTTCTCTGCTGCACTGAAAATTCCTGGAGATGATGAAAGAACGATTGACCCAGCATTGCTGTTTCAAAGGCTATTGGACATTGTTAACACAGGCGAACTAAATTTGGAAGAAGTGCTGCAGTATGAATTGTGCTCATACCCACATTCATTGTTCAAATCATGCTCTATACCCAGGAAGGCTGACAAGCCACAGATAGTACATGTTATCAAAAAATATGTGATGCAGAAACAGAATAGTTGTGGTACCGAATACGTTCCAAGAAGTGATCAATTCGTGTTAGATGGTGGTCCACTGCTGCATTGCCTTAAATGGAAGAAGCATGAAACATATGATGACATTTGTTGTTGTTCAGTCGTTCAGTTGTGTCCGACTCTTCGTGACCCCATGGACCGGAGCACGCCAGGCACCCCTATCCTCCACTGCCTCCCGCAGTTTGGTCAGACTCATGTTGGTAGCTGTGAGAACACTGTCCAACCATCTCATCCTCTGTCGTCCCCTTCTCCTTGTGCCCTCCATCTTTCCCAACATCTGGGTCTTTTCCAGGGAGTCTTCTCTTCTCATGAGGTGGCCAAAGTACTGGAGCCTCAACTTCAGGATCTGTCCTTCCAGTGAGCACTCAGGGCTGATTTCTTTAAGGATGGATAGGTTTGATCTTCTTGCAGTCCATGGGACTCTCAAGAGTCTCTTCCAGCACCAAAAGCATCAATTCTTCGGCGATCAGCCTTCTTTATTGTCCAGCTCTCACTTCCATACATTACTATTGGGAAAACCATAGCTTTAACCTTTGTCGGCAAGGTGATGTCTCTTCTTTTTAAGATGCTGTCTATGCTCCATGGACAAAGACAACAGGTATGATGACATAGCATGTTTTTATGCGAATTTTACAACTCGTCATTATGGGAAAGCTATTATTGTCTTTGACAGCTATGAAAACATCCCATCCATTAAAGATATGACTCACAAATGTCGGAAATCTATGTTCTCTAGCCCTGAAGTACACTTCTCTCCGCAAACTAAATTCATATTAAAACAAGACAACTTTCTTTCCAATGAAAGTAACAAACAGCGAATCATTCTTCTCATAGCTGAACATTTGAAGAGACAAGGATGTACTGTTGTACTAGGTGAAGGAGATGCTGATGTTGAAATTGTGAAGGCAGCTGGGGCATCACCTCAGTTCCAAACTACTACTGTGATTGGAGAAGATTCCGATTTATTGATTCTACTCCTGTACCATGCTAACCATCAAACGGAATTTAATTTGTATTTTCGTAGCGATAAACAAGGAAAAAATCCAAACCACACATTTGACATTATTGCTTGTAGAATGATATTGGGCGCAGAGACCTGCAGCTATCTTCTTTTCCTCCACGCCTTTACAGGCTGTGACAGCACATCCAGACCTTGTTTCAATGTACCATTGCTTTCACTTTGTTGTTTCTAGCAAACATTTAAATACAGAAATTATGTAGCCTAATAACTAGATCAATGACAACTTTGTATTATTTCTCCTGATGTTTGGTAACAACACTTAAAAAACATAGGATACACACAATTAAGTTTAGAAAACTAATCGAAATACAATACAATTGATACAGCAATACAATCAATTGATACAATTGATACATTTTGAAATCACGATTTCACAGTGTTCCTGTCATTTAATTTTGTCTAATTTTTTATATGTTATTCTACACCCAATTCTCATAAAAATGCCATTAATAGCGTTTATGTTGCAATTTTGCCCAGGTCATTTTGTATATTGACCGGACTAATAGAGCCTAGAGTTTGTATTGCATTTTATAGCAAAATCCTTTTTTAAAAAAAAATCAAGCACTATGTTCCAAGTACAGAGGATTAAGCTAGCATCCTCGATTCCAGTCTCCTGGCCTAGAATCTTTCAGAGCTGAACCCCAGAACTAGAACCCTCGGTTCACTCCCCCCCCCCTTCTGCTCACCTGCTACATCTTTGCTTCAAATCAGAATGGTACTTAGAGACTGCTTCGAGGTATTCTTTTGCTGCCTTCTTTTCCTCTTGAAATAACTTCCTGGAAATTAAAGGAAGGCAATCAGATGTGCAGCTCCCAGTGATCCACCTGTCTAACTTCTGCACAAAAAACTGGGCAAGAAGCAGGTCTCTTCCACTAATCCAACTCACATGGGAAAGTCTTCTCCTATTTATACTTTATTTATACTCTGTAAATTGGAGTCAAGTTATTAGACCTGCAGTGAGGCATCTCTGACCTGCAGGCATTCTGTAATTTTTCATTTGCAACATGGCTTAAGTACTTGACATCTTACCCTCATTTGGGTGTGGGTCCTTCACCACATTAGTTCCACTTGCAGAGGGGGAAATGGCACCACCAAACCTCGATGACCTTGCCTCCTAAATTGCAAAGGCAGCTAAGGATTGAGGCATTCCTAAGCAAGAACAGGAGAACCTCTGGCTCTTAATCTGACATAGGACTCAGGCTACCCTCTTTCATGCCTCTCTGGGGCTACCATATAGCCTTCTCCCTGGCTTAGTTACTACAAAACCTACCAAGTTACAATATACCGTGTTTCTCCTAAAATAAGACACCGTCTTATATTTTTTTTCGCTCAACAAAACACAGTATGGCTTATTTTCAGGGGATGTCTTATTTTAACCGTGTCGCATCGGTAAGCTGCATAGCCACGCCTCTCCAGGCTGTTTTAATGGGAGGTACCACGTCACTATGGCTTATTTTCGGGGTATGGCTTATTTTTGGGGAACGGCTTATATTTCGCAAATGCATAGAAATCCTGCTATGGCTTATTTTATGGCTATGTCTTATTTTAGGAGAAACAGGGTATATACAAAAGTTGAACTAAGTTTCTATACTGGGACAGTAAGGAAAACAAGACAGGGAATTGTGTTTAAGTGAGCACAATCTACCATGTTCTTTTGGGGAAGCCCCACTGAAATGAACAAGAAACTATGTATATACCGGTATGTTGCAATGCATACTATTTGGATTTGACTTGTGATTTCCCCAGAATGTTCTATAATGTGCAGGGAGTTTTTCACAGTCAAGATGTTGTGGAAAGGGCTCCTAGGTTGAATGTTTGAAAATCACTGAATCAGGTGAATTATTACTAGCTTATTGAGCCACATTTATGAGGGCATGGCTTGCTTTCTGGGTGAGGTGCACCTGTGGTTCATGCATATTTGTGTTGTTTTTTTTAAAGATAGCTTTCTTCCTACTTTAGCACACTTTGCAAATTGATCATTTATACCTTTAATAAAATTCACATGGTTAACTGAGTTTTAATCAGTATTATGCTAAAGGAGGATCCAGGTTAGCCTATACTCACAAGGCTGTTGCAGCCTCCTGGCTCTTCAGGAACTCCCTCTCCTTAATGAAGACCGACTGGCTAATCAAATCTAATTCATCTTGGGCATGAGCCAGTTTTTCCTGGATCATTTTCTCTGAGGAAATATTACACAGGGATTTTTAAAGGCACATCAAGGTAAAAAAGTCCAATTTGTCTCAAAAAATGAGGGTACTTCCAGACAACAACAACAGAAGTGATTTTTTTAAATTTATTTTTTTTGTAATACTGCACTAGTACAGTCTTATTCAGCACTAGTTACCTGGGATCTGTTTCCCAAGTAATGCATAGTAGCTTTCTTCCACTCCCAAACAGGGAAGTTCACTTTCTCTTTAAAGCACTCCTGCCGCCACCACCATAGCCTCTGCTGCTTCTCCAGGGAGATCATGTGTGTAAACACGAACACTGATGTACCTTGTGTGTGTGTGTGTGTGTGTGTGTGTGTCTGTCTGTCTGTCTGTCTGTCTCCATTTAACTAGTTCAGTTTTAGGAGAAATTGCACTCCAATCCAATCTAATCTGGGACTAGAAAGTGCTGCATACAGCAGATAGGGAGTTCATTGTTTTCAAAACTTCTGTTTTTAATTTTATTTTTAAGTATAAAAAGAGGCACCATTGAAGAGGACAGAGGTAGCTTTGCCAGTTTTCTACCCTTTTAGCAATAAGTAGGCCCATATTTGAACGGTACACTTGAATGCTTGGCCTCTGAATGAATTTATATTTTTATTAAGATCACAAAATGGTTTTGACATGGGAAGAAGTGAGGAGCTCTGTCACTTCTCACACTAATGATTTCACAGTCACTTCCAGTTAAGTATCATTAAAAATGGTTAACCCACATTCTGCACAGCACACACAAATACAGTTGCCATGCTATCCAAGGAAATAGAGGAGGAATCAAAGGATGGCATACAAGTAAGTAATATTGTAGAACAATTGTGTTTAAGATAACTTTTAGCTTCATGAGTTCTCTTAGAAGGTCTCCAAAAAGCCACAGACTCTCACCTTCACTGAGCAAACACTCCTTCTTCTCTCTTATGTCAGCCACTGCTGGTTTCTCCCTAGCCTGAAATACAGCAAACAGAATTCAAGGGAGAGAAATGAGGGGCAAATCTGCCTGTTTTGGTTTCTCTCCATTTCTCATTCTTCCAGTCTTAAGTTCAATCCTTCCACATTTGTTTGTGAATTTCTGTTGAAGCTTCATGACAACTCATCAGCATGTTTGTACAAATTTGTCCTATTATACATGTTTAGAAGCAATTTTAAGACAGCTGGAATGCTACCCATTACGGGTTTATTGCGCAATAGGTTACATTGGAAGTAGGCATGGCCACTTAAATTCCAAATGGCTGTTTCGTGGAAGCAGCCCAAACATAAACATATTCACTTGATGGGAGTGGTAAAGAAGGAGAAGCTGGTTTGACTGCTTTGCTTACTGCCCATGATACAAGCCCCTTATACCCCAAGCCAGATGGACAGGGAAGAAATAATAAAATTATTAATAGTAGTAGTAGTAAAAAAGGTAAAGATAAAGGATCCCTGGACAGTCAGATTCAACTATGGGGTGTGGCTCTCATCTCTGCTTTCAGGCCAAGGGAGCCAGCAATTTTCCACAGACAACTTTCTGGGTCATGTGATCAGCATGACTAAACCACTTCTGGTGCAATGGGACACCATGACGGAAGCTAGAGAGCATGGAAACACCATTTACCTTCTGCCAGCCTCACAATTGGCAAGCCCAAGACACTAATAGTAGTAAGTACAAAACACCTGGGGGATGCGGGTGGCGCTGTGGTCTAAACCACAGAGCCTAGGGCTTGCCAATCAGAAGGTCGGCGGTTCGAATCCCCGCAACGGGGTGAGCTCCTGTTCAGTTCCTGCTCCTGCCAACCTAGCAGTTCAAAAGCACGTCAAAGTGCAAGTAGATAAATAGGTACCACTCCGGCGGGAAGGTAAACGGCATTTCTGTGTGCTGCTCTGGTTCGCCAGAAGCAGCTTAGTCATGCTGGCCAAATGACTCGGAAACTGTACGCCGGCTCCCTCGGCCAATAAAGCGAGATGAGCGCCGCAACCCCAGAGTTGTCCGCGACTGGACCTAATGGTCAGGGGTCCCTTTACGTTTACCTTTTACAAAACACCTGAATAGGGCTAATGGTTCCATCTCTGTGTATGTTCTTGCTGCTCTGGAGTAACCAATAAGCAATCCAATAATCCTATCAGTGTGTGCCAAGAGTAGCTTTGACACACTTCATAACAGTTATAGTGGCAAAAGGCTAGCCCCATGTGTCATTGGAGCTCAGGTGGCAACAGCTCAGCCCATTTCAGTCTGACATCTTAAGTTGCCTCATCCTACATGATGCAAGCTCTTTTGGAAGCTACAGAGAGATAGTTCCTGAAGTGACGGTGGACACAGGTGTGCAGTTTGTGGAAAGCAAGGCATGAATGTGGTTCACTAGAGTAACTGGCAACCAATCTGTGAACAAATAAAACTTCTTCCCAGTGGCAGAGCGAGGGGGCGGTGGGGGCGGGCTGCCCTGGGTACCACCCTGGGGGGTGACACTCGCTGACCTGCCCCTTGCCTCTGCGGCTCCACCCGGCCAGCACTGAAAAAAGCCTTTGAGGGGAAAAAAGCAAAGAAAGCAGCTGCTGGTCGAGCGAGAGCCGCGGCTGCTGCTTCCTTTGCTTTTCTTCCTCTCCAAGGTCTTTTTAAAGCACTGGCCGGCAGAGGAGCCGCAGCGTAGAGGTGAGGCAAGGTGAGGGGCGGGCCAGGCGTCACGCTTCTGCCGGCACCCTGTCCGTGCTGCTCCCCTTCCTACTGGGCGGTGGGTCCACCCAGCCACGGCTGCGCCCAGCAGCTGGAAGAAAGAAGCAAAGCTTGCCAGCAAGCCAGCGAGCCGCACAGAGGGAGGCTTCTTATTGGGAGGTTGGAGGCTGGCGGGGACTCCCCACTCCTTTTTATCTAGTTCTCCTGCAAATGCACAGAGGCTTTTGTCTGCCTCCTCCGTCCTGACACATTTGAAGTGAGCTTCCCTCCCCTCCCCTCTCTTCCCCTGTCCGCCCCTTCTTCCCTCTCCACAGTCAGCTATGCAGCAGGCAGGCAGGGGGCTCCCAGCTTGGCCCTTCAAGTCCTCAGAGATGCCAATTGCCCATTTACTGGAGCTATGGAAAAAAGCTGTGAGCAAAGGATCCCGCCCCTCCCAGCCTCCCTCCCTCCCTAGCTAGCTGCTTTCAGGGGCAACATGGGATGCAGCCGAGTGCTGAGGCTGCCTTGCTCCTTCCTCTGCCCTCCATTCCCAGCTGTTCGCAAATGTTTCAAGTTCATTTGATCTTTCTCTCTTTCCAAAGTTAAAGGCAGAATACAGGGACTCAACTCTTAGTTTCTACTATATTCACATATTGTCACTTGGACATGAACGTTTCTGAAGGTCACTTATCCTGCAGTGGCTCTATAGCAGTTGAGTTCATACTAAAGACAAAAACTTAGCGCTTACATAAAGCTCCCAGAGACTCTTGTGCTTCTCCATCAGCTCATTAAGCAGGTGCTCAAACTCCAGTCTGAAGGCATGAAAAATAAAAATAGGACAAGATAGAACAGAGTAAAACTGTTAATGGTGAGAATATAACTTTCCTAAAGAGAGGAACCTAAAATTGCCTATGCTAGATCACACTAAGGGGTCATCTAGCCCAGAACTCAGTATTCAAGAAGCACCATTCAGATGCCCTTGAAAGCAAGCTCATAAGCAGAGCAAGTAGCTATCTCCCTCTTCCCCCTCCCCACACTTGATAATCAGAATAATACTGTCCTGAATATGGAAGTTGAATATTGTTGTTTTATTAATTATATTTCTTACTCATTTTTCTCACAAAGAGACTTGAAAATAAAACGCAACCAATAAAGCCTAAAAACATATCTATATAGATAAGAGAAAGGTCTGATAGATCCCATATCTAATAAGAGGTTGCAGATGCCTGAACTGCTTCAAATTAATGCCTGAAACCCTTCAAAAACCTGGGTAAAGAGGAAAGTATTTGCCTGGCCCCTACAAAAGAAAAAGATGGTGCTCTCCCAGGAGAGAGCATTCCACAAGCAGGAGGCCACCACTGAAAAGCCCAATTCTCATGTTGCAATCTAGACCTCCCAGGGAGGGATCAGATGAAGAAGGGCCTCAGATTACATTGACTTACGTGGGGAGAGGCAGTCCTTGAAGTATTGGAGTCCTGAGTCACATACACTTTTATATGTTTTATAGATTCAAACCACACTTTAAATTGAATCCACTCACTAGTAGCCAGTGCAGCCATCCTAGAATTGGTGTTATATGTTGAGACAGTCCTGCCCCAGTAACAATCTGGCTGCCAAATTCTGCACCAGCTACAGTTTCTGAACCATGTTTATTGATGCCAAAAAAGCCTTTGATAATGTTTCATGGAATTTCACGAAGAAAAAATTGGAGTATATGGAGACTGGTCAAAATTTCTTAAATGCAATTAATGCAATATATCTGGAGCAGAATTGATGCTTTTGAATTATGGTGCTGGAGGAGACTCTTGAGAGTCCCATGGACTGCAAAAAGATCAAACTTATCCATCCTTAAAGAAATCAGCCCTGAGTGTTCACTGGAAGGGCAGATCCTGAAGCTGAGGCTCCAGTACTTTGGCCACCTCATGAGAAGAGAAGACTCCCTGGAAAAGACCCTGATGTTGGGAAAGATGGAGGGCACAAGGAGAAGGGGGCGACCGAGGACGAGATGGTTGGACAGTGTTCTCGAAGCGACTGGCATGAGTTTGGCCAAACTGCGGGAGGCAGTGAAAGATAGGCGTGCCTGGCGTGCTCTGGTCCATGGGGTCACGAAGAGTCGGACACGACTGAACGACTGAACAACAAAAGTTAATTCTGATGTTTTAGATTTGGAAGGATTTGATGATGTCTTTGGATGGCATGCATATTTATGGTATGATAAGATAAAGGCCCACAGTGGCTTTAAAAACCATGTAATAAGAAAAGCATTGTTTAATGTGTGGATTAGATATAAAGATTTATTGGAAAGAAAAACACATAGGTGGATCTCACCATTAGAGGCGAAGGCTCATAAAAGACTGAATATGGAAACCATGTGGTTGAAATATAGTGATTTGTTAATTGAAACGGAAGGTAAACTTAATTTAAATTAAAGTCTTATGATCAACTTAAAGACAAGTTGAATGATTGAATCAGATTAATTAAATGTTTAAAATGGATAATAAAAACCTTGGTTGTCATTTGGAAAAATCCAGGCTAGAATTGGATCTGTTAGATACAGAGTAAAAATATTTCAAAGATGTATAATTTGTTGTTGGAATTGCATACGAAAGATGAACAAGTGAAATCAGTAATGATAGATTGGGCAAAGGATGTGGCGCACAATATTATGCTAGAAGACTGGGAAAGGTTGTGGAAAAAAGGAATTAAGTTTACTGCATGTACTGTTTTAAGAGAAAATCTGATGAAAATGATGTATAGATGGTATTTAACTCCAGTAAAATTAGCAAAAATGTATCATACACCTGATAATAAATGTTGGAAATGTAAAGAAAAGGAAGGAACCTTTTATCACATGTAGTGGACGTGCCCCAAGATAAAAGACTTATGGGGGGGAATTTATAATGAAATGAAAAAAGTGTTAAAAGACACTTTTCTTTAAAAAAAAAAAAAAACCGGAAGCCTTTCTATTGGGAATAGTGGGGAAGGAAATTCCCAAAAAGGATTGTCAGGAAACCGCCCTCGCCGCAGCGGGAAGCGATCCCAGGGCGTTTGCAGTACAGGGAGCCCCCGTCTCCATTGAGCAGCTCGTCATCCTCCTCGAGTGGAGGAAGCGATCGCTCTTCCAGTGGGGAGGGGGAGATGGAGGCAGGAAGTCGGAGCAGGGGCTGTGGCAGGGATGGAGAGCCTCTGCACCAAGCTGGAAGAGAGGGAGAGGAACCCTTTCCGTCGCCCTGTTTGGGCAGAGAGGAAGGACGTAGAGGGGGGAGGCGGGGGTTCAGGATCCCGCGCCTCTTATGTTGGGCAAAGAACCGGAAACAGACATTCCGAGACTCTGCAGAGGGATGAGCTGGATGTCTTTATTTTAGCTCCACTGTAAATAGCTGCACAATAAATAACTTAGTTTTTAGAAGTTCTGCGTCCACCTGATTTCTCATGAGCAACCACTGAAAAGCCTTACAGCAGTCCGGGAATCACTGCAGGTTGCTCTTGAGGGACTATGGGGGGCTCGGATAGGCACCATGAGCACGGAGGGTGCTGCCGCGGGCGGAGGAGTCACCGACCGGGATCGACTGGTGGCGGCCGCGCAGCAGATCGATGTCCTCACCAAACATATTCAGGAGCTGGAAACGCACGCGGCGAAGCTCAGTGCGAGGCTAGAGGAGCGCCAGTTGCAAGACCAGGATGTACGCACGGGACCAGTAGGACGCAAGCTGGTGGCACTGGTGAGCAAATTTGGCGGGAATCCCAGGGACTATTTGAACTTTAAGACTGAGATGCAGTACGGCCTGAGGCTGCAGGATGAGGAATTTACTCATGATAGACAGTGTGTGGCTTTTGTGATTACGCATCTGGAAGCGGGGGCCAGAGACTGGGTCCGTCCGCTGATAGCGTCTGGGAACGATGCTCTGGAAGATATTAAGAAATTTTTCTAGGCTATGGACACGATGTTTACATCAGAGGTCCAGAAAGATGTGGCTCAGCAGGAGCTCTTAGCCCTCAAGCAGGGATCGATGACGGTGAGAGAATATTGGTCGAAATTCTCGATGTTGATTCATAGATTGAATTGGGATCTGCTTTCTGAACCGAGCCAGGCAATGTTTGTGGGGGGGCTCAACACCGAGGTGAAGGATGAACTGGCACACTGTCCCAAGGCCAAGGACATGAACAAATTGGTGTGCAATTGTTTGGCTGTGGGAGTGAGGCTGGAGGAGAGAGCCCATGAGAAGGGACCGCAGAGGGGGGAGCGTTTCCTTGGCAACCGCATTCCAGGAAGTTTTGGCTACCCACCCAGAATGCCGCAGCTAGAACCGATGGAGATCGGGGGGGCCCTGTGAGGCAGCCGCAGGTGCCTAGAGCTGGCAGGAGAACAGAAGAGAAGGCTGCCAAAGGGACCCAGAAGTGCTTCACCTGTTCCCAACCTGGCCATTTTGCGAGATCCTGCCCCCAACGCAGGAGGTGGCAGGGAATGGTAGGGACAATCAAATCCGAGGAAGGTGGGGCTGAACCGCAGGGAAACGAAGCAGCCTGGCTGGAGAAAGACGGGGCAGGCAGCCAGGCGGAGCAGCAGTAGATGTGCCCCAACCAAAAGCACCCAAGCCCAGCATTGTGGTCAGAGTGACGCTGGAGCTTCCCAATGGCCATTCTTTGGAAGTGCAGGCCTTGTTGGACTCGGGAGCAAGTGCTAATTTTTTCAGTAGAGACTTTGGGCTTGAGCACCAGTTGCACTTGCTCCCTTTGGACTTTCCCTTGCAGGTGACCACCATTGACGGCAGGAAGTTGTTGGGGGGGAATCACTCATCAGACCCCACCTATGTGGATAGCGGGGCATGCCGAAGTCATTGCCTTCCATGTGACCACGTTGGCGGGACCACCCATCATTCTGGGGATGAGCTGGCTCAACCAGCATGACCCAGTCGTGGCCTGGCATGAGATCCCTGACCTTCGGGTCTGCCCACTGCGTGGAACATTGCTTGGGCGGGGGGAGCAGTGACAGGAGAAGTGTGTTGGCAGCAGCGGCCCAGATAGGGGAGACAGTAGCCGTGCCGGAGATCTACGCTGACTTCACTGAGGTGTTCAGCGAAAAGGAAGCGGATTGCCTGCCACCCCATCGACCCTACGACTGTCAAATCAACTTGGTGCCAGTCAAGTCATCACATGAACAAAGTGTTACTTTTTATCAGTCCTAAACCTACCAGCAATACCTACCAGCACACAAGCATTGCAACTTTATTCCACAGAAAATGAAATTTATGGCACTCTTGCTAAAATAATACATATTGTAATTAATTGAAATTGGAATAAAGTGTAACCCAAAACTCTTGTGACAAGGTTCTATAATTACCTCTGGTCTCTTTGCTTCAGTCTCTCTTCCTGGATCTTGGCTGTGAGTTCTTCAATTCGCTGCTTACGCTCTAGGTTCATTTTCAGCTGTCTGATAAACAAGATAAAACAAAATATAAAATATTTAAAAAATCCTTCCTGTAGCACCTTAGAGACCAAGTTTGTTCTTGGTATGAGCTTTCGTGTGCATGCACACTTCTTCAGATACACTGAAACAGAAGTCACCAGACCCTTATATATAGTGAGAGGGTGGGGAGGGGTATTACTAGAGGTGTAAAATTTCCATTAAAAAATTCCATTAAAAAACCCATTTTTCCTATTTTTCCCAGGAAGAAAACAGAAATTTTCGGGGGGGAAATGAAAAAAATGCTACATTAGCACTTATTTTTTCTTTTTCAGATTGAAAGTCATTCTGTTACTTTATGTAAGGACGTTCAGTGGTTGCTCATG
Source organism: Lacerta agilis (assembly GCF_009819535.1). Taxonomy (NCBI): domain Eukaryota; kingdom Metazoa; phylum Chordata; class Lepidosauria; order Squamata; family Lacertidae; genus Lacerta; species Lacerta agilis. Next base: position 40,131,237 of record NC_046327.1, on the reverse strand, counting down.
AGAAAGTAGGCGAATGCCGAACTTCTAAAAACTAAGTTCTTTATTGTGCAGATATTTACAGTGGAGCAAAAGTTCAAATGTCCATCTCATCCCTCCGCAGAGTCTGGGAATGAACCCTTCCGGTTCTTGTTCCAGCAAAAGAGGCGCGGGATTCTAAACCCCCACCTCCCCCTTCCATGTCTTTCCTGTTTGCGAACTCGGGGCGCGGGAAACTATCCCTGTTCCCCGCTTTCCCCTTGGTGCTCAGGCTCTGCGATCCCTTCACAGCCCCTGCACCGACTTCCTGCCTCCAACTCCCCCTCCCCACTGGAGGAATGGTCGCTTCCTCCTGAGGAGGGGGATGACGAACTGGTGAACAAAGGGGGTGGTTCCCTGTACTGCAAACATTCCTGGGATGTTGCCTGCCATGGGGATGGGGGTTTCCTGACACTTTAGAAACATAAAATATAACTATGGACAATTTTAATGGGCATAAAATTATCACAACTAGCATATTAAAAATATAGTGTATCCAACTAATTATTACACACAGAATTTACTTTTAAAATAATATTTATTTGTATTTGTAACAAATGGAGCAACAGTCTACTGAACTGTTTACTAGTTTATGTGGAACAAAAAAAAACTCCACAAAACATTTTTTTAAAAATCCAGAAGTAGTAGTCTATATATATACTAGCTGGCCCGGCCACACGTTGCTGTGGTTTTTTTTTTCCTTCTCCTGACCCTGAGTTCCAGTTCCAGTTACAGGTAGGTAGACGTCTTGGTCTGCCGTAGTTAAAAAAAAAAATCCTTCCAGTAGCACCTTAGAGACCAATACCCCTCACTATATATAAGGGTCTGGTGACTTCTGTTTCAGTGTATCTGAAGAAGTGTGCATGCACACGAAAGCTCATACCAAGAACAAACTTAGTTGGTCTCTAAGGTGTTACTGGAAGGTTTTTTTAATTTTTATTTTGTTTCAACTACGGCAGACCAACACGGCTACCTGCCTGAAACAAGATAAAGCTGAGGTGTAGAATTGGGCTTCCTCTTAAAAAAATTTGATGAGCACAGTGGAACTTAAGTTCTGATTAAATATGCATAGGATCAGGCTGTCAGAATACTTACTGACACAGTTCTCACAGAACACTAAGCTAAACTATGGCTTAGCACAGATGTGCTTGTATAGGTTCCTGGAGAAATAATGGTTGCTGTACCCCTTCCCTGTTGTCGTGTTACCTGGGGCTAATCCATGGTTTTGTCTCAGAGCAAACCTTGGTAATATCTTGTGGCTTGTCTGGAGTGAGGCGATGGATCCTTTTGATTAGAACTGCAACTTTAAAGTTTTGGTGTATTCCTCTTTACTTTACATATATACCCTTCAGTATTCAATTTTATTTCCTCCCAGTTTCTATTTATGTCAGTAGGTTTATGAAGAATTCCAGGGGGGTGGAGGAGGGGATATAAAAGGAAAACATTAAGAAATCTGATACACAAAATAGAGATAAACCACAGAAGTCTCATTCTAACCCAGTTGAACCACAGCTCACCTCTGCATCTCTGTTTCTGTCTCTTCACAGTGCAGCTGTACAATTTGTCGTGTCCCTACAAGGAAGATGAGTACTAGTGTTTAGAACTCTGGTTACTCTTTTTATGTATAATATTTCTATCATGACCATATATACATGTTCTCTAACTTTCAACTGACATCAATATTCTTAGTGTCCAAATAGAAGAAAATAATTGTGTATCTTGTCGAAAAGACTATTCTCAGCAGCAACTCGGTTTTAAATTAATGGCAAGCATTATAGTTTCATAGAAGCATTTCAAGGAATGGATGAAGGAAAGTGGAGATTCCAACTGCTAATCCTATATTTGACTGACACAGCTCTTTGAAGCTAATAGTTCTGCCTCAGTCCTTCCACAAATGAGAAATAAACTGAAGGAGTAGCTATGTTGAACCCAACATACTGTTATTTGTCTGTGGGTGCCAGACACCCATAAGTCCTGAATTTACCAAGTATTAAAATTTAATCAATGCTTGGAGCATTAAACTGCTTAATCAATGCTTGGAGCATTACAGATAGGGAGATGGGACATAAAGAAAGCCAGCCAGCAAATAAGTGGTGCCCCACCCTGAGCTCTGAGATACCGTATTTTTTGCTCCATAAGACACACTTTTTTCCTCCTAGAATGTAAGGGGAAATGTCTGTGCGTCTTATGGAGCGAATGCATGGGCCCTGGAGCCAAATTGCCCAGGGGGAAAGGCAGATCCTGCTTTTTCTGTTTTAGAAAGAGCTAAAGGCTAACAAGAGGGAAAGAGAGTGTTGAAAGGAACCCGCTCAACAGCTGATTGCAGGAGATGGGGAGGGAGATAAGGGAGCTAGCTCCCTTCCTGCCCCGCCCAGGCCCCTTGCACAGTAGTTTCTTTGGGAGGGGTGAGAATCCTGGGAAATTGAGTTTTTCTTTTTTTTAATATAATTTTTATTATTTTTACACTATACTACTACAATATAAAATTAAATCAAACATTTTCATACATTTTCCACTTTGGCTTGCAAAGCCATGACTTCCCTCAATCCCTCCACATGGCTTTCGGAATTATATCTTGATATTATACTTCTTTAATCAACCATTGCTTACATTATCATAAGATTCCTTCTTACTCTTACTACCATACTTACAATAATATATCTACACAATAACTACAAAACTTCTTGAAATCCTATTAGCGTATTCAATTGTAAATTGTCTTTTAAATAGTTCGTAAACTTTAACCAGTCTTTGATGAATTTCTGGTCCCGCTGTTCCCGGATTCTTCCAGTCATTTTGTCCAGTTCTGCATATTCCGTCAATTTCACTGTCCATTCTTCTTTCGTTGGTAATTCTTTTTTTTCCATTTTTGTGCTAGAAGAATTCTAGCTGCAGTCACTGCATATTGGAAAAGTCTAATGTCCTTCTTTTCAATGTCTGTACCTACAATACCTAATAAGAAAGCTTCAGGCTTCTTAACAAAGTTATATTTCAACATTTTTCTTAACTCATGATATATCATATCCCAATACATTCTCACCTTCTTACACTCCCACCACATATGATAAAAGGTACCGACACTTTCTTTACATTTCCAACACTTATTATCCGACTTATACATCTTTGCTAGTTTAACTGGGGTAATGTGCCATCTGTACATTATTTTTAACAAGTTTTCTTTTATTGACGTGCATGCCATAAATTTCATTCCTTCCTTCCAAAGTTTTTCCCAGTCTTCTAGCATAATGTTATGTCCAATGTCTTTTGCCCAATGAATCATCACCGACTTTACTTCTTCGTCTTTCAAGTTCCATTCCAACAGCATTTTATACATCTTAGCAAGTACTTTAAAGTCACTATTGAGTACTTCAACTTCAAACTTTGATTTAGTCTCGCTAAAACCTGTCTTTTTCATGTCACTTTTAAACATTTCATTAATTTGCTGGTACTGCAACCAGTTATTTACATATTCTTTCACTTCTTCATATGGTTTTACTTTCCATTTATTACCATCCTTTTTGAGCAGTGTCTCATATGTTATCCATTTTTGGCTCATATTTGTCTTTTTCAAACTAATTATTTCAATTGGAGATAACCACCATGGTGTTTTCCTTTCCAATAAGTTTTTATATCTGTCCCAAACTTCATAGAGAGACTTCCAGAAGACGTGGTTTCCAAAACTTCTATGTACCTTTATCTTCTCTTGCCAAAGATATGCGTGCCAACCAAATCTATTATCATGTCCTTCCAGATCTAATAGATCTGGCTTCTTCAAAATTATCCATTCCTTTATCCAACATAGACAAGCTGCCTCATAGTATAGCTTCAAGTCCGGTAAGGAAAAACCTCCTCTTTCCTTACTGTCTGTCAGTAACTTGAATCTTATCCTGGGTTTTTTCCCCTGCCAGATAAATCTTGAAATTCTTTTTTGCCATTCTCTGAAGACAGCTGTCCCCTTAATTATCGGTATTGTTTGAAACAAAAATAACATTTTCGGTAGCACACTCATTTTTACTGCTGAGATTCTTCCCAACAGAGAAAGTTTCATTCTCTCCCACACTTCCAGGTCTCTCTTGATTTTATTCCATGTTACTTCATAATTATCTTGGTACAGGTTGATGTTCTTTGTTGTTATCCATATTCCCAAGTATTTAACTTTCTTTGTCACCTCAATTTGTACTTGTTGTTGCAGTTCCTGTGATTCTCCATTTTTCATATTCTTAACCAAGATCTTAGTCTTTTTCCTATTATGTTTAAATCCTGCGATTTGTCCGAATTCTTCCATCTCCTCTAATACTGCGTTTGCACTTTCTATAGGTTCTTCCACTGTCAGTACCAAGTCATCGGCATAGGCTTTCACTTTATGTTGTGTCTTGCCAATTGTTATTCCTTTTATTCTTTCTGATTGCCTAATTGTCTTCAAAAGAACTTCCAGGACCCAGATGAATAATAATGGTGACAATGGACATCCTTGTCTTGTTCCCTTCACAATTTCTATACTCTCAGGGGAAATTGAGTTTTTCAGCCATTTGGGGCTTTCTGTTACTTTTCCTCTTGCTTTATATTACTTGCTGGTGCTTACTGGTTTGCTTTCTTCTTGCTTCCTATTACCTACTGGTGCTTACTGGTTTGTACTGGTTTGCTTTCCTCTTGCTTTCTATTACTTGCTGGTGCTTACTGGTCTGTACTGGTTTGCACTGGTGCTTACTGGTTTGTAAGCAATGCTTTTCCCCCTTTACAAAAGCTGCACAAATCTGAACTGATCCTCAAAAAGCAGGGCTTTTCCCTTTGCAAAAAAGGCTGCAAAACTTTGAGCTGATTCTCAAAAAAACCCAGGGAAATATTTTTCCCCTGGTTTCCTCCTCTAAAAACGAGATGCGCCCTATGGTCCGGAGCGTCCTATGGAGCAAAAAATACGGTAGTTAGCAGAGACAAAGCAGAGTTGAGTTTAGGATTGGATTTGGAGATGATGTGAGCTGAAGGAAAATGTCAGGGCTGGTTCAGCTGCAGGTCAGCACAGAGACTCTGAGACAAGCAGAAAAGTTGATTCTTTATTCAAGAAAACAAAATACAAACAGAAACCTACGGGGCGGTTAGTCGTGCCACCATTAAGGATGGAACTAAAGAATACAAAGTAAAGGCCTTTGCCGATGATATTGTCATAACAATTGAGGATCTGCATTTATTAATTGGAGAGACATTCAAAGTTATTGAAGAATATGGTATATTGGCAGGTCTAAAGATAAATAAGGGTAAGACTAAAATGATGGTTAAAAATTTAAATGAACAACAATTGGAACAAGTCCAAAAACAAATAGAGATTTCTGTGGCCAAAAAGATAAAATATCTCGGCATTTGGTTATCTATGAAGAACGTAAATTTGTTTATGGACAATTCTGAAACGCTTTGGAAAGAAATTACAAAATGCCTTGAAATATGGGGAAGATTTAACCTATCATTCCTGGGAAGGATTGCAGCCATCAGTATGTCCATCTTACCGAAGATATTCTTCTTATATCAAAATATTTCTATAATTACCAATCAAAAATGTTTCAGGGAATGGCAGAAGGTAATTTCAAAATTTGTGTGGCAGGGAAAGAAGCTGAGGATTGCATTTAGACTATTAACGGATAAAACTACAAGAGGTGGATTCTCGCTGCCGGACCTTAACATTTATTATGAGGCGGCTTGCATTGACTGGCTAGGAGAGTGGTGTAGATTAAAAAATACGGACTTATTAGATCTGGAGGGGGTAGAAAACAGGTACGGATGGCACGCCTACCTGTGGTATAATAAGGTGGAAGTACACAAAGGTTTTCTTAACCATATGATCAGAAAACCACTTTACCAGGTGTGGAGCAGGTATAAGGACTGGTTTGAAATAAAAACTCCAGGTTGGGTGTCACCACAAGAGGCTTTTACAATTAAAAAATCTAACATGGAAGCCAGATGGCTGACATATAGAGAACTCCTGTCAGAGGAAGATAATATAGTGTCAATAAAGCCTTTTGAGGAAATAAAAGGTAAAGTAACAGGGTGGCTAGAATATCACCAATTGAACAGTATATTTGTAAAAGACAAAAAAGAAGGGTTTTGATCAAGAGAAATCATGGATAGAGAAGGAGATACTCCAAAACAACATTAAAACATTATCAAAGGTGTATGACTTTCTGCTTGAATGGAATATGGAAGATGAAGAGATCAAGAGTGTCATGATAAGATGGGCAATGGACATCGGGTATAATATTGAATTTGATAAATGGTTGAGGCTTTGGAATAATGGGATGAAATTCATAGCATGTACATCACTGAAAGAAAACGTATAAAATGATGTATCGTTGGTATCTCACCCCTATTAAAATGACAAAGCTGTACAAAATAGGAAACAGAATTTGTTGGAAATGTGGGGTGAAGAACGGCGAGTTCTTTCACATGTGGTGGTCATGTGACCCAGTAAAACAATATTGGGAAAATATATACAACGAACTGAAAAAAATATTTAGATACACGTTTAAGAAAAAACCGGAGGCATACCTGCTAGGAATAGTAGGAACAGAGATAAGGAAGTGTGACCAAAAAATTTTTATGTTCACCTCGACAGGGGCGAGACTCTTGCTGGCACAGGTCTGGAAACAAAAAACAATACCAACGGTGCAGCAATGGCAACAAAAAATTACGGAATATATGGGAGATGAAACATTTAGTAACGAATGGGGAGGGTTTATAGAATATTTAGACAAGGTGTGTAAATCGTAAAAGAACGATGTAGATCTCATAGCATGGAAGAACAGTTATGATATAATGAATAAAATCAAGATGACATAATATTTTTGTTAAAATGTTAGAGAAAAATGAATTTAGAATGTGATGAAATGAAATAATTGTGTGGAATATAAGAATGATGTAAGGAAGACATAATAATATCCCCGAAAAAAACCCAAATCAAGCATTTTGGGGACCTGGTGATCCGGCGGGTTCCCATGGTGACTCCCCCTCTCCCCAGTAAAGCTCTTTATGAGCGTGCCAGGAGCGAGAGGGGTCAGAGACTTGGGAACTGTGGATTTAAACGCTTCCTTCACAGCGCAAAGCTTCGTGTCCTTTGGTCCTTAGTGGCCAATTCTCTGTTATAAAGAATCATTTGGAAACCATGAGCAATAAAGATTTGGACTTTAATTGAATTAATCTGGCCACAGAAGGGACTTAAAAACAGAGGTCAGTCCCTATCCGCTGAAAAAAATGGATGGCAGTCACCATTGAGCCGAAGCCAAAAGACTGTGAAAGTGCCTTTTAAACTTCCCAAGGGCATATTTGCAAACCACCCCTTTAGGCAGGGTAAGGGGGGTCACATTTGACAACTTTGAAATCCCTGTGAAGAGTTAGAAAATTATTTTTGAAGCCTGTCCTCTCCTTGGAAGTGGGCTCACCAGTTAGCAGCGGCAAGACTCCATTGTTGTGTAACAATCAGATTGGATACATTGTACTTTCCCTTTCTATGTCTGGAGCTATAAGCCTTAATTGAGAGACTTTCAGCACATTTTAAATACTTAGTTTCCTTCCTCACTCCTTGTTCTGAAGAAGTTCTTTTGGAAACTTTATTTGAAGAACTTTAGAGACTTTAAAACGTCAATTGTTTCAACAGGCGTCTGTTCGGGTTAGGAGTTATTTACTCTGCAATTTCCTGCTTTACAAAGAGGTACAGCTGTGACCTTGAAAGTTATCTGCTAGTTATGAAAGGACAAGAGAGAAGAGGATCCAAAGCACCCTCATTTGAGGAGACAGTTTTGAACTTGCTTTCTGAAATAAGGCAGGAAGGACTGGAAAAAACTAATGCAAATTTGGAGGACTTTAAAAAGGAATTAGGAACTTTGAAAAAATAGATTCTTGAGTTGAAAGCTGGAATAACAGAGGTGGACGCAAGGGTAAAGGTTCTTGAAGACGTGAGAGTACTGGATGTGGAAAGAATACAGGAAGCATCATTGAATGATACTGCTTTTCTACAAATGAGACAGAAGGTGACACACTTGAGATTGAGGGCCGTGCCTGAAATTGAAAGTGATAACCTGAAGGACTGTTTGTTTGATCAATTAACCACTTATTGGGAACTTCAAAAGGAGGAGTTGGCCTCCTAGATTTTGAGTGCTTTCAGGTTTGGAGCAAGAAGAAAAAAGGAACCTAAATTTGTAAATGAGTGCATAGTGATCTTCAATACGAAGGAACAGAGATAAAATTCTTAGTCTTCATTACACTAAGAGTCTTAAAATTCAAGACCACCCAATTGTTCTTTTTAAAGAAATTCCTAAACGTTTCTTGGAATTGAGGAAACAATATTCGGACCTTGCTGATGCCCTTAAAAGGAAGAACATTTTCTTTCACTGGGAGTACCCTCAAGGCCTCTCCTTCAAATATTTGGGAAGAAAACAAAGAATCAGGACACCTGAAGAGAAAAGAAAATTCATCGAGAAAAACGTTAAAGATTTTGAATTAGAATTCAAGCTGCCAGGACAGAATTGGGAGAAGAAGCAGGAGCAGCGGAGTAAGCTTTTATATTTCCCTTTGTTCCTGACTTTACCAAGATGGCGCTTAGTGTGCTTTCTTGGAATGTGAATGGACCTAATTTACACCCAAAAAGGAACCAAATTGGTCATGTCTTATTGAAACAGAAATTGGATGTGATTTATTTACAACAGACTCATGTTACAAGAAGTCACAGAAAAATGTTACAAAATAAAAGGTTGGGACAAGAATTTATATCTTCAGATACGGTGAAGAAAAGAGATGTGGTGATCTACGTTAAAGAGAAATTTGCTCCAAAATTGACTTTCAAGGATGAGGAAGGAAGATATATCGCAGTGGAAATTAAAGCGCAAGGCGAAAAACTTTTAGTGGTGGGAATCTATGCACCAAATGTTGGTAAAGCTTTTTCAAGAACCTTGAAACAAGGTTGCTGAACTATTTGGATTACAAAATAATTTTGATGGGAGAACTGAATGGAGTAGACTCCACTTTGATGGACAGAACTCAGAGACGAAAGATTTCAAATGATGGAAGACTACCTAAAACCTTCTTTGATATGGCAGACAATCTAGATTTGTTGGATATTTGGAGATTAAAATACCCAACAGAAAAGGACTTTATGTATTTCTCAAAGCCAAATAAATCTTTTAGTCATCTGGACTATATATGGATTACCAAAGATCTTGTTCCAAGGACAATCAAGGCTGAAATACTTCCAAAGACTTGCTCCAACCATAATGCTGTTGTTGTTGTTGTTGTTTTAATTAAAACTATCTTTGCAGGGATCCTTCAGATGGAGAATGAATGATGCTTTATTTAGGAATGAACAAATTATTAAGAAGGCCCAAAAGACCTTAAAAGACTATTTTGATTTAAACATGAACAATGTTATAGAATTGAGGGTCGTTTGAATCATAGAATCATAGAGTTGTAAGAGACCACAAGGGCCATCCAGTCCAACCCCCTGCCAAGCAGGAAACAAGTAAAGTAAAGCAGTTATGAGAGGTTTCCTAATCCAACAAAATTCAATTTGGAAGAAGGCCCAGAATGAGAAAAAGGGAAATATTCTGTCTCAATTGAAGGAGAAAGAGAAAAAACTTAGATGTAATCCGAAAAATCAACAGATTCAAAAGGAGATTAAAGTCCTACAATCACAGTATTCACAAATTATCAATCAGGGGATTGAATGGAAGATAAAATTGATGAAGCAAAGGAACTTTGAATCTGCAAATGAATGTGGAAAATTATTGGCGTGGCAATTAAAGAAAAGACAGAAAGAAAATACAGTTACCCATATTGTAGTCGATGGGAAATCCATCGAGAATCCTGCAGAGATTAGGAAAAAAATTCAGAAATATTATAAACAGCTATATAAGAAGGAAAAGGAAGATAATGCTAAATTACAGTGGTTTTTGAATTCTAAAGGTTTGCAGAAACTTCTGACAGAGAAAAAGACCCTACTCAATGATCTGATATCGAGACAAGAGGTTGAAATGGATATAAGCCAGATGGAAATTGGTAAGGCCCCAGGACCTGATGGATTAACATCCAAGTATTATAAGACATTGAAGGATTGGCTGATTCAACCGTTGATGGATGTGTGTAACAAAATATTGAGGGGGGGCAAGCATCTGAGATCTGAAAAGATGCTTTTATTACTCTGATTCCTAAACCAGATATGGATAGATTGCAAGTTAAAAATTATCGACCAATCTCATTATTGAATGTGGATTACAAAATTTTTGCAAATATTCTGGCTGGAAGGTTGAAGTTAGTCCTGAAGGAACATATTAACAAAGACCAGACAGGTTTTCTACCTGGGAGACATATCAAAGATAATGTTAGGAATGTTATTGATATTTTGGAAATGCTAGAATCAAAAGAGAACTGTAAAGCTATTTTAATGTTTATTGATGTGGAGAAAGCTTTTGAAAATGTTTCATGGAGTTTTATGAAGATGAATTTGCATAATATGGAGGTCGACCAAAAAAATGTAAATGTTATTGATGCAATTTATTCTGAGCAAAAAGCTAAAATTATTGTTAATAATGTGGTTTCAGAGGAACTTAGAATTGAAAAAGGAACCAGGCAAGGGTGCCCTCTTTCCCCCCTGCTTTTTATTTCTGTTCTGGAGGTACTTTTACACATGTTAAGGAAAAGTGATGAAGTAAAAGGTATTGTAGTAGGGTCAAAACAGTATAAATTAAAAGCCTTTGCAGACGATTTGGTGCTGACACTTCAGGATCCAGAAACCAGTGCAAGTAAAGCACTGGATTTGATACAAGAATTCGGACAGCTTGCATGCCTGAAACGGAATAAGAGTAAAACAAAAGTTTTGTGTAAAAATCTTTCAACAGATGAGGTAACCAGATTAGAGAGTGCCACTGGTTTGGATTTTGTTAAAAAGGTGAAGTACTTTGGTGTGAATCTGACTCCAAAAAAATCTGAATCTATATAAAGGTAAGATGTGGAATGAAATCAAGAGATTTGGAGATATGGTCAAGTTTAAAGTTATCATTGTTGGGCCGAATTTCTGCTGTGAAAATGAATGTATTTCCAAAGATGTTATTTTTGTTTCAAGTACTGCCTATCATTGATAATGTGAATTGTTTCAAAGAATGGCAAAAGGTTTATCTGGCGGGGGGGGGGGGCGAGAATCAAGTTTAAATTATTAATGGATGCTAAAGAAAGAGGTGGCTTCTCCCTGCCAGATTTTAAAATATATTTTGAAGCAGCAGCATTCTGCTAGCTCAAAGAATGGTTTGTGTTGGAAAATGCTCATTTGCTAGACTTGGAAGGTTTTGACAATGTCTTTGGATGGCATGCGTATATATGGTATGATAAGATAAAGGCCCACAGAGGGTTTAAGAATCATATAATTAGGAAATCATTGTTCAATGTGTGGATAAGATATAAGGATCTGTTAGAAAGGAAAACACCTAGGTGGATTTCACCATTGGAATCTAAGGCTCATAAGAAGCTAAATATGGAAACTAAGTGGTCGAAATACAGTGATCTGCTGTTGGAAGACGATAATAAATTCAAAGTCATATGATCAACTTAAAGATAAGTGAAATGATTGGTTACATTATAATCAGATTAATGAAATGTTTAAAGCTGATAATATAAATCCAGGTTTTCAAACAGACAAATCCAGATTGGAAACAGAATTGTTGGAGCCTAAGTGTAAAAATATTTCCAGAATGTATAATTTATTACTGGAGTGGCATATGAAAGATGAACAAGTGAAGATGGTAATGATTGACTGGGCTAAGGATGTGGGGCACGATATTATGCTCAAAGATTGGGAGAGGTTGTGGGGAAAAAGGTTACAAGTTTACTGCATGTACAGCGTTGAAGGAAAACATGATGAAAATAATGTATGGATGGTATTTAACTCCTGTCAAAACAAAATCGAAAATTCTTTCTAGTAGCACCTTAGAGACCAACTGAGTTTGTTCCTGGTATGAGCTTTCGTGTGCATGCACACTTCTTCAGATACCGGACTTCCATTTCATGCGGCTCAATGTGGTGCCTTCCATAGTTGCAGTTACAGGTGGGTAGCCGTGTTGGTCTGCCATAGTCAAAACAAAATCGAAAATTCTTTCTAGTAGCACCTTAGAGACCAACTGAGTTTGTTCCTGGTATGAGCTTTCGTGTGCATGCACACATCTGAAGAAGTGTGCATGCACACGAAAGCTCATACCAGGAACAAACTCAGTTGGTCTCTAAGGTGCTACTAGAAAGAATTTTCGATTTTGTTTTGACTATGGCAGACCAACACGGCTACCCACCTGTAACATTTAACTCCTGTATTACTTTCCTGTATTACTTCTTTTTGTATGCCACGACAGCAGCAAGAATATTAATAGCTAAGAACTGGAAGAGTCTAGAGATGCCTACTGTAGACGACTGGCAAATGAAGATGATAGACTTTGTGGAACTTGCCGAGCTGACAGCGAGACTACGTGACCAAGAAGAAGAGGCGGTGCAGGAAGATTGGAAGAAATTTAAAATTTATTTGAAAAAATATTGTAATGTTTAAATTTTACATTCCCTAGGGAAGTTGCTATATGTTTTCGGTAATAAGTAGGGTGTAGGTGAAATATAAATTAAAATGTATTAAGTAAATAATGGATGTTTTGTTAACGTATGAAACTGTCAATGAAGATAAGGAAATGAAATTCAGAAGGGAGGGATCGGAGGAAGTAACCCTAAGATATTAGAGGAAAAATGTTAAAATTGTATAAGATTCATTTGTGTGTTGGTTGTTTTTGTATTTGTTTTGTTTGTTTTTCTTATAAAATGAATAAAAATATTTTTAAAAAGACTGGCCCCAGTAAAGCAGTTTCCAGAACTGATTATCTGTGCCTCCTACTTCCCCTTAAGTCTCCTCCCCATCCACCTGATTCCCCAGCAATCTTAAACTCTTCTTAGGGAGGGGCCCCCTGCAACCTCTGGGCTCATTGTTGTTCTGCATGCAAAGCTCTCTGTGCCCTTGGAGACAAGGGAGGAGGGAAGCTGAATACAGTAGGACCAGCCGGCTCCTAGGAATCTGTTGCAGCCTCAACCCCCACCTGCTTTCTAGCTGCCTTTTCTCTTTCAATCAAGCCTGTTGCTTGCTCAGTATCCAATGATTCTGCCTCCTCTCTTCATCCTGACTTGTCTTCAGTGTCCTGCCTGAGCCTTCCTCTTCTGAGGCTTCCCTAGAGGGTTCTCTGGCTGGAGCCTCCAACCACTCACATGCAGCCAGTCCATGACAAAAAATAGTTGCAGTCTGTAAGAACGCAGCAAGCTGGAGGGAGGCTGAACCATGGTCGGTGATGCTTTTGATCCAAGGCTGCTGTGGCGATGGGAGAAACAAGAATCAATGCTGTAAGTCAGTGGTTTTCAACCAGTGTTCTGTGGCACCCTGGGGTGCCTTGAATGATGGTCCGGGTGCTACAGACAACACTGGCCTCTGTCTCTCTTTCCTTCCCTCCCTCCTCTGATTCCCTCTCATGTCTCTGCCTCCCAAAGGCTTGCACAGCTGTTCTTTGCAGCAGCCCTGGCTATAAGCTCCACGGGCAAAGGGTGCCTCTGGGAGGCACCTCTCTTTGGGGTGGGGGTGGGCAGCTCAGAGACCAGGGACGGTGGCAGCAACTGCCCAGAGGACACCCAAGGAGAGGGGAGAGAAGAGGAAGTTGAGGTAACACTCCACAAGGGAGTGTGTTCCAAAAAGGGTGAGGGGCTGCTGGCTCTGTAGGTGACATAACTGGGCTCCTGAGCTCCATAGGGGTGCCATAGAAAGAATGTAGTAGGTTAAGGGAGCCGTGGACCCAAGAAGGTTGAAAACCTCTGCTATAAGCACCTTTATCATAGACTCAGATTGTATATATGTGTAAATAAACCATATATCCTAAAGACATGTCTCCTCTGTGCCTTGTTCTCAAAGGAAACCCGAACCCTGAGTAAGCACCTGGCACCCTGGAGTTTTGCACTGCTCAGAGATTGGGGTGGCGTGTAACAATAAAAAATTTAAGAAGCGTACAGCAGTCAGTTAATTCTTCGTATATTTCCTACAAAATAGTGTGGACATTAGCCTCCCTATCCATTGTGGGGGAGCATCTACATCATTGTCATCCTTACAGAGAGTTATTTGCACCACTCCTCTGTTCAGAACAGATGATGAGTGGATGTCCAGTCCTGGCATCACATGAAATGCTGACATGCTTAAGGGAATGTGTTCAATGTAGGAGAGGCTGAGCCACTGTACACAAGAACTGAGCAGAAAGAGCCAATTGTATTGTAGATTTATGAGGGTTGTTTACTGGCACCCTTTGCAGGTGCCATACAAAATACTGGCAGGCACCATGGTACTTATGGGTATTTTACTGACAACCCCTGATCTTCACTAATGATACCTCAGATAATATCCAATAGGTATTTATGTCATTCTTGAAGGCACATTACACACGGCAGTTAAAATAATAGCAATACAGTAAATAATAATAATAATAATAATAATAATAATAATAATAATAATAATAATAATAATAATAATAATTTATTTGTACCCCGCCCATCTGCCTGGGTCTCCCCAGCTGCTCTGGGCGGCTTCCAGCAAATATTAAAATACATTAAACTACCTAAGGGAATATGGACTACCTAAAGGAAAGTTTTCATATTTAATCATATATATAATCAGACCCAGTACTGAGAAAATGGACTCTGTCCCTGCAAAAAAAGCACAGATGCTTTGGAAGTGTGCTAAAACTTGATTGTGCTGAAGACCCCAAAAAAGCTCCCGTTCTTGCTGTCACCTTTCATTTCACTCCATATTTCCTCAAGGCTTGACTTCTCAGCATTTACTGCAAAAGGAAAAGAGCTCATTTAGCTGCTACCTTTATTAATAACATAATCAGCCATTCACTCAAAGTTCCCAAATAATGCATACCTAGTAAAAAAAAAACAATAAAAAGCTGTAACAAAATACTACATCCACATAGGTCATTAAAAAAAATCACAATGCAGCATAGCCCACAAAGAGGCCTGGACTAGTTGCTCTCATTTGCTCTTTTATTTTTTCTGTTGTTTTTATGTTCAATATATGAATTTTACTTTTATCTGCTATAGAAATGTTTTGTGCAACAAATAGCAGGATAAATAAATAAATAAAATAGAATTTGAAATGTTATAAATAAAACACAAACAAACAAACAGAATGATGGACTAAATGAGCATTTGGTCTGATTTGGCAGGGCTCTTACGTTCTTAAGAACTTACTGGTAATTTTATTATGTAGATACTTTGAAAGTGGCCTCCAAAAACCAGCTATAAATCACAGCAACTACCAGACTTTTAATCTACTGCTATTCCCAACACAAATGCTGATAGGTTCAGATTAGAACAGTAGATGCTTTAGAGGAATTTCCCCCAAAATCGAGAATAAAATATAAAACATTGATAGATGCAAAAGAAATAGGTTTTTCCCTGCCGGATATAAGACTATACTATGAGGCATCCTGTCTTTGTAGATTGAAGGAATGGATGACATAAGAGAATTCACATGTTCTAGACTTAGAAGGTCATGGCAATATTTAGGGTTGGCATGCTTATTTATGGTATGAAAAGGTGAAAGTTCGTAAAGGATTTATAAATCATATAATTAGGAAAAAATGTATAGAGTATGGGGTAAATATAAGAATTTATTAGAGGTAAAAACACCATTTTGGCTCTCCCCATTGGAAGCTATAGCGGTAAAGAATATGATAGAAGGGTGGACAATTTATAGAAATTTATTAAAACAACAGGGAGAAGAGTATAATTATTTTAAAAAAATAAGGAATTATCAGGAAAATTATCATTTGAATGAAGTATTTAAGAAAGATGGGATATGAGGGTTTGGGGAACTAATATTACAACTGGAGAGAGACCCGTTGGAATGTAATGTAAAAGTGCTGTCTAAAATGTATAAAATATTATTGGAATGGGAGACAAAGGGTGAGCAAGTAAAATATTAAATGATACATTGGGCAACAGATATTGTTCATAATATAGATATGGAAGCATGGGAACAATTGTGGAATATGGATATAAAATTTACAGCATTTTTAAGAGAAAATTATATGAAAATATTCAGGTGCGTTTCTAGCCCCTTGGCTGCCGGGGGCGGGCAGCCAGGAGGCACCCCTGGGGACGGGGCATCGCGGGGGGGCGTGCGTCATGTGGTGTCGCCACTGTGCTGAGCCTGGGGGGAGGCTGACACTCGGCAGCACCCCCCCCCCACGACTCCCAAGCCGCTGTCTGGCACCCCTTCTGTGGTGGATGCTCGCGTGGCAACTTGTAAAGCTGCAGCGCGCAAGCAGCAGCACAGATGCCCGTCTGTGCTGCTGCTTGCACGCTGCAGCCTTAAATGTTGCCATGTGAGCAGCCGCCGCAGAATGGGTGCCTGCCGTTATCCCAGGTGGACTGCACATGCGCAGTCCAACCAGATGCCACGCACGCGCCGTGACTTCACGACGCATATGTCGTGACGTCACTGCGCACACACCCCGCCCCGCCCCCAGGGGGTGCCGCTTCGCTTGCCGCTCCCAGCAGCCAAGTGGCTTGGAACGCCACTGCCAGTATAAGTGCAGCAGCAGCAGAAGCAACACATGCACACAGGAATTTCCCCCAAGAATTTCAACTGTAGTTTGCTTTAAGCTAGAGGTTTGGTCATCCCTTTAAAAATGTATATATATCATCCCAAAACCCAGCTTGACAGATCTATCAAAAATATAGATCTTGCACAGAATTCATTTTGACCTCTATATTCTTAGATTATGAATAGTGTTAACTAGAGTGATAGGGAGCTTTGGGCACAACCTGTGCAAAATTGGCAAATAACATAGACACTTATTAAAATGGTAATTATGTCATTTCAGTAAACTTATTCTCAACACTGGCATATCTAAAAGAATGCCTGACATCAACTTGCCTGAAGTCTCACACAGTAAAGCACACACAGTTACTAAATACAGTGGCGTAGCGTGGAGGGGCATGGGGGCTGTGGCCAAGGGTGCACAATATGACGCGAACCAGGTGCCCCCCCATATCCCCTCGCGCCCTGGCAGCAGCAGGGGCTGGAGAGCATGGAGCATGGAGGGTGAAGATCGATCACCCTCTGCGTGTCCCACCCACACCTGGCGCGTCAAGCCGCAGCTCCCCCTTCCCAGGGTCAATCCCTGGGGCAGAGAGCAGCTGCAGCGCCTGGCCTCCCCGGCCGAGGCTTCTCCGTCCCCAGGTCAAGCCTGACCCGGAGGGCGGAGAGAGGCTGTGGTGCGCAAGGAAGCTCTGGCAGAGAGAAGAAAGTCCGCCCACTTCCTGGACTGGGGCGCGCGAGTGTGCCAATGCCGCCGCAGCCTCCCTCCATGCACCACCCCCTTTGGCCCGTGCACTATTTATCTACACTCCACCGTTGACTAAATCAGAGGTCAGCAAACTTTTTCAGCAGGGGGCCGGTCCACTCAAACCTTGGGGTGGGGTGTGGACTATATTTTGAAGGGAAAAAAGTGAACAAATTCCTATGCCCTAATAACCCAGAGATGTATTTTAAATAAAAGCACACATTCTACTCATGTAAAAACATGCTAATTCCCGGACCGTCTGCGGACTAGATTTAGAAGCCAATTGGGCTGGATCCAGCCCCCGGGCCTTAGTTTGCCTACCCATGGACTAAATATTGCTGCTGGTGGAAGAGAAAACTGGAAACCTGTTATGTATTAAATCTGGTGGCAGCAGTAGTCACCAGCAAATTTTCCCCACAGTGCATTTGAAGCAGAGCAGCATATCTAAGCAGTGAAAACCTGGAACCTCAGCCACAGTACCCTTTAAATGTAATCAACTATTCTTAAATTGTGGTGGTACTATGCTCCAGTGGCCAGGGAAAGAATAGAATCCTGCTAGGTATAGAAAGAGGCTTATTGAAATACAATGCATTATTTTCAATAAAGCTGTTCTCAATTCACACACCAGTGCTCCTTTGAAAAAGAGATTTTATGTCTAGAGCAAAACTTTCAGATTAAATCTGTGTGTTGTCCATAGTCAGAAAACAGCTACATGGTGCAACTGAATTGGAAAAAGAGAAGTGCTTGAATTATTCAGGTCAAGCAGTTCAGTGAGCATCCCCTCAATGCTTCATATAGTCCATGTTTGTCACATGGTGCTAAAGTTACCTACATATTTCCAGTTCCCTTTGCAGTGTCTGGCTATGCTCATTTGCCTCAGAGAGCTCCTCACTTAATATCTTCTTGGCTGGAAAAAAACACACCCAGATATACACACTACAGAGGACTAAGAATAAGCAGTAAAGAGTAAATAATGAAAGGAGAACAACTAAAACCAATGGGCTGGATCTCACTAAGGAGTCCCATCGTTGAGAGGATTTACACTTGCACAAGAGAACACCCTCCTCAGCAACCAGACCTTAGATCCTCCCATTTAGCACCATACTCTTTGACTCCTCAACATAATAGTCAATATAAACCAAAATAAGATAAAATTTATTATAATCACCCATTCATTATCACAACAATTCATTATTACAAAGTCTCCAAACCACACTAGCAGCCACTCAAGCACACACCCCACCAATCCCTCTCTCAAACACTCCTTCCTTCACAAACACTTTCCCATCTCCAAAACTAGGGCCACCAGATGCAGAAGATGACAGGATTCCTGAACCTTTTGAGAGTTGAGTAGAAGAGGGAATTTAAACAGGTGTGGTTTGTCATGCAAGCACTGATGTATGCTAGGGACAGAGGAGGGCAGGGTGGCTGGAGGCCTGTATTTAATGGAGCAGGGGGTCTTAATAGGCACCAAGGAAGGAGTTGGGGGTACTGTAGTGCTTGCAACCACCATAATAACAACCCCAGGAACAGACCCAGAAGGTGATGGGAGTCATGCATTCAGAAACAGCACTGGGAGAGAGGCAAAAACAGAGGCTTTCATAAATACTGAAACTGCTTTTGTGCCACTTAGTGGATGTAGTCACATACAACTCTTGCATTTTCATTTTCTCTTTGGGAGCCACACCTTGGGAAATCCTGCCTTTTCAAGTCACAGGAGCCTGACTTGGCATCCTTTGCCCAGGGCTACACCCTGCTCTGCAAAAGATTCTGCATAACCATTGCTAACCTCTCTGCACTCTTCTTACCTTGCTGCAGTTTATTGATCCTTTTTACTAGCTCTTCAACTTTTGGCTCCAGAATTTCCACTACAAAAGGGAGAAGAAATCTTACCTTTAGTCACATTCTTAACTATGTTAATTATTTACAGAATAGTGACTACTTTAAAACATCCTAATTGGATAAATTCACTATAACTATTCACCTGTATATCATCGTATGATTATATTGATCAGGATGACATAGCTCACAAGCCTTGATGCCGTGTTTTATGTTTCCCCATGCAGCCTCTATTAGGACAGTTTTCTTCCTTCCCCGAAATCCCCTTCTCACAAACATTTTTTCCTCAAATCTTCCACTTTTCCCTCCTCTTGCAGCTTCAGGTCAAGTCAATGATGCCTCTAGTGGTCATGTGCCCTATCTACTAGGTATAGTCCTGTTTGAAAGGCTCTCTGGTCAAACTTCTAAAGTGAAAGAACTCAAAAAAGGGGGAGCAGGAGGGGTCTAGAAGTTGCCAGCCAAGAGTTGTCCCTCTAACCTGGGCAACAGACTGAGCCAGGACACAGCTCATGTGGTCACAGTCTTCCCCACTATGGCAAGGTGTACCGTAATTCTATATAAAGCTTAGTAATTATTTAATAAATTGCCATCTATACATATACATTAATGTACGCAAATTAGTGTCCTCTTTTGCTCTTTTTTGGCCACATGTAAGTGCCAACCCTATGTCTCTCTCTTTCTCTCTCTCTCTTTATGGCCTCCACACCACTCACTGTTTCTTTTAATGGATTCCCCAAGTTTGTCCACCCCAACGTCTACAGAGTAATGAAGTCACTATGTACAGTATATTAACCACACATTTTTTATGCCCCACTAAGAAGCACAGAAGAAATGATGCACTGTGTATTTTATCTCCTGGAAGATATGGAAACATCTGTTACCATTGGCCCTTGGAGCGATCTCAACGGGAGTAAACCGGCCCAGGTGAGATAAACCTTGCCGACCCCGGGTACAGGCAACCCTGGCAACTGTAGCTGGTTGTGGGTGCTGGAATTGTAGCTCTAGCAAGGGGGAAACAACAGTTCACAGGAATCTTAGGGAAAGCCATGACTGATAAAGTGGTATAAAAGTGCTTTAAATGTATGGTCTGGACATGACTAGATCAACAAGTGTAAACCTCAATTACTAAATGTTAGAAATCCATCCCTTTAAAAGTGTCTCCCAGCTTTTCTGGTACTAAGAGCAGATAAAATGAGCTGTTCCAGTTCTCATCAACCCTTTATACACTTTGCTATTATCCTCTGCATGCCCCCCTATTCTCTACTTGCATGCTTAGTTCATGGTTATTTCCTTCTAACCATTTGGTCTATAGATTCAAAATACCATTCTGCATTTGTTTCACAAGTGACAGTATCTCCTCCATTTTCGTTGCAAAGTCCCAGGGATCTGGAGAGAGAACAAAAGCAAACACAGAATTGTCTGGATGTTGCCATAACTCAGCATCCACCACATAAAGTCAGTCACAAACGAAGCCAGCCACGTGAAAACCCAGGAGGCACTGAGGCCTTCTGCAGCTTGCTTTGTAAAGGTAAAGGTAAAGGGACCCCTGACACTCAGTTAAGTCCAGTCGTGAATGACTACTAGCTGAGGGAGCCGGCATTTGTCTGCAGACAGTTTTTCCGGGTCATGTGGCCAGAATGACTAAGCTGCTTCTGGCAAAACCATAGTGACGCACGTTTACCTTCCCGCCGTAGCGGTACCTATTTATCTACTTGCACTTTGACGTGCTTTCAAGCTGCTAGATGGGCAGCAGCTGGGACTCAACAACGGGAGCTCACCCCGTCGCGGGGATTTGAACCACCGACCTTCTGATTGGCAAGCCATAGGTTCAGTGGTTTAGACCACAGCACCACCCGCGTCCCTTTAGCTTTTTTTTTGTATGGAACAGTTATTCTCTCATCCTCAATTCTCCATCTGAAAAGGGAAGAGCAGTGATCTTTTTCCAATGGTTATTAAGAGGAAAACAAGACTATACAACATTTTGCACATGGAAAGGGTGATAGAATTCTAAAAGCAAGTTTTCAAATTTACTAGAATGCCAAGATTCTCAGCAACTGAGCTCTTCAGACAGGCTTTATTTCATAGCTAGATCTTTACCGCAGATATCCACTTGTTAGGGTTTTAGTCTTGGTTTTAAAATATTTGGTTTTGTGTTTTTGAATGTTTTTAATGTGCAAATACACTTGAGAAAGTAGTTTAGAAGGCAATTAATAAATCAATTGTAGTAACAACAAAACAAAATAAAAAATAAAAAAAATCCTTCCAGAAGCACCTTAGAGACCAACAACAACTGTAGATGTGAAACGCCTGCCAAGGTTAGACAGGTGGGATACCAGAGAACTGCCCAAACAGTGGAACTCTCTCCTGAGATTTGTTCACCTGTCATTGTTATCTTCAAGATGCTAAGTCAAGTATATCCTTCTCACTTGGGCTGTTAAATATATTTAGGATTCTGCCGATCTTTACAGATTTTTTGATGGCTATTCTTTTGGTTTTTGGCCTTTATTATGTTGCTTATTTGTTCTTTTATTTGTCCTAAATAAATTTGTTTTAAAAGGAGTATACATTATGGGTTAGGCAGCAATCCTGTACTCCCTCACTGAAAAGTAAGCCTCCCTAATTCAAAGAAAGCTACTTCTGCATCCATTGCACCATTAGAAGACAGGATGTATATTCCTTGGTAAGATATATATTCATAAGAGCTGGATTATCAACTCCATATCCTTCCAAGACTGTTTAGCTGCTATCTGTACAGATCTAGCTGCTGTGTCCTGGAGGTGGGAACATAGCTGACAAGTTTATGTTTAGCTCCCAGGTTACAGTGGGTGGTATTCATCAAAGGCTTACTCTGAGCAGACTCACTGAGTTAGGTCAATTAATTAATTTCAATTAATTAATTCAATTAATTTACTTAGGTCAATTAATTTCATTGAGTCTACTCAGAGTCAGCCTTTGTTGAATACCACCCAGCCTATTTTCCTTGTATCCTCTGTGCTACTTCTCCCTTCAAAAAGCACCCCTAGCCAAAGCTGTTTTTAATTCACAAAAAATATACTATTCACAGTTGAAGAGATTCTTACCTTTCCTTGGGCTGTGTAAGGATAGTGAGAAAGTATGTTGCTGGTCTGTATTCCACCCTGTTTTGTTGTTATTCTTCGGTATTTTTTTTGTTGTGCTTTCTTTTTTATAGTGTGCTGTTTGTTCCTCACATTTGTTCCTGCCCTTAGCTGATGGCCTTTCTGGCCATGTTTTGCACCCATTTTTCTTGCTTTTAATACATAAAACATGTTTGGAAGAACTCCACATAAAGTCTTATGGATGCAGAGCTAAATCTTAAGGATTTAGAGGGAAATTCCTAGAGCTCAGGAGGGAAATAATGGTTATTTCCATGTGTTAACCAACTTCTCATTGCCCAACGCTAAGCCTAAGCTTTCCCTTTTCCCCTTTTCCTTTTTTAAGCAAAACTCACTGTGGAGAGAAAAATATGAAGGTTTGATAGAACTGCTGAGCTTTGTAAGGGAAATGTGACCATTTAGATCTGGCATACCCAACATGGTTTTCAGCGCCTGCTAAAATCATTCCTGTTTTGACAGGCCTATGTGGATACTTAGAAAGCTGAGGTAATTTTCATCTGCTTTCGTATTTCAACTCTTGTATGTTTTTAAGTAGGGTTATAAATTTATCCTGATTATATTTTCTTATCTTTTTGTAGACCGTTTTGAGGGTTTCTTTCTTTACAATCAAGTGGTAAACAAACAAAATGTCCCTGTGATCCCGGCAGCCCCCTCCATCCCGCAGCCGGCTTGGTACCTGTCAAGGCCCTCTCCCCATTTTAATGTTTTTCAGTGGAGGGGCTTTTGGGGTGGGGGCTGTTTTATGGAACGGGTGGCCAGGCCAGTTACTCTTGAGCTCATTTTGGTCTTGCTGCCCATCCTTCCCTCCCTCCTATTTCTTCTCACAGACAACTTTGAGACCTCCTCGCCTTTCCTCTCCCCTCCATGTTCAAGCTAGCAGAGTATATGGGAGTGCTGGGTTCTCCTCCACAGCCACCTCTCTCACCTGGATCGTTTCCCTCCATCGTGGTTCCCTCGTTTCTGTTGCAGCAGCCCCTGCTTCCGGCCTGGTTGTGGAGCTCCAGAACCTTGGACTTTGCCCGCCCTTTCTCAACTGCCCCTTTTTGCTTCTCCCTGTTCTTCAGAAACAGCCAACCCCAGCAAGAACCAGGCCCAAATATACACTCCTCAAGAAAAGGGCTTCAAGCATGTGCATGCCAAGGAAAGGAGGAGCTGTGACTCTGTTTTTTTGTTTTGTTTTTTAACAAGAATTTATTGGTTTTCCACATCAAAACAAATACAAATACAACAAAAGAAAAAACAACAAATACAACAAAAAAGAAACAGAAATAAAAGAAAATACATACCTACACCGGAACACCAACACTCCATAAATTTAATTATACTCTTGTTTCCAATCTAATTGGGGGGACTTCCCCCGTTCTCTCCTCTGCTTTCAATTCTGATTTACATTAGTAACTTTCTATCTATTTTAACAATTCCTTCACCTAAATTCATATTCTTCCTCTCTAGAACTTATGTCATTTAACATCAAAATATCAAAATACAACTTCTTAATACAAATCTTAACTTCTTATAACCTTATCTATCTCTTATTTCACTAGAACTGCTGCTGGTATTTCTAATTCATACCTTATAAAGTATTAAACTATCCTTCTTTAAAAACAATCCAAGTATCTCTTCTCTATTCCAAATCAATTTTTAACACTCTGACTTCAGGGTACCGTGATAAGCCTTCCTGATTACACGTCTAAAGTTTTTCACCCTACCCCTCTTCTTACCATTTTTTCTCCCCCCCTCGGAATCACCCACTAAACTTCCCCCCAACCCTTTCCAAAACCATTGTCCAGAATGTCCTCTTTTTCCTTGTATCTAAAAGCCAAAGCCTTGTCCCAAAACATCCTTGCAAAGCTCTTCAGGAAATATGATACATCACCATCTGGCTTCTCCATTTCAATCTTCAAATCAAATTTTAATTGTAATTCCCAAGATTGTTGTTCCTGCATTTCTGGGCTCCCACCCCAGAAATCCGTTATAATATGTCTGAGTCCAGCCCTGGGTCTCTCACACCGACAGGGTTTTTCTTCTTCTTGGAGTTGCGTAGTCACTGTGTATTGTTCTCTAAATATTTCCTCAAGTTCCTTAGCAAAGTTCTCCGAAACCTTACTAGTCCCAAAAAAAAATTCAGCGACATTCTGATTCAACAGTTCTAATTTCTGATTCAACAGTTCTAACTTCAAAAGAATTGTCCTTTGTCCTTGGGTCATTCCCGGATCTAAAATCATTTTAAAAGCGAAACCAAAAAAGGCAGAAGTAGGCAGGAAATAACAAAGTTCAGTACTTTTCCATCTTCAAGTCTCAAGTTGCAGCCGCCATTTCCCCCTAATCAGGGTGCAAAAATTCTCTCTTTATATTCCACCGTCTTTGAGAAGAAATGCTTTAAGAGTCTCAGTCCTCCCCTAACAGGGGTTTTGACAGATAAACTAATCAGAAAAACTCCAAAAGAAACATTGTATCAGCCAAATGCCGCAACAGCCAGATACACTGTTACTTTCTTCGTTTATCGACAGGGAGAGGAACTGACTTCCTTTTTAACGTTTCTCCCCAAAAGCCAATTGAGCCAATTTAGTAGCCAATTAAACTCCGTACTTACAGCTTACGGGGTTCTTCTTTTTTCCCCTTCAATTAAGTAAGAACGAGGCGCTCATCCACGGCAGCAGCCGCCACTTAGCTTCCCCGGCTGGGGCAAACCTCCACAGCCCCGCGCCGTTGCCCTTTCACTCCGGCGCCCCTTTTACAAGGGGAACCGGAGAAAGGGTCAGCGCAATGGGGCCCGCTGGAGAGCCCACACCGTGGGACGCTCGACCCGCGGCTTAACGGAGCCCGCTGCGCGGTAGCGGAGCTCCTAGCCCCCGGGGAAGCCAGGGTTGTCTCGCAACCGAGACAACCCCCGACCGCCGGTAATGGTGTCCTCACCGGAAGTTGGAACTGTGACTCTGGTCCCAGGTCTCCAGGGGTTTATTAGGCTCCTTCGATGACACCTTCCCACACAGCCTGGCTATTCACAACCGTTCAGCTCATCCCTCAGAGGTATGAGAGCCCGTCTGTGAAATACCGTGATTTGGCTGGCAGGATTTGAACAGGCCACCCTCCCATCCACCAGCCTTTCTAAAGTGTACAGAATCAGTGAAAGGGTGGCAAAAGGAAGGAGTTGGCCGCCTGCAATAGTGCTAAAGACATTGTTGCCTCATTACACAACTGAAGAAACCACCGTGAAACAGGGATCTGAGCAGGTCAGAGTCAACTATGTAAATGGTTGTTTATTTCTGGATCTATCCTAATAAGTGTTATTGGATTTGCTGGTTTTGAAACTGGATTTGTAATGGCTTTTAGTCAAACACAATAATTGAAAAAGAACTATGGAAACAACCCTAACCCCTTTTAATAGGTGGAACCTCCGTTGAGTTCAGTAGGACTTGCTTCTGAAGAAACATAGCTGAAATTGTGCTGTAAGTTATTCTAGTTTACCTCTCTATCCCTACTCAAAGACAGTTTCAATTTTAAAATGTATTGCACTGTTCCAGAAGACATAGAGGTCCAGACTTTAACAAGCTTCTAGGCAGACAGAACTCTACATTTGAAGGGCAGCCACCCCAAAAAACCCTCATTGTGCCTAGACCTGATTTGGAGCACAGGTGATGTAAAGGTAAAGGTAAAGGGACTCCTGACCATTAGGTCCAGTCGTGGCCAACTGGGGTTGCGGCACTCATCTCGCGTTACTGGCCGAAGGTGTACAGCTTCCGGGTCATGTGGCCAACATGACTAAGCCGCTTCGGGCGAACCAGAGCAGCGCACGGAAACGCCATTTACCTTCCCGCTGGAGCGGTACCTGTTTATCTACTTGCACTTTGACGTGCTTTTGAACTGCTAGGTGGGCAGGAGCTTGGACCAAGCAACGGGAGCTTACCTCGTCGTGGGGATTCAAACCGCCGACCTTCTGATCAGCAAGCCCCAGGCTCTGTGATATCTGAACTCAAAGGGGAATGCTTCTTAAAGGCCACAGTGGAGCTTATTTATTTATTTATTTATTTATTCATACATACATTTGTTGTTGTTGTTCAGTCGTGTCCGACTCTTCATGACCCCATGGACCAGAGCACGCCAGGCACGCCTATCCTTCACTGCCTCTCGCAGTTTGGCCAAACTCATGTTAGTAGCTTCGAGAACACTGTCCAACCATCTCATCCTCTGTCGTCCCCTTTTCCTTGTGCCCTCCATCTTTCCCAACATCAGGGTCTTTTCTAGGGAGTCTTCTCTTCTCATGAGGTGGCCAAAGTACTGGAGCCTCAACTTCAGGATCTGTCCTTCTATTGAGCACTCAGGGCTGATTTCTTTAAGAATGGATAGGTTTGATCTTCTTGCAGTCCATGGGACTCTCAAGAGTCTCCTCCAGCACCATAATTCAAAAGCATCAATTCTTCGGCGATCAGCCTTCTTTATGGTCCAGCTCTCACTTCCGTACATTACTACTGGGAAAACCATAGCTTTTACTATACGGACCTTTGTCGGCAGGGTGATGTCTTTGCTTTTTAAGATGCTGTCTAGGTTTGTCATTGCTTTTCTCCCAAGAAGCAGGCGTCTTCTAATTTTGTGACTGCTGTCACCATCTGCAGTGATCATGGAACCCAAGAAAGTGAAATGTCTCACTGCCTCCATTTCTTCCCCTTCTATTTGCCAGGAGGTGATGGGACCAGTGGCCATGATCTTAGTTTTTTTCATGTTGAGTTTCAGACCGTATTTTGTGCTCTTCTCTTTCACCCTCATTAAAAGGTTCTTTAATTCTTCCTCACTTTCTGCCATCAAGGTTGTATCATCAGCATATCTGAGGTTGTTGATATTTTTTCCGGCAATCTTAATTCCGGCTCGGGATTCATCCAGCCCAGCCTTTCGCATGATGAATTCTGCATATAAGTTAAATAAGCAGGGAGACAATATACAGCCTTGTCGTACTCCTTTCCCAATTTTGAACCAATCAGTTATTCCATATCCAGTTCTAACTGTAGCTTCTTGTCTCACATAGAGATTTCTCAGGAGGCAGATGAGGTGATCAGGCACTCCCATTTCTTTAAGAACTTGCTATAGTTTGCTGTGGTCAACACAGTCAAATGCTTTTGTGTAGTCAATGAAGCAGAAGTAGATGTTTTTCTGGAACTCTCTAGCTTTCTCCATAATCCAGCGCATGTTTGCAATTTGGTCTCTGGTTCCTCTGCCCCTTTGAAATCCAGCTTGCACTTCTGGGAGTTCTCGGTCCACATACTGCTTAAGCCTGCCTTGTAGAATTTTAAGCATAACCTTGCTAGCGTGTGAAATGAGTGCAATTGTGCGGTAGTTGGAGCATTCTTTGGCACTCCCCTTCTTTGGGATTGGGATGTAGACTGATCTTCTCCAATCCTCTGGCCACTGGCCATTTATACATACATCCTCTGGCCATTTATACATACATACATACATACATACATACATACATACTGTACATACATACACCGCCCATCTGGATGGGTTTCCCCAGCCACTATGGGCAGCTTCCAACAGAACATTAAAATGCAATAATCTATTAAACATTAAAAGCTTCCCTAAACAGGGCTGCCTTCAGATGTCTTCTAAAAGACTGGTAGTTGTTTTTCTCTTTAACATCTGGTGGGAGGGCATTCCACAGGGCGGGTGCCACTACTGAGAAGGCCCTCTGCCTGGTTCCCTGTAACTTAGCTTCTCGTAGTGAGGGAACCGCCAGAAGGCCCTCGGACACTGGACCTCAGTGTCCGGGCAGAACGATGGGGGTGGAGACGCTCCTTCAGGTATACTGGACCGAGGTCGTTTAGGTCAGCACCAACACTTAGAATTGTGCTCAGAAACGTACTCAGAGCAAATGTAGGTCTTTCAAGACCAGTGTTATGTGGTCTCGGCGGCTGCTCCCAGTCACCACTCTAGCTGTCACACTCTGGATTAGTTGTAGTTTCCAGGTCACCTTCAAAGGTAGCCCCACATAGAGCGCATTGCAATAATCCAAGCAAGAGATAATTAGAGCATGCACCACTCTGGCGACACAGTCCATGGGCAGGTAGGGTTTCAGCCTGCGTACCAGATGGAGCTGGTAGACAGCAGCCCTGGATACAGAATTAACCTACGCCTCCATGGATAACTGTGAGTCCAAAATGACTCCCAGGCTGCACACCTGCTCCTTTAGGGGCACAGTTAACCCATTCAGGACCAGGGAGTCCTCCACAGCTGCCCGCCTCCTGTCCCCAAAAAACAGTACTTCTGTCTCGTCAGGATTCAACCTCAATCTGTTAGCCGCCATCCACCCTCCAACTGCCTCCAGACACTCACACAGGACCTTCACCGCTTTCACTGGTTCTGATTTGAAAGAGAGGTAGAGCTGGGTATCATCTGCAAACTGATGAACACCCAGCCCAACCCCCCTGATGATCTCTCCCAGCGGCTGCATATAGATGTTGAAAAGCATGGGGGAGAGGATGGAACCCTGAGACACCCCAAAAGTGAGAGCCCAGGGGTCTGAACACTCATCCCCCACCACCACTTTCTGAACATGGCCTAAAAGAAAGGAGTGGAACCACAGTGCCTCCAGCTCCCAACCCCACTAGACAGTCCAAAAGGATACCATGGTCAATGATATCAAAGGCTGCTGAGAGATCCAGCAGAACTAGGAAACAGCTTTCACCTTTGTCCCTAGCCCGCCGCCGGAGATCATCGACCAGTGCAGCCAAGGCAGTTTCAGTCCCATGTTGAGGCCTGAATCCCGACTGGAAGGGATCCAAATGGTATGCAACCTCCACCCGCTCAATCACCTTGCCCAATAATGGAAGATTTGAGACTGGGTGATAGTTGGCCATATTGGCTGGGCCCAAATATGGTTTTTTAAGAAGCGGTTTAATAACCGCTTCTTTAAGCAGATCTGGGAAGGCTCCCTCACAGAGGGAGGCTTTCACCACCCTGCAGAGCCCATCGCCCAGAGCTTCCCGACTTGCTTTAATGAGCCAGGATGATCAAGGATTAAGGAGACAGGTGGTTAGTTTCACTCATCCAAGCAGCCTGTCCACATCCTCGTAGGTAACAGATCAGAACTGATCCCATGTGACTTGACTAGACAGGACTCTAGCACTCTCCCGCCCCGGCCCTGGTCCCACGGTGGAGTCTACCGGTTTCCAAATTTGAGCGACTTTATCTAAAAAAAAACTTTGCAAAATCATTGCAAGAAGTCTTGGGGTGCTCACAAGACCCCAATGGTGAAGGTGGTTCCGTTAAGATTGCGACCCATCTGAAAGAGTCTCCTGCTGTTTTCTGCAGATGCAATAGAGGCGGTGAAGAAGGTCCTCTTCGCCATCGCTATCACCACTTGGTAGGCTTAACATTGAACTCTAACCTGTATCTGGTCTGATTCAGAATGAGTTTTCCACCACTGGCGCTCTAGCTGCCTCAGCAATTGTTTCATCGTCCTCTTCTCTGAGGAAAACCACAGGGCTGTCCAGGCTCCATGCAATCGGAGAGGGTGCTTGGGAGACAGACAGTTGATAACCCTGGTTAACTCTGCATTCCAGCGGGCCACTAGGGAATCAGCTGAAAGGCCATCAACGTGGGATAAAGCATTCCCTACCACTCTCCAAATGGATCCATTAAGTGGCGGGGGCGGACCATCCAAATCAGTCCCACCTCCCTGCAGAGGGGAAGGGTCTCAGAGAAATCCAGTTGCACCAGGAAGTAATCTGACCATGGCACTTCTTTTGTTTCGCTTTTAGTGTCAGATCACCCACGTCTATAGAGGTGAACACCAGGTCTAAGTCATGTCTGTGACTATGAGTTGTCCCAAACTTATATGAAGTCCTGAGTGGTTCCTTGTAAGGTCATGTCGGCATGGATGTTAAAATCCCCTAGGACAACCAAACTAGGTGTCTCCAGGACATCCACCACAACCGAAAGCAGCTCAGGCAGGGAATCCTTCGTGCAGCGTGGAGTTTGGTAATCCAAAAGGAATCCTGTACTGCCCCTATTGCCCAAATTCCAGAACATGCACTCAGAAAACTGGGTCTTCCCATGGGGACACCTGATGCAAGCTAATGACTTCCTAAAAATCACTGCATCCCCCCCTCCCCACCTACATGACCTTGGTTGCTGTGCATAAGAGAAACCTGGTGGACAAGCAGTGACAAGAAGCAGCCCATCTGCCTCTTCCAACAAAGTCTCTGTTACACATGCCAGGTCAAGTCCTCCATCCACGATCAAGTAGTCGTGGATGACAGCCTTCTTGTGAATCATTGACCTGGCACTGCACAACAGCACCTTATGGTCATGTGGGTCTCCCTTGTTGATTCCAGTATCCTTCCGGTCAAGATCAGAAACAGAGGCAGGGATAGTCTTCAAACAATGACTAAACCTGCCTCCTTGGTAATGACATGGTCTGGTCTTAGCGTAACTCCTCCTCTTACCCATGATCACTGAGATCAGATGTCCCAGTGCATCCCCCTTGTGGAACCTGCCCGAGCCATTCTTCTGGCTGGGGCCCACTCCCAAGCAGCCCTGACCCTCTCCCCTTCAGAACAAAATACAAACTATACAATAAATCAGTAAGACCAGGGGTCGGCAACCTAAGGGCCATGGGCCACAAGCAGCCCACAGGGGTTAACCGGCACATGAGCTGCCCCCGAACAGAGCCGCCCGCTCAGCGAGTCCCCGCATGCTGCACTAAACCAGATGTGGGGACTCGCTTCTGCGGCACCAGAAATCTTGTCTGTGTAGATGCAGATGCCGGAAATCACACGCGCGCTATCCAGTCCACGGAGGGATCTCCGCTGGGGTGAACCCGCCCAGGTGAGGTAAACCTTGACGACCCCTGAGTAAGACAGTATAATCTAATTTTTTTTAAACCATTTATACTGAAATAAACTAATCCCCAGCCCCAACTAAACGTTTATCTCATCCTCAACAGAGCAAAAACAAACAAACAAACAAACAAACAAAAAACATTTAAAATGCCACAGTTTAAAAACTATTTTAAAACATTTAAAAGCATTTTTTACATTTGCCGCAACCGTCGTTTGTTCCAGTGAGTCTGGACTCACAGCAAGACAATGTCCCTCCAGCCTCCTAGGAGTCTTTTATGTTGAGCAGGGTGAGTCTGGTCCCCGTCCCCTAGGCCAGATGGAAAGGGCCTTGCAGGGAGGTCTTCCTTCCAACACTCACGGCAGTAGCAGTGCCCCAGTGGGCTGAAGCTCCGAAGTCTCCATACGGTCAGGAAAGGCAACACTACATAAAATATGTTTTTAGTTAGGCTAGCCTTGAAGCTCTGAAGTCATGAATGACATTCAGTAGATCTGCATCTGTCAGACCAAGTCACAGCTTCTTCAGCAAGAGGGCCTGGTGGAAAGCACCACCACAGATACCTGGTTATTCCAGTGATGGACCCATGATCACTCCAGGACAAAGAGTCTACGAGACTAAAATGGGCCATATTCTATCAGAATCGGAGGCCAGGGCCCTTTCAAGTCACAATGCCTGCCAATATGATTATTTTAGTCTTGTCTGGATTTAGTTATGATTGGCCTGTCTTTCTCTAATCCACAAAATAAAGTTATGTAAATTACAAGCGATCATATACAAGGCAGTACAGTATTCCTTTTGTGAAGACCAAGACACAATCTGATTCTTTTAAGGATTATCCTGTTGAACCTCTGTGGAACAGGCTCTGACAAAGGAAAATGAGCACTAAGGCCACTTCTATTACCTTTGTGTGTACATCTTGAGGGAGAGAATACTTTAAAAAAAAAGTACCACCCTAGTTTGACTCAGCCATTTGAATTTTATATTCAAGTCAAATCAAGGATGCGAGCTTTTTAAAGCAGACACCAAGGTGTATTGAGAGAATGCTGGAGCATCTCCACACTGCAGGAAGTCAGCCATGCAGACAGATTACACAGTGGTTTGACTGCATGGACCGCCATAAACTGAAGTGCATCACACGTCTGAGCTACCAAGATTAGAATTGCAGCCAACAATGTAAGGCCCTCAAAATATGTAAGTCCCTCAAAATATTTTTAGAAGAGCTACAGTCCACAAAGCTCTCTGCACATAGGCCAGAACATTTTGCCCTCCAAATGTCGCTGAACTACAATTCCCAGCAGCCCTAGCAAGCATGGCTAATGGTCAGAGATGATGGAAGTTGTAGTACAGCAGCATCTGGAGGGCCAAAGATTCCCCACACATTGCATAGGTCTACTGATATGGCCAACGGGGTATCTGAAAGTTTCTCAGACAATCTGAAGAAATGTGAGCAAGAAACTGAATTGCTCTTATCCAGCAAAGCCATATTGATGTGTTACATGGAATACAAACATTTTTTACTAAGTCTGCTGTCTGTCTGTGCTGTCACTACTGAGCCAGAGCCAGCTCATAGGTTTCTTAGGTTTTTCTTGGGAGAAGAGCCATAGCTCCATTTCTAGATTTGTGAAAAACACATGTTGGGGATCTACACTGCAGCTCAACCTTGCCCAGTGCAGATTCACATGCTGGTAATGGTTTTATACCTGATCACCCATCCTTAAAATTACTGCAACGTTGTAAGTGAACTGAATGTTTGCATAGCAATCAGCAATCCCATGCAAAAAATACCGCCTCTTGTTAGCTGTGATCTTCTCTTTGACAATTTTTTAAATAGAAAGATATACTCACTCCTGAAATAATAGTGATGTAAAAGCTAATAAAATTAAAATCTCATAGAGAAGTGCCCATTATAACTCTATGCACAACCAACTTAAACACAATCATAGTACATCAAGGAAAACCAGCTGAACGAACATGTGGCTGAATTCACATGAATATGTTTTCAATGCTGAATTCTAACACTTCTTGTGATTTTCTTGTACGTTTTTCACCTCACTTCAAAGCAATGCCAGTTGAAGTAAGCAAATATAATGTTTAGAGTTGCACCCACACAATTTCTCAGAAATTCTTTTGATAACAGGTGCTCCAAGTCAGTACTAACCTAAGATAAACTCAGCATAGACAAGACTTGTAAACACTCCCTCACTTGATTGCATGTGGCATCCAAGGATCTCTGCCAGGTGATCAGGCAGGAAAGCTATAGAAAATCTGGTTCTTTTAGGCAACAAATCACTGAGTTATGTGCAGGCAGGCAAACTAGTAGAACAAAAAAATGTTGCAACCCTTTTGGGACTTGCTTGAAGGGTTCCAATGAAGGCAATTAGTTCTGATTATGCATTGAAAAACACTTTGCATAGCTTAAACAGATTATCCTAATTAAGTATGCCAGCAGATTAAAAAACACACACACACACACCCTTTTTTTTTTTAGTAAAAGTGCTTTTGCAGATACAGGGTTCTCCTCTGTGTGAGAGGAGAATGGTACTTCTAAGTTTATGCCTAGTAAGACACATGTCTTTACAAAACTATTAGCTTCCTCAGATGCCAATTTATGCAGATTTAAATCAATGAATTACCGTATTTTTCCATGTATAAGACTAGGTTTTTTAACCAAAAAAATAGGTTTAAAATTGGGGCTCGTCTTATACACAGGTAGTGCTGAGGGGTGTTTTCTTAATTTGAAGTCCCCAAAAATAGAGGGTGCCTTATACATGGGGGTGTCTTATACACGGAAAAATACAGTAATTACAACAGCCCTGCTATTTGCAAGGCTGACACAGAGAATCCCTGGAAACCAAAGAGTACAATTGATCCTGACAAGCTAAAACAGAAGATCTTTTGCTAAACACGGTGGCAGATGGAGAAAGAAACAGATATGCTGAGATGGAATTGATTTTAAAATGACTTGTGTTTGTATTTAATAAGATGCTTCCAGTTCTCAGTACAACAGTTCAGTCAGAAATATAAACCCTCATTGTCATTAAGCCACATGATGCATGGGATCACTGCTGTTCTTTTACCAGGGCAAGAAAACATGCTAGTTGAAAGCAAGCTGAGCAAGAAGCATAACATGCACCAGGAGGAATCCAATAGCAATAGATACACCCTGCAAAATAGCGTAGTTTCTCCAGTCACTGCAGTATTGGCAATGAGGGTAGAATCAAGTTCAGTGCTCAGCCTACATCAAAACTGGCCACAATCAGTACACTTAACAAAAGCATCCCAGGTTAAATCAAGCCTTACTACTCCCCACCACATCATGAGAAATCACAGGGTACCAAGATGGCCCACTGGAGAACAGACATTCCCTCATATTCCCCTTTGGACAAAAATAATACTTTTTTTAAGCCATCAGGAAGGACCAGGAAACAGAACAGACTCACTGGAGGACCAGCAAATTCATACAGGGCACATATTTGCACAGCAGAACAGCACCTGCTCAGGAAGGGGAAAGATGCAACTGTTAACTGCAAGAAAATGAGATGTTCAGTGTCTCCTTCTGAGAAGAGGAGCTGTCGCAACTAGTGGTACATCCAGACAAAATCTGGAAGTTGACAAGGATGTAAAAATAGCTATTTGTCATTATCAAGCCTCAGGAAGCTGTTTAGACAGGTCCAATTGTTCTTCCCTATTGCCAAATATATATTTTTAAAAAACAGAAATATATTTATTGCAGGGAGGGCTGCTGTTATCCCGGCACAGAAAGAGTAGTAGAGCTCTTATAGGAGCAGCGTGTTATTCAGCTAAAAACAAAGATTCTCCATTTCTGAACTTTTGCCAGCACCTGTTTCAATCTAAGATGGAGTTTAATTTTTTTAAAAGAAGACAGGGCAAAGGCAGGGGGAGGAGAATTACGGAGGACAGTGAGACAATTTTTCAAAGCCATTTAGGTTCTAACATAATACATTAAAAAGAATGTCAATAATCCATCATAATTACACAGTACAAACTGAGTCATCATATAGACATCAATTAATGTACCAGGACAGTTAAATACCCTTCAACATAACTATCCTCTAGTGTCAGGCCAAAGGGCTGACTGAAGCTGCTTCCCTAATTCAGTAGGCAATTACAGCCCAAAGAACAAGGATGACATTAGTCTAATAAAATATTTCAATTGCCCAGGATAGAAGAATCTTTGGAACTGGGCCTCTTCACTTGCACTCTCTCAAATCGGCATAAGCTACTTCTGCAGGAAACATTCATCTCTCTAGGTTACATGTTGTCTGAAAGTAATAGGTTCTTTATAAACCTCTAGCACCGACTAGATTAGACCCTGGACAGCTATTCTCAAAAGACAGCAAATATGGACAATCAAGTAGGTTATTGAAGGGCAAGTATTTTCAGAGATTACCAAGACCATATTTATTGCAAATTTGAACCTACTCTTAGAGAAACAGAGCAAGCCAGACTCCCTAGCTCCTGACTTTTGTCCAGAAGCATGGAAGTGGCCATCATACCCTCTTGGGAGGAAAAGAAACAATGTGATAAGCAATGTAATCCCACCCCCAACTCCAGTGATAATATCCATAATTCTAACCTGCTGGACTCCAGAATAGGCAGAAACCATATTTAAGCAGGATCAATATATGAAATCCCCCATATTCCAATTATATGCCACTTTCCCAGAATACAAGAGTCACATTTCCTTAGTAATCTCCAGTCTACCAGACAGTCTCTGTCCAGACTCAATCCCTTTCTCCAGGCATGGTGCCAAAGATCACAAGTAATATTCAACTTTTAAAAAGCAGGCTTAAACTTTATGAATTAATCACCAAAGGGACAGCTTAGCCTGAAAATTGCTATGTTTTTCATGCCCACACAGACATTGATCAGCTTGCAAAGAACAAAACCAGACATTCTTCCCCCACCCAGAGAAGTTCCTTGATCAAGAGTTGTCTGTAAGGAGGTGCACACAGGGTACAGTTCAGTATTAAAGTCCTAGGCTTTAGAGACCACCAAAGAAGCCATTCTCAGCACCATCAGTCCGGGACCCCTTGCTTCCTTTACTAGGATTGGGTGTGGTGGAATATTTGGGTGGGTAACGAATGAAGAGCCGGTCTTCTTCCTTCTTTATCCATCGCAGCAGCTTAGTCAGGACATTGATGGCACCAGCTTTGGTCACCAAAGAACTGAAGCAGGTATACAGTTCAAACTTACTTGTGACCTAGAGAAGAGAGGATGGGAGAAAAAAACATTCAGCCCCATTCAGTAGCGAGGCTGGGAACTCTCTGCAGGTGACCATTAGGCAACAGATACAGCCAAGTTATTAGCTGCAGAATGGCTGGGAAGCCAAAGCCTGCAGCTATATGCAAGAGAGGAACATACTATTCTGTAGCAGCGCTTTATGGGTAGCAAGTTCCCTAAACTACCAGATTTCACCAACCTTTGAGAACCTATAAAAGTTCCCAGCCACCCCACTCAAGAGCTGGACTCTTAATCCACTGAACAGCAGAAAGCATGTCTGTGATCCTTAAAACTTTGTGATGTTTGCTGCCATCTCCAACACAGATTATCAACAGCTCAAAAAGCCAGTCACAAGTTTTCTGTGACTCACCTAAGCCGTTTACCCCAGCTACTCTAATTTATAGGATGTTGATAAGAAAAAGTAAATTATTTGTGAGTATCTAAGGCATGGGTAAGGAATCTGTGCCTTCCAAATGTTGCTCAGCTATGACTCCCATCATTTCTGATCACTGACCATGCTGGTGAGGGGTGTCAGGAGTTGAGTCCAACAATATCTGGGGGGCATTAGGAAGAAAGGATTAAAATAAGTGTTTCTTTATTTTAAATCCACGAGGCGTTGGATTTACAGGGGTGAATCAATGGTGAAGGGAAATGTTGAGCACTCCTTTCCTCCCTCCCTGCCTGCCAAGTGTTGACATGAGGAAAGCATGGGCTTAGGAGTCCTGTATTATCCTCATAAGGGGTAGCTGCACTCTTAGCTAGCGATCACAAAGTCTCTTATTTGAAGAAGCAGCCGCAGTGTCATTCCTCACCCAAGCCAAGAGGGTTTCCTTTTCAGCTACATGGTAGATGAGACGCAGAGGGCGTGAGGTACTGTGGATACGACTGTGAAGGTAGTGATAGAGGTCAAAGAGTCGGTGCCGTTCATTCTCACTGCAGTAAGGCCCCTCCAATTCTGGGCTGTAATTGGTTAAAAAAAATACATATCAGGAAATCAAAGAACTTTGAGTCCCTCTATACCATTCTTCACTATGGGTCAGGCTACTGAACTCAGGCATAGTGAAGAATGGGAGGGATTTGTTCACCTCAACCACTGAGGTGAGAATTCTTCAGAGAGAATAGGAAAGGACAAAAATATAATCCCAGAAAAAGCCTCTAAGAAATGTCTGACAATCAGAAAATGTTTAGGCTCCAAGATGTTTCCCAGGCCCCAGACAAGTGGAAGCTATAGGGAAAGTGTTAGAACACCAGCACGTTTTTAGCTTCCAACGTATGGCTGCCCAGTCAGTTGTCTGCACCTGATGCCATACACAGGAGTTGACTTTAGACATTGCACAGCAAGATGTCACTTTTTAATCAATTCCATGTCTTTCTGAATTGGATCCTGTGCATAGCAGCACTTGAGATATGCTGTCCATAGGCAAACCGGGGGCCAGAACAAGCATGCACCCTAGCCATCTGCCAGCCTACAATGTATTAAAGTGGTCAGTGGAATATCCTAGCACGTCTTTAGGGGAAGGAAGCTGCAAAATCAGCACATGTCAAAACAAGTTACAGTGGTACCTCAGATTACAAACTTAATTCATTCCGGAGGTCCATTCTTAACCCAAACCCGTTCTTAACCTGAGGCGCACTTTCACTAATGGGGCCTCCTGCCGCACGATTTCCATTCTCATCCTGGGGCAAAGTTCTCAACCCGAGGTACTACTTCCAGGTTAGCAGAGTTTGTAAGCCAGTGTTTGTAACCTAAAGCGTTTGTAACCCAAGGTACCTTGGTATCTAAAACCCTTTCAGACGCCAATGGGGCTGTTTCTAGTTGCTTTTCCCCAAGGAAATGTGGGTGCTTCTGACCAATCAAGTATTCCTTTGGAGCTCCAGATGCATTAGCATTGAATCAGTAGCACCTCCTGTCAAAATGGCTTCCAGA
Source organism: Lacerta agilis (assembly GCF_009819535.1). Taxonomy (NCBI): domain Eukaryota; kingdom Metazoa; phylum Chordata; class Lepidosauria; order Squamata; family Lacertidae; genus Lacerta; species Lacerta agilis. Next base: position 40,092,862 of record NC_046327.1, on the reverse strand, counting down.
TTTCTGTGTACCTCTTACAAGACTTTGCCAGCTAGCAAGAATCTCCTGGTGCCCAACCTCAGGTTCTCCCTTGCGGCCCAGTAGTTTCTACACAAGAATTCTTTTTGATAAGGGGGGGAAACCTCATATAGACTTGCTCTATTTAAAGCTGTAATTGAATAAGGCCAGTTTAGCCCTTCCCACCTCTGGCTGGGAGTCATTGGAAGGGGGGGGGGGGAGACGAGGCAGGAGCTGTACCATCTCTCTAGGTTTGCCTGCCCCGAAAGCTAAGTCTAGATGCATCAACAAAGCAAATTTAACACTCACACAAAACAGTTCTGGGATGGAGCTTCTTCTGGGAATAGGATTGGGCAACAAGTTAACACTTGCAAGAGAAAATAAAATAAAAAATTCTTTCCAGTAGCACCTTAGAGACCAACTAAGTTTGTTCTTGGTATGAGCTTTGGACTCAACATGGACACTGGTACCAGAGCCTGCAATAAACCCAGATGCCAACTTTGCTGCCACATAAACCCGGACAACACCATTACTGGTCCCAACAACATCAAACATACCAGCTCAGGACCATTTAATTGCTCATCTTCCAACATTGTGTATGCAATCAAATGCCAACAGTGCCCTTCAGCTCTCTATATTGGACAAACAGGCCAAACCCTACGCCAAATGATAAATGTACATAAATCTGATATCAGGAATCACAAGACAGAGAAACCAGTAGGAGAACACTTCAAACTCCCAGGACATTATATAAAAGATCTCAAAGTAGCTGTCTTAATACAAAGAAATTTCAGAAATAGACTGGAAAGAGAAGTGGCTGAATTGCAACTAATCACCAAACTTAAAACCATGGAGAAACCTGGTCTGAACAAAGACATTGGATTCTTATCTCATTATACATGACCAAGCTATCTTTAGCCATCTCACCCCTTGCCTTTCCCTGCAAGACTAATTGCAGCGTTAAGACAGGTTTCCCACACCTATCAGCTGATCACCCATTCCCACCACCCTTCTGAGTAATACCCCTCCCCACTCCCTCACCATATATAAGGGTCTGGTGACTTCCGTTTCGGTGTATCTGAAGAAGTGTGCATGCACACGAAAGCTCATACCAAGAGCAAACTTAGTTGGTCTCTAAGGTGCTACTGGAAAGAATTTTTTATTTTATTTTGTTTTGACTATGGCAGACCAACACGGCTACCCACCTGTAACTTGCAAGAGAGGGAGAGAGAGAGAGAGGGGAAGAGAAACTGCACTGTTCTGCTTTATCACCCAGGTATTGTTGCAGTGCAGCAGGCTTCCTCAAACTTGGCCCTCTAGCTGTTTTTGGCCTACAACTCCCATGATCCCTAGCTAGCAGGACCAGTGGTCAGGGTTGATGGGAATTGTAGTCTCAAAACATCTGGCGGGCTGAGTTTGAGGAAGCTTGCAGTACAGGATCATACTACCCATTATACAACAGCAAATCCACTACAAAAACTCACTCAAAACATTAAGTGTTTACAAACACATTTGTATTCAGATTTATGAATGTTTGAACGAGACATTAAGGGGCACACCTAAAACCATTACATGTGTGAAGTCACACAGACACCAGGTGGGATTTTTTTGTGAGAAGAAGAAAAGATGGCTGGGAGATCACCTGCTCTTGATGGGGTTACACTTCCTCTGAAGGAGCAGGTAATGTAGCTTGGGGGTACTCCTGGATCCTCTGCTGTCACTTGAGGCTCAGGTGGCCTTGGTGGCCTGGAGTGCCTTCCATTAGCTTCAGCTCATGGCCCAGCTCTGGACAAGGATAGCATAACTTCTATTGTCTATGCTCTGGTAACCTCTAGGATGGATTACTGCAACATATTTGACACAGGGCTGCCTCTGAAGACAGTTAAGAAGCTTCTGCTGGTACAGAATTCAGCGGCCAGGTTGCACACTGGGACAAGATGGTTTGAGCGTATTACACCAATCCTGGTCTGACTGCACTGGCTGCCAATGAGTTTCCAGGCCCAATTCAAAGTTCTGGTTTTGACCTATAAAGCATTAAGTGGCTCATGACTGCAATACCTCAAGGATCACCTCTTCCCATATAAAACATCCCTGACTCTGCAATTATCATCTAAGGCCCTTCTCTATGTGCCTCCTCCACGAGACATCCGGAGGCTGTAGTGGCTCATTTGTGGAATGCTCTCCCCAGGGAGGTTCACCTGGTGCCTTCATTATATATTTTTAGGCACCAGGTGAAAACATTTCTCTTCAACCAGGCCTTTGACTGATGAATATGCCACAGCCTTTTAAATGTGTCTTTGGGAAGGGGGGGGTATTGTTTTGCTGTTTTGTTTTAATTGTTTACTTGTTTTTATCCTGTATTTTATTCTGTGAACCGCCCTGAGATCTTACGAAGGTTGGTATATAAATCTAATAAATAATAAAATAATAATAAGGTGAAATGTGCTACTACATTCTTATGAAGTGTCAGATTGGATTATTTGCAATAAGCAAAATCATTCACTTTCTTTAATGGTCTACAGGCAAAGAATTTCAAGCCCTAAACATTTGCTTCATTTGCAAATGTACTGGTTTGTTTTTATTATGTATTTTGTGTTTTTATATGTGTCAGGGAACTGCTATCGGGCAGTGGGAGGGGGGCTGAGGCTCTGTCAGAATACAGAGAGCCCCAACACCACCTGGACAGCAGTACCTCTTCCAGCGTCGGAAACAGCAACGCCTCTAGTGGGGAGGAGAGGGAAATGGGCAGCCTGGTGGGGAAGGTGCTTGGAGACGCCACGGAGAGCCCCAGCACCTCGTCTCATCTGGCTGACCAGGAGGGAGCTGCAACATTTCCGTCGCCCCAATTGTGCTGAGGGGGGAAACGCAAGGAGGGGAGGAGGAGACTCGGGGTTCCGAAATTATTATGTTGGGGATGTAGCCAGAAGGGGCCACTCCCGGATTCTGCTAGTGACTGAGATGGGCATGAACCTTGTTGCTCTGCACTGTAAATAGTTTGCACCAATAAAACCTGATAAAAGACAGGTTGGAGGACTGCCACGTTACTCGTGAGTAACCACCACAAGGATCTGACAATATGTTTCTTTTATGTTGTGAATTGCCCTGAGATCTACAGATGAAGGGTGACATTCAAATTTAATAAATAAAATAAATAAATAAAAATATGGTAGGAAAAGAGATAGGCAAGCAAGTAGCACTACAGGACACAATAGCTTTGTCCCTTAACAAGAGAACACTGCCCCTTAAAACACACACACACCAAAAAATTTGGGTCCCAAAACCAAGAGATTTTGCCTGTCTATCCAAATTAAATCTTGAGATTTTCAGTACTCTTTTCCAGGACAGATATCATGCAACACTGCAGTGAAGCAGAACTGTAAAGCATAAAAATAAGCCCAATCATATTTTCCAGAAACATGTCAATGACAGTCAAAACATTAAGAGGCAAAATGCTTCATTAACACCCCCACCTCCATGAGAAATGTTGAGAATTCAGAGGGGCCAGTATCAAGTCACAAACAAATTAAGCCACCCCCTATTGCACTTCCATCTCACTGCCTTCTTCAAAGAGCGCTCCTTGCTCCAAGGAGCTCTCACAGGGTCGAGAGCAAATCTCAGACCACGCCAGTGCTGTCAAGTATCCCGTTTCCCCCGGGAATCTCCCTTATTTCAAGCAGTTTCCCGCTGCTATCCCTTATTTTTTATATCCCTTTAATTTCCCGTTTTTTTCAAAGGAAGCAGCTTCTTTCCCTCCCCCTGCTGGCCAGGGACTGGGAAGACCTCGCCTCCTTGCAGCCTCAAAGCAAGCGGGAGCCATTTCCCACGTTTACAGGCGTCGTAGCCCACGGGCAGCGTTTCCAAAATACAGTAAGCCTACTACGTGCGTTCACACCAGTGCTGCCCACTTTTGCTTCTGGCTCCGCCAACCACTGCCATGTGACTGTCCCCGGGATAGGTGAGGCTGCTGATCCCTTATTTTCAAATCCGAAACTTGACAGCTATGGACCACGCATGCCTAATTACCTGGTGAACTGGGGAAGCTGCCGGTAGTTATCAGGTATATCCAGAGGCTTGTACATAAAGTGCCGGAGGTCTGGCACACCCACCAGCCCCACACTATAGGAAGGGCTTCTCAGGCCACTTGAGAGTGCCTGCAGGTAGTTCTGAGTCCTCATGCCCTCCTCAATGCGTTTCTTGCAGTCCGAGACAGAATAGAAAGACTCCTTGTCCGTGGAGAGAAGTATGAGGCAGACGGTACATTCTGCATCCAAGTAGGAAATATAAGCATAAAAGTAACAATCCGGGTTGAAGCGTGGCAAGCAAATAGGTGTCCAAATCTCCCCTGTTTGGAATGCAGAGGTTGCCCCAATGAGGTTGAGCAACAGATGCAAGTCAGTGGGTTCTAAACGGCAGTCTTCAATCACTGTTTTCTCCTGCACTGTGGTGACCAGCTGACTGCGGGCCACCAGAATGGAGAAGACAAGATTGGGTGTGATGGCCTTCTGGAGCAAAGTACCCAGGGAATCCCGCAGGGAGGCTTGGAGGGGCAGGCAGCGCACAGCACCAAGCAGGAAGCAAGGGTCCGACTCCACCAGGTTCAGCAGGCGGTTGAGGATCTTCTCTGAGCCGGTCAGCAGGCGCCGGAGGTCATAGTTCTTTTTCCGCTCAAAGATGCGGGTGATGCTGGCCTCCGTGAGCATGCTAATAATCTGATAGTAGACATACAAAAGCTCCTGCCGCAACTGATGCTCTGACTGCAAGGTGCGCGACACGGACACCAGCACCAGCGGGCCCTGCTGCACAAAAACCAGTTTGTGATCATCTGTGGTGGAAAGCAGAGAGTGCTAGTCAGAAGGTGCAGCAGACTGAGCTCTGCACAAATAGGACAGAACCAGATGTAAATCAAGCCTACCCAACCCTAAGGGGAAAGCAGGGCTGAGTAAAGTCTGCAATTCCATGGAAATGCAAAAAGCCCAAATAATGCAGTATTAGGTATAAAATTAGCATCCTGAGAGCATACCTTTTTCAAAAACGCATTTCTTGCCCTTATGGTTGCAAAGATATACTTGAAAGAGTTCTAGACAACATCAGCTGAATCTCAGCAACGTGGAAGAACAAGATCCCCGGTGGCCAGAGGCAGGATTTTAATGCCTTGTGTAGCTCCTTGTCTGTCTCCCAACCCCATGATGAGCAGAAGGAAAACACATGCAAATAGTCAAAGGGGAAGAATCTACTATGCCAAACAAGAAATAACTGTACTTACCTTAGTTTTATATTGCTTTATTTTTTAAAAAATCAACTTTATATAGTCATTATTTTTTTTTACTCCACATGATATTTAACTGAATGAGATTTCTTCCCCTAGGGGATCACAGAATCATAGAGTTGGAAGAGACCACAAGGGCCATCCAGTCCAACCCCCTGCCAAGCAGGAAACACCATCAAAGCATTCCTGACAGATGGCTGTCAAGCCTCCGCTTAAAGACCTCCAAAGAAGGAGACTCCACCACACTCCTTGGCAGCAAATTCCACTGTCGAACAACTCTTACTGTCAGGAAGTTCTTCCTAATGTTTAGATGGAACCTTCTTTCTTGTAGCTTGAATCCATTGCCCCATGTCCGCTTCTCTTGAGCAGCAGAAAACAACCTTTCCCCCTCATCTATATGACATCCTTTTTTGTAGTTGAACATGGCTATCATATCACCCCTTAACCTTCTCTTCTCCAGGCTAAACATACCCAGCTCCCTAAGCCGTTCCTCATAAGGCATCATTTCCAGACCTTTGACCATTTTGGTTGCCCTCCTCTGGACACGTTCCAGCTTGTCAGTATCCTTCTTGAACTGTGGTGCCCAGAACTGGACACAGTATTCCAGGTGAGGTCTGACCAGAGCGGAATACAGTGGTACTATTACTTCCCTTGATCTAGACGCTATACTCCTATTGATGCAGCCCAGAATTGCATTGGCTTTTTTAGCTGCTGCATCACACTGTTGACTCATGTCAAGTTTATGGTCTACCAAGACTCCTAGATCCTTTTCACATGTACTGCTCTCAAGCCAGGTGTCACCCATCCTGTATTTGTGCCTTTCATTTTTTTTTGCCCAAGTGTAGTACTTTACATTTCTCCCTGTTAAAATTCATCTTGTTTGCTTTGGCCCAGTTCTCTAATCTGTTAAGGTCATTTTGAAGTGTGATCCTGTCCTCTGGGGTATTAGCCACCCCTCCCAATTTGGTGTCATCTGCCAACTTGATCAGGATGCCCTCAAGCCCATCATCCAAGTCATTGATAAAGATGTTGAATAAGACTGGGCCCAAGACAGAACCCTGTGGCACCCCACTAGTCACTTCTCTCCAGGATGAAGAGGAGCCGTTAATGAGCACCCTTTGGGTTCGGTCAGTCAGCCAGTTACAAATCCACTGAATGGTAGCATTGTCTAGCCCGCATTTTACCAGCTTCTTTACAAGAATATCATGGGGCACCTTGTCAAAGGCCTTGCTGAAATCAAGAAAGGCTACATCCACAGCGTTCCCTTCATCTACCAGGCTTGTAATTCTGTCAAAAAATGAGATCAGATTGGTCTGACATGACTTATTTTTCAGAAACCCATGCTGACTTTTAGTGATCACAGCGTTCCTTTCTAGGTGCTCACAGACCGTTTGCTTAATGATCTGCTCTAGAGTGAGTTTGTTGGGCACAGAGTGAGTTTCTTGGGCAGGATAGGCTACTCAATCTAAACATTCATATGCCATATGCACAAAAGAAGGGGGCACACCATCTCCCTCCCCTCCTCCTCCAGATGATGGTCACTCCAAACAACTCTTTTAAAAAGGCAGCCAGGCACATAAGCAGGCCCTTTCAAGTTGTAGCCCTAGATGTTCCACTAGGTTCTGTGTTATAGTACAAACCTATACATGCCTTCTACTCATAAGGAAGTCCCACTGAGGGCTTACTTAAGTACTGAGTGAACTTACAGTAGCAACCTTTGATGCAAATACATGAAACATTGCATGCCAGAGCAGGACACATTCTGCACTTAAAAAAAGATTTACTACTACTGATCATAATAAAAATATGCACCAAGAAGAGATAAATTCTGCTGCCTGGACTAAGGTAAAGGTAAAGGTACCCCTGACCGTAAGGTCCAGTCGCGGATGACTCTGGGGTTGCGGTGCTCATTTCGCTCTATAAGCCGAGGGAGCCGGTGTTTGTCCACAAACAGCTTCCGGGTCATGTGACCAGCATGACTAAGCCGCTTCTGAGAGCCAGTGAGAGCCAGTGTGGTGTAGTGGTTAAGAGTGGTAGACTCATTATCTGGGGAACCGGGTTCGCGTCTCCTCTCCTCCACATGCAGCTGCTGGGTGACCTTGGGCTAGTCACAGTTCTCTGAAGTCTCTCAGCCCCACTCACCTCACAGAGTGTTTGTTGTGGGGGAGGAAGGGAAAGGAGAATGTTAGCCGCTTTGAGACTCCTTCGGGTAGTGATAAAGCGGGATATCAAATCCAAACTCTTCTTCTTCTTCTGGCGAACCAGAGCAACTACGTATATTAAGTACCTTTGGATTGTTTCCCCTATTTTGCAGAATTCATTCTGCAATTTTTACTATTTTGCTTCTGCTAGGCATGAAGAACAGCATGAAGCAACACAGAGAAGCAAGGTCCAGTCTCTGACCCCTGGGCTCCCCAGACATCATCAGACACTGCCTACGTGTTTCCAAGCATCTCTACAACCACAAGGGTGAGAAAAAGAAAGAAAGGAAATTCTTAGGAAGCTGGATTTTGAAACCAGAACATTTTTGCTTCTCTGCTTGCATGAAATCACAACTACATAGCCATGCAGTCCACATGACAACTTTCTTCACGCAAAAGAAAATTATCATGATAAAAACCCCAACTCCCTCTATTGCCCAATAACATAAATTCTTTTGGGACTTCCGGCCGGCCCGGGGGTTGGAGCCCCGCTACCGCACAGCGGGGCTCCGTTAAACCGCGGGTCGAGCGTCCCGCGGCATGGGCTCTCCAGCGAGCCCGCTATGGCGCTGAACCCTTCTCCCGATCCCCCTGTAAAGGGACAACGGGGGTGAAGGGACAACGGCGCCGGGCTGTGGAGGCATGCCCCAACCGGGCCGGCGAAGCGGCGGCGGCCGCCTGCGATGAGCGAGATCGTTCTACCTGATTTAGAAGGAAAAAAGAAGAAACCCGCAGGCCGTGAGTACTGCAATAATCAGACCTAAATTTTCTGACATTTGGCACTCCGGGAGGTACGTTAAAAAGGAAGCCCGTTCCTCCCTTTGTTTAAAGAAGAAATAACTGTTTCTGATTGTGACTGCTGCTGCAGTAGTGGATACAAAGTTTCGATGCAGTGTTTCTTTTGACAAGTGAGACTGGTTGAACCCCTTTTAGGGGAGCTAAGTTGGTGGAAATATTTCTTCTTGAAGTTGTGGGAATGCAATCCTTTCACCCTGACTCCAGGGAAAATGGCTGCGGAAACCTATGATTAAGATGGAAAAATACTGAAACCTGATACCCTATGCCCACTTCTACCATGCTGGGTTTCGTTTTTAAGCTGGTTTTAGACTCTGGACTGACTCACGAACAAAGGATTATTCTTTTGAACTTAGAATTGTTAAATCGGAAATTAAACCTGTTGAACCAGGATGTCGAAGAGAAGTTATATCCCACAGGAAAGACTCTTGAGAATTTTGTTAAACTGGAAGAAAACCTTGGCAGGGAGCTTAAGGAAATTTTTGAAGTGCTAAGTACAATGTCCATGCAACTCCGAGAAGATGGAAAATCCTGTGGGGGTGAGAGACCCAGGATTAGAAGACAATTTATATCCAATTTCTGGGGTGAGAGCCCAGAAATGATGGGAAGAAGATTTGTGTATCTACGATCAGAAGATGATTGGAACTTTGAAATGGAGATGCTGGAAAGTGATGATTTGTGTACCCTGATGCTCCCTGTAAGGACTTTTATGGACTGCGTCTGGAACTGTGGATTTACAGGAAAAGAGGACATTCTGGACAATGGTGTTGGAGGAAGATGGAGAAATGTCTGGGGGGAGACCCCGAGATGGCGAAGGAAAATGGTCAGAAAAGGGATAGGGTGAAATATTTAAAATATAATTAGGATGGTTTATTATGGTACCCTGAAGTCGGTGTGTTAAGATTTTGAATTAGTGAAGAGATATGCTAATCTTTTTACTAGCAGCAGTTTAAGTGAAATAAGATGTATGATGTTAGTTAAGAAGTAATAGGTTAGTTTGAAGTAAAATTAAATATTAAGAATTATGTTTAGATTTTTTCTTTTTTTTGATGATTTAAATTTTAAAGATGAGAAGTTATTAAAGTAAATTAGAAGTGGAACCAAAGGAGAGAAAACGGGGGAAGTCACCTAGTACAGATTCAAACAAGAATATTTTTTTTTCTAAACAAGAAAAAGAATTATTGGTGTTTTACTGGTGGTTTGTATTTGTTTTTTATTATGTCTTGATTGTCGTGTTTGTGTTGTTGTATGTGTTTTGTTGTTCTTTGTTTTGAATAAAACCAATAAAATTCATTGTTAAAAAAAAAAAACAAATTCTTTTACACAGCCTTTACTGTTAACTATCAGTGGAAACACAAGAGACTCCAAGATCATTAGGCATCAGTCATGGTTCTGAGGGCCAGTCCAGTTTGAAAGAAACCAATAATTTTAAGCTGTAATTTTAAGCTGTAACTTTAGGGATGTGGTTTAAATCTGGGTACAACCATGCCCAATAACTCCTATTCCAGATCTTGAATTATGGGGGTAAAAGTAGAGGATCCTTAACAAAATCTACAAGTCCCAACTTCCCAATTTCAAATCACGAGTGACGAAGAAGAAGAGTTATATTTGATATCCCGCTTTATCACTACCCTAAGGAGTCTCAAAGCGGCTAACATTCTCCTTTCCCTTCCTCCCCCACAACAAACACTCTGTGAGGTGAGTGGGGCTGAGAGACTTCAAAGAAGCGTGACTAGCCCAAGGTCACCCAGCAGCTGCATGTGGAGGAGCGGAGACGCGAACCCAGTTCCCCAGATTACGAGTCTACCGCTCTTAACCACTACACCACACTGGCACTCAAAGCCTCATAAAAACAAAACAAAATAAAAAATAAAAAAATCCTTCCAGTAGCACCTTAGAGACCAACAAAGCTCATACCAAGAACAAACTTAGTTGGTCTCTAAGGTGCTACTGGAAGGAATTTTTTATTTTGTTTTGACTATGGCAGACCAACACGGCTACCTACCTGTAACTGTTCATAAAAACAAGTTGTTAATGGTAATTAAAGCAATGCCCCACTGCCAATGTTTCGCCATACCAGAATAAATGGAACGGATGGAATTATCCCCGCTCTGAATGAATGATACAAGTGCCATCATAACACCCATGGTGGAGCTGAGGGCTTCTTCGTTGCCATAGCGCGAGTAAATGGGTTTGCCAGCTTCACTTAAAACAAAGACATGTTTCCTGTGTGCCCGCCAACTCTCAGCTGTCACATCCTCATCCCGGTGTGTAGCCGGGCATGGCTGTGCCACTTCCTCCTCCCCAGGTGGCCCATCGCCCATCACCATAGGTCGGTTAAACTCGCTGGAGTCCTCCAAAGTGTTGTCAGTGGAGGCTGAGTCCGACAGGTCCTTTTCACTTGATTCCTCCTGCATATCCACTTTGGCATCTGCCTCAATTATGGGTCCATTGGCTGGGGCATCAGGTAGCTCCCCCTGCTCTTCCAATGCAGAACAGGGCTCATCCTCACCTGGAAAAAGTCACAGCACAAGTAAAGGATTTTAGGAGTCCTGGCTTATCCTCACCTCCTGACTTGCACCAGCCTTTACCCTACTGAAAAGGCAGCTCAACTACTCAAAGTTGCAACACTTCATGACCAACTTTACAGCAAGCTTCAGCATGTCTTTCAGTCACCCCAAAATCCCTTACTTTCCTCAGTCAGATGATGAAGTCTCCCTCATCTCCCTTTATGCCAGTCATTGGTTCTTAGAAGGGCTTCTTTTCAGCTGGAACTCACTGGAACTCTGTTCTGGCACCTTCCAGGTGAGTGCCATTGCCTTTATAAGAGAGCAAGGGAGGCCTTCATGGCGAGTTCCGACACTTCTTTAGAAAAATAGCACTGGTTCCTAGAAGAGAAACCTAGCACTTCGATGCTTTTTCTCCCCAACCAAACTTCACCACCACTTTAGCTGAGGGTATTGGTTCCCACACATCTCTTGCTATCTGTAATCTCAGCAAAGAAAAGGGAGAGGCCTCCTCTCCTTTTTTTGTTTATGTCACGATATACAACACTACAGGCTTTGCCAGCTTGATCTGGTTAGCAGACACATCATCTTCAAACTGGACTTCAAATTGCACAACGCCAGAGACTTAAACCACTCACCTGTCTCTGCAGAGTTGAGCCCAGCCTTATGTTCAGGGAGATCCATCCCACCCTTAGAAGGCAAGCCAGGGTCTTCCCTCTACATCTCAAACAGCTCCTGAGAAGTCAAGAGGCAAATGTGAGGGGAGTTCCCCAGTGTTACAAAAACTAAAAACAAAAAAACAAAACAAAACAGAAACCACAGGATGCAGGTGCCCACCAGGCCCAACCCCATTCTCAAATTAGGGGCAGAACTTAGAACACTGCCTTCACGGTTCCATTCACACCCTAACTCCATCCTCTACCTCCTATAAGAAGCGACAAAAAGAACCTCAACCTTCAGTTTAGAAAGTATGAATGAATGCACATCAGAGAAAAGGGCTTTGCAAGGGAGTCAATCCGTCAGCCCCGCCTGCCGTCCCTGCTCTAATCTCAGTCACATGCCTGGGCAGGGATGCCTCAGAGGAGACAGCAGGAAATGCCCTGGTTACTAATCACCACACACAGAGAGAAAAACAGAATTACAGTACTAGCACTTAACTCCTTGATGGGATTTTAAGCAACTCCCATCAACCCCAGCCAGCACAGTCAGGGATGATGGCAATTGTAGTCTAACAATGTCTGCAGAGCCAGGTTGGGAAAGGCTGACTTAGATCACTGGTCTTCAACTTTTGAGCAGGATCCAAAGTGACACTAGTAATACCACCCTTTTCTTTCCTTGAGCTTTACTTCAAAAGAGAACAAGAGAAAGAGAAAACAGGCAGTGGACTGAGTAGGTAAAGGTAAAGGTACCCGTGACCGTTAAGTCCAGTCGCAGACGACTCTGGTGTTGCAGCGCTCATCTCGCTTTACTGGCTAAGGGAGCCGGCGTACATGTGGCCAGCATGACTAAGCTGCTTCTGGCGAACCACAGCAGTGCACGGAAACGCCGTTTACCTTCCCACCGGACCAGTACCTATTTATCTACTTGCACTTTGACGTGCTTTCAAACTGCTAGGTTGGCAGGAGCAGGGATCGAGCAATGGGAGCTCACCCCATCGCCAGGATTCAAACCGCCGACCTTCTGATCAGCAAGCCCTAGGCTCAGTGGTTTAGAGTTAGAAACAGCACCACCCGGGTCCCTGACTGAGTAGATCCTTCCAAATCTAAAACATCAGAATTAACTTTTGTTGTTCAGTCGTTCAGTCGTGTCTGACTCTTCGTGACCCCATGGACCTGAGCACGCCAGGCACACCTATCTTTCACTGCCTCCTGCAGTTTGGCCAAACTCATGCTAGTCGCTTCGAGAACACTGTCCAACCATCTCGTCCTCTGTTGGCCCCTTCTCCTTGTGCCCTCCATCTTTCCCAACACCAGGGTCTTGTCTAGGGAGTCTTCTCTTCTCATGAGGTGCCCAAATGACTACCATGACTGAGTAGGTAGCCAGGTGCAAAAAAGGAAATGGCTTCTTTACCTTTAACAACTGCAAAGGGACTCCTGACCATTAGGTCCAGTCACAGACGACTCTGGGGTTGCGGCGTACCGCTTCCAGGTCATGTGGCCAGCATGACTAAGCTGTTTACAACTGTACAGAAGAGTAAATTTGGGCAGGTACAGCTCATCAAGCAGTGGCAGGAAAAGCTGCACCTGTTGTCAGCTAAAAGGTAAAGCAGCCCCACCATTTGCTACAGGCAAGCAAGAGAAAAACAAACAGATACCATTTAAAAGCAAAAGTTTAGTGAGTCCCATGTTCCTGGTTGAATATCAGGTTCCATTCCATAGTTTTAAAGGCCGACAGCCAGCAATATGGGGCGAAGGCAGAAATAACACAGTGCAATTTGGAAGTAGCATCACCATGTTCAGTCCAAATGTATCTTTCTACATGCACACTTGGGAGTCAGTTGCATTGAATTCAGTGGACTTGTTTCCAAGTCAAATCTGGCTAATAAGTATTTGAGGCCAAGCTCTCAAAAACTGAATTTTCCACATTTGCAGGAGAAGCTGGCTGTGCACACCACTGATTGGCTTGTGCTTGTGATGCCAGTGAGAACTCACATATCCCACGTCCATTAGTGCATCTTCTTAAAAAGGTTCCTTTAAAAACATAGTATGAAAAAGAAAAAACAAACAGAAACTTCCTACCTACCTACCCACAGATGCACACACACCACCTGCCTGAACCGTGGGAGAAGAGACATAATTTATGACAGGCTGGTAAATTTGATTGCCTGCCACAGGTAAGAAATGCCTCCAGGTGACCAGTAGGGAAATGTTTGGAAATTGGAGGGGGGTCTGAAAAGAGACAAGTTGGATGTGTCATGCATGTTTCCCCCTTTTCAGTCCATCTGTGTACTAAAATTACTACACTTAGGCATATGTTTATGTGCCAGTAATTTTCCTGAACTTATTTACAAGGCTGATTTGCATATTATCTGGCTTTGCTAATGCTCCTCTTGCCAGCCATCTGTGAGGTCAGTAAGGTAGCTGGCCTAGATGCTTCATAGGTGGCTGCATTCCACAACTGCAATAATAATCTCTGAGGGATTACACTCTATGCAGCGATTCTGAACTTCCTCAGCCCTGAAGAAATGCCTTGTTTAATTGGGGCTACCAACTACCTATATTCACGATCCATTTCCCTTCTGTGTTGGAATTCTTGCATAGATGTTCTTCCAGCCTTTATGTCCAGAAGAACTGAGCATCCGCCCAGAATGGTGCTACCATGATGTTCCCAGCAGCTTCTTATTCTGGGGAGCTGCAAGACTACTGGAAACGGTCTGGATACAGAAACAGCACTGCCATCATTGTCATATATAATAGGGCCATCCTCACCCTCAAATAATGGGCATGGCAAGTTTTAAAAAGTTCTTTGCAAAACTACACAATCACGTTAAGATTAATGTGAATATACTACTGTACCACTAGTACCGTCAATTCATATCAGGAACAAACAGATGAACAGGCACCAAATCATGATCAGTGATTGTTAAAAAGTATTGCAGACTGGTAAGAAAAGAGTGTGGTTATTTACAGGTAGGTAGCCGTGTTGGTCTGTCATAGTAAAAATAAAATAAAAATAAAATAAAATCCTTCCAGTAGCACCTTAGAGACCAACTAAGTTTGTTCTTGGTATGAGCTTTGTGTTAGGTCATCCTTGGCACCAGTTCCTGCAATGGTAGGCTCAGACAAGCAATACTTTCCAAAAAAGTAATTACTTCTACAGCCACACCAGAGCCAAGCTGAACCAGGTTGATCAAGGAGGAACTACCATTTCAGCAAGCTAGTTCAAAATTAAGTGTCAAAAGCAGCATCCAACATGTATTGTACCCCTTTACAGAACCTGGTGTCACATCAGATTGTTCAAGTGCCCAAGCAACTCAAACTGAGCAAACAGCCTCTTGCCACTTTATGGCCCAGTCAGAGATGCCTCTGAAGGCCAGTTCACAGTGTAGTGGGATAAAACATGTCTTTTTTTTGGGGGGGGGGGAAAGGTCTATCAAGACCACACACATATCTATAAGAGGAATAGCTAAACCATGTTAGTTTTCAGTAACATGTCAAAAGCAAACCCTTACATCACCTTCCTAAAAGTCATAGCAGGACTCCAAAAAGAAAAATCTGATCCAGCCATTACTAGTCATAAAACCTCTTTATCTTTCTAGAGCTACATGTATGCACATCAGCCCTGAACATTAGTCAACCAGCAACCCATCCCAGAAAGTTCACAAAGATCAATGCAACCCAGCCCCAAAACAACACAGCAACTCACTCAAGTTGCAGTCTCAGAAAGCTGTGCAGCACACTATTGGAGAAAGTGGAAAGGAGCCCTTCAGGAGGCTGGAGTGGAGACAATTCAACTCTGCCTTCTCAATACAATAATAGATCCCCACTCCGCTGAGAATTTCCCTCTTATAATACTAGAAGTCGTAGTAATTTAAATAAGCCAATTGGCAGAAAGTTTTGAGGCTACCAAAATGAAGTGTTTCTTCACACACTGCATAATTCCATAACTGAAATATCTTTAATTGACAGTTGCCAAGCCCAGCCCTCCATATTTTCATCAAGAATCATCTCCCATAGGATGACAAAACAAAATAAAATAAAAAATTCCTTCCAGTAGCACCTTAGAGACCAACTAAGTTTGTTCTTGGTATGAGCTTTCATGTGCATGCACACTTCTTCAGATACCTGTGCACACAGAAGCACATACCAAGAACAAACTTAGTTGGTCTCTAAGGTGCTACTTAGAGTTTGGCCAAACTACGAGAGGCAGTGAAGGATAGGCGTGCCTGGCGTGCTCTGGTCCATGGGGTCACGAAGAGTCGGACACGACTGAACGACTGAACAACAACAACAAAGGTGCTACTGGAAGGAATTTTTTATTTTATTTTGTTTTGACTATGGCAGACCAACATGGCTACCTACCTGTAACTGGAACCATAGGATAACAGTTATTTTACTATTATTTTGTGCTGAACTGTTGCAATTCTCTTAAGCAAGGGTGGGTTTTGTCAGACACTTCCTTGAGCACATCAATGGAAACCCAACAGACATGGCAACAACCTTAGGTAACTCTTTTAGATAAACTCCTATTGGCTAGATCTAAAAATGTAACGGCGGCGGGGAGAGGAACCCAGAAATGGTCCTTTTCCCCATCACACACCCCACCAAGCCTTTTGGGGTTTTTTTTGCAAAAGAAAAAAGAGGAACATTTGGAGGGGGGAATGAATTATGAAATTTTATTCTTAGTATGATGAGCAAAATGCTTAAGGCAATCTCTAAGCTATAGCTACCCTCAGCCACTAGCCATGAGAACTAAATGGAGCTTCCAGTTGCAGCAAGAGTCTACCGCTGAACAGCAGATGCTGGGAGGGAGGCGTGGGAAGGCCAACCAGTCCAGGCACTGCTCCTGGGGAGCCTCCAAGAAGCACTTCGATTAAGTCTGCGGCACCGGATGGGCTTCTGGCCTGGTCCTGCGGGGAAGTCTTCCCTGCTGCTGCTGCTGCTGCTGCCGCCTGCCCCGAGGGGCTTCCAGTGCATCCCCGAGGGAAGCACAGGAGGCCCCTTCGTCCGGGAAGGAGGGGAAGCCCTGCGGCTGCCACGCCCCTCCGGAGCCCCGCTTCCTCCCGCCCCTCGCGCCGCCCCTCACCGTCCGCGCGAGGACTCCTCGTCGCAACATCACCGCGCAGACCCTCCGCTGCTCCGTCGGCCGCTCTTCCGGACCCGAAGGCAGAGGGCGGGGCGGGGAAGGGAAACGGACAGGCACCTCGACGAATCACAGGACGAGCAGCGGGAAGGCGGGGGCGTGGCCTCGGGGGCGCGAATCGCGGCTCGCGCATGCAGCCGAAGGCCAACCGCGGCCCCGAGCTGCTTTGTAGTGTCAGGTAGGAAAAGGGGCGGTCAGAGGCCGGGGAAAGCTACAGAGGGTTAATCGCAACGCGAGAAAGGAGGCGAAGGGGCGGGGCCACTACACCCGGCTGAATCAACCACAGCCGCCGAAGGCCCGAGGAAAGGGCGGGGCTAGTCAGGAACGTCCACCAATCCCAAATAGGCTTTGTCTGAAGGGGGGGGCCGAGAGCGCGAGGCGGAGGCCGGCTCTTCCAAATACCATGAAGTCGGAAGCTGGGCTCTTGAGCCGGTGGCTTCCTAAGGGCAGCGCGCAATAAGAACAATAGTTCATTATTATTATTTTACTTAATAGACAAACATACACGGTAAAGTCACCAAAATAATAAAATGACAATTACAAACAATTAACTAAAAAAACAACAAAAAACCGAACAATAGTTCAAAGCAACACGAACTGCCAGTCGCCTAACACTCAAACCCCAAGCAGAAGATGAGACTTCCGCTCGGATCCCCCGGAGGTGGCCGGGGCGAAGCCTTCGAGAAGGACGAGGTGCCGGAAGGCGGCGCGGAGAGCGAGCGAGAGAGGGCGGGGGACCCTGGCCGGGATGAGCCTTAAGGAGCAGCCGCGTATACGGAGCTCTGCAGGCGGCTGTGATCAAAGCAGAAGCGCAGCAGCAAAGCCCAACACCGCCCCCCCCCGGCTTCCCTTTGGCTGTCATAAAAATAGGCTGGAAAAGAAAACCCCCCGAAAACGCAGCGCGGGCCTTTTTCTCGGCGGCTGAGACGCGAGAAGGGCCCCGAGTTCCGCGCACGAGAGAGAGAGAGAGAGAGAGAGAGGCTTCGGCCGAAGCAGCGCTGCGCAGGTGCCTTTATTTTGGGCAATGCCACACTTGCTGCCTGCCAGAAAGCTCTCTGGGCAGCCTAGAGTCAGTCCGCGAAAGCCGTGCCTGACATCTGACGGGGCGGGAAAGGCCCTCTTGCGGAGGGGAGGTCGGCCGTCAGAAGCGCGCCAGGCCTGGCGGAGGGCGCCGGGCGCCCAGGGTGGTGGCTGTCCCCGGGCTCCAAGGTGAGGCAGGCGCCTCGGGCGGCCCATACGGGCACCCGGAAGGCCTGGCCTCCTGCGCTCAGGCCAATGCTTCCCTTTGCCCCTTCCTTCCTTCGCCCCTTTCCTCCGAGCCATTTTGTGCTTCGCCTCAGGGGCCCAAACATCTTCGCCGGTCGGCTGGCGCTGGCACCTCCATCCCATCTGTGGGGATTCTCGGTGCCTTGGAGTCGGTCCGCTTATCCGAAGGACAAGCCGTGTGGCCGGAGTCGCCCTGGCCGCGGTCCCAGCTCTGCTCCCGGAGGGGACATGGCGCACGGGGGCTTCAAGGACGGGGGCTGCCCTCGCTACAGGGCCAGGCGGCCGGAACCGTCTATGATCTCCGCTGCAGCCTTCAGAACTTGGGCTTGACCTTGGCCTTCTCTCTCATGTCCTTGGGGATTGTGAGCGTGATGGCAGAACCATCTTAGAAGAACTGATTTTAGTAAGCTGCTCTGGAAGCCTTTTGGCATTTATATAAATGCTATAAGTAAATAAATACATAAACGCCAAAGTACCCAATCTTTGCAGTCTCAAAATGATGATTGAATAAAAGAAAACAAACAAAGAAAGAAAAAACAGCAAAGTTCTCCCGGTCATTGATGGTCTTATATGCCATGGTGGGACTTTGTCAACCTAGCCAGAATGCTAATCAAGTCCTTGCACTTTATAATCAGTGGCCTTAAAATGTGTCTGCGCTGCTGAACCTTGCCATTTCTGCTGTTTCAGTTTCATTAACTTACCAATGGCTTTAAAAGGGAATTGGAAAAATTCACAGAGGAGGGGCTGTCCATGGCTATTCATCCTGATGGCTAGATGCCGCCTTCCAGGTAAAGGTAAAGGTACCCCTGACCGTTAGGTCTAGTCACGGGCGACTCTGGGGTTGTGGCGCTCATCTTGCTCTATAGGCCGAGGGAGCCAGCGTTTGTCCACAGACAGCTTCCAGGTCATGTGGCCAGCATGACTAATCCGCTTCTGGCAAACCAGAGCAGCACACAGAAACGCCGTTTACCTTCCCACCGGAGCAGTACCCATTTTTCTACTTGCACTTGACGTGCTTTCGAACTGCTAGGTGGGCAGGAGCTGGGAGTCCAGAGCTGTCAACCTTCCTTTTTTTTGCATTGGGAAACGGCCATAGCTGTCAACTTTCCCTTTTTTTGCAATGGGAAATGGCACTAGAATAAGGGAATTTCCCGCAAAAAAGGGAAAGTTGACAGCTATGGCTGGGACTAAACAACGGGAGCTCACCCTGTCGCAAGGATTCAAACTGCTGACCTTCCGATTGGCAAGCCCTAGGCTGTGTGGGTTAGACCACAGCGCCACCCGTGTCCCAGCTAAAGGTAAAGGGACTCCTGACCATTAGGTCCAGTCGTGTCCAACTCTGGGGTTGTGGCGCTCATCTCACTTTACTGGCCAAGGGAGCCGGTGTACAGCTTCCGGGTCATGTTGCAAGCATGACAAAGCCACTTCTGGCGAACCAGAGCAGCGCACGGAAACGCTGTTTACCTTCCCGCCTGAGCGGTACCTATTTATCTACTTGCACTTTGATGTGCTTTTGAACTGCTAGGTGGGCAGGAGCTGGGACTGAGCAACGGGAGCTCACCCCGTCGCGGGGATTTGAACTGCTGACCTTCTGATCAGCAAGCCCTAGGCTCTGTGGTTTAGACCACAGTGCCACCCGCGTCCCAGGTAAGAGGCAGCAAATGCCTTGGAAGAACAGGGTTACAAGAGGAGCTGGAGAGCTTGGTGGCTTTTGTGCCTTCCTTGTGGGCTTCCTAGGAGTCTGGTGGGCCTCTGGGGGAATCGAGAAACTGGATGAGATGGGACTTTGGTCTGATCCTGCAGGTCTCTTCTTATGACCTTATTAGCACTTAATTAGCCACTTTTCATAATCTCTGGGGAGGGGAGAGGGGCTTTAATTACTGCTTTCTTCCCATTCTGTGGAGTGCAATAGCATTATTTGTCTCTCTAGGCAGTGTGGTGTAGTGGTTAAGAGCGGTAGACTTGTAATCTGGTGAACCGCGTGGTCCGTGTTTGGGTCCCCGCTCCTCCACATGCAGCTGCTGGGTGACCTTGGGCTAGTCACGCTTCTTTGAAGTCTCTCAGCCCCACTCACCTCACAGAGTGTTTGTTGTGGGGGAGGAAGGAAAAGGAGAATGTTAGCCGCTTTGAGACTCCTTTGGGTAGTGATAAAGTGGGATATCAAATCCAAATTAAATTAAAGGGGGACAGTATGCCAGACACTGCATGTACACAAACTGGCCTAGCATGGTTCTCCAGTATGGTCTTCTATTTTTATGATTGTGATAAAATGGTGAAGGGTTGCGGTCTGTATGCACAGATACCACAGAGCTATTCTAGTACCTAAGTTGAAACCCACTGAGGTAGAGCCAGTTCCTGTGACTCCTGAGTCCTGACGTGTGCATGCTGCTGAGCACTCCCACGTGTACAACCCAGTCCTCAGCAGCCAGTTTAGAGGAGGTAAGGGTTATTTTGATTATCATTCCATATTTTCCCGCAAAGTTAAGGCAAGAAACTCTCCCTCCCCTGTTCTCTCCCTGACCCCCCACTTTTGGGTTTCCTGGGTGTCTGCA
The DNA here is from genome assembly GCF_009819535.1 of Lacerta agilis. Lineage (NCBI taxonomy): Eukaryota > Metazoa > Chordata > Lepidosauria > Squamata > Lacertidae > Lacerta > Lacerta agilis. The sequence goes on along the minus strand of NC_046327.1, from coordinate 40,072,476 downwards.
TGTAGTGTACACACTTTATAAATGAGCAATGCAAGAGCTTGGGCTGCCCTGGCACAGGTGAAGTAATAGAAAAAAGGAGATACATCAGAGCATATGCAGAGTGCAGCCACTGATTAACCACTGACTGTTCGCAGGAGATCAGGAAAAATCAAGTTTTTCTCAGAGGCAAAACGAGTCCTGGGCTTGACCCCAGGTGCATAGATCCCATTAAAAAAATTAACCACTGGAAATTAAGACTACCAGAATCACCCATTCACTGCCTTTATTCTTCAAAAGCATTATTTCATTTACAGACTGTAGGGATTTTCCATATATATAGTCATGAGCCCATGATTTAAGAATAGGAAGAAATGGATCACAGTTCCCAACTCCAAGACAGCCTCTAAGAGATATATATAGATACACACACAATATCACGTGTAGATCAAGTTCAGCTGTCACACAGTTGGAAGGGTCCCAAGGGTCATCTAGTCCAACCCCCCACAATGCAAGAATTACAGCCAAAGCATCTATGACATCTACTAAGTTGCACTAAATTCTATGCAGCCTAGTAAAGGTAAAGGGACCCCTGACAGTTAGGTCCAGTCGTTTCCGACTCTGGGGTTGTGGCGCTCATCCTGCTTTACTGGCCAAGGGAGCCGGCGTACAGCTTCAGGGTCATGTGGCCAGCATGACAAAGCTGCTTCTGGCGAACCAGAGCAGTGCACAGAAACGCTGTTTACCTTCCCGCCGGAGCGGTACCTATTTATCTACTTGCACTTTGACGTGATTTTGAACTGCTAGGTGGGCAGGAGCTGGGACCGAGCAACGGGAGCTCACCCCATCATGGGGATTTGAACCGCTGACCTTCTGATCAGCAAGCCCTAGACTCTGTGGTTTAACCCACAGCACCACCCGCATGCACTGTGCAGCCTACTGAGTTACTAAGGGCTCCTGCCCTTGCTCACTCTGCTTGCTAACCTCACCTACTGGCCACACCCACTTACCCCACACATTGTCCTCCTTTTACATCTCAGCCAGCAACATAGCGTGGATTGCAGGCGCCGGGGTGGGACAAGTGTTACACCCTCCTGATGGACTGGGCAGCTGGGTTGGGGGTGCATGCAGCAGAACATGCACAGAGGGTGAATGGAGCCCCCCTGCAACAGGCTCCTTGCCCACTGCCTCCATCCACCTGCCCATTAGACCAACCTGCCTGCTGCCACACCTCAGCAGCCAGAGCCCCATGCCTGTAATGGGAGTGTCAGATGTGCCCAGTGTCATGGACCCCTGCCCCCCTCCCACTATGGGTCTGATCTCAGCCACCACCTCACTTTTCCCCTCCCATAAATACAACTTTGCAGAAATAAAAATAAAAAAATTCAGAGGAAAATATTCTTTTGAACTACATACATACCTACTAAATGGAATTGGACAATTGGACAACATAAATGGATTTTTTGCGCACTATGGCAAAAAGAC